>NC_091210.1:30508091-30579272 GCF_040958095.1 Procambarus clarkii | reverse complement strand
ACCACAGTCACTACCACCAAGACCACCACCGTCACTACCAAAAACACAACCACCGTCACTACCATTCACACCACCACCGTTACTACCACCAACACCACCACCGTCGGTACCAAAACCACCACCACTGTCACCGTCAGTACCTGTCCACCTCCGTCACTACCACCCACACCACCACCGTCACCGCTACTGACACCACCACCACCGTCACTACCACCCACACCACCACTGCCACCACCACTAACACCACCACAGTCACTACCACCAACACCACCACTGTTACTACCTCCAACACCACCACCGTCACTACCACCAACACCACTACATCACTACCACCAACACCACCACCACCGTCACTACCAACAACAATACCACCATCACTACCACCCACACCACCACTATCACTACTACCCCCATCACCACAGTCACAACCACCAACATCACCACAGTCAGTACCAACTCCATCACTACTACCAACACCACCACCAGCACCGCCACTGTCACTACCAACACTACCACCTTCACTACCACAACCACCACCGTCACTACCACCAACACCACCACCGTCAATACCTCCAACACCACCAGTGTCACTACTACCAACACCACCACCGTCACTACCACCAACACCGTCACTACCACCAACACCACCACCGTCACTACCACCAACACCGTCTCTACCACCAACACCACCACCGTCACTACCACCAACACCACCACCGTCACTACCACCAACACCACCACTGTCACTACCACCAACACCACCACCGTCACTACCACCAACACCACCACCGTCACTACCACCAATACCACCACCTTCACTACCACCAACACCACCACCGTCACTACCACCAACGCCATCAACGTCTCTACCACCAATACCACCACCGTCACTACCACCCACACCACCACAGTCACTACCACCAACACCGTCACTACTACCAACACCACCACTGTCACTACCACCAACACCGTCACTACCACCAACACCGTCACTACCACCAACACCGTCACTACCACCAACACCACTACAGTCACTACCACCAACACCACTACAGTCACTACTACCAACAACACTACCGTAACTACCACCAATACCACCACTGTCACTACCACCCACACCACCACAGTCACTACCACCAACACCACTACAGTCACTACCACCAACACCACTACAGTCACTACCACCAACACCGTCACTACCACCAACACCACCACAGTCACTACCACCAACACCACCACAGTCACTACCACCAACACCACCAGAGTCACTACCACCAACACCACCACCGTCACTACCACCAACACCACCACCGTCACTACCACCAACACCACCACCGTCACTAACACCAACACCACCACCGTCACTAACACCAACACCACCACCGTCACTACTACTAACACGACCCTCGTCACTACCACTAACACCACCTCCGTCACTCCCACCAACACCACCCCTGTCACTACCACCCACACCACCACAATTACTACCACCATCACCACCCCCGTTACTACCACCAACACCACCACCGTCACTACCACCAACACCACCACCGTCACTACCACCAACACCACCACCGTCACTACCACCAGCACCACCACCGTCACTAACACCAACACCACCACCGTCACTACCACCAACACCGTCAATACCACTACCACCAACACCGTCAATACCACTACCACCGTCACTATAACCAACACCACCACCGTCACTACCACCACCACAGTCACTACCACCAAGACCACCACCGTCACTACCAAAAACACAACCACCGTCACTACCATTCACACCACCACCGTTACTACCACCAACACCACCACCGTCGGTACCAAAACCACCACCACTGTCACCGTCAGTACCTGTCCACCTCCGTCACTACCACCCACACCACCACCGTCACCGCTACTGACACCACCACCACCGTCACTATCACGCACACTACCACTGCCACCACCACTAACACCACCACAGTCACTACCACCAACACCACCACTGTTACTACCTCCAGCACCACCACCGTCACTACCAACAACAATACCACCATCACTAACACCCACACCACCACTATCACTACTACCACCATCACCACAGTCACAACCACCAACATCTCCACAGTCAGTACCAACTCCATCACTACTACCAACACCACCGCCACTGTCACTACCAACACCACCACCATCACTACCACAACCACTACCGTCACTACCACCAACACCACCACCATCACTACCACCAACACCACCACCGTCACTACCACCAACACCACCACTGTCACTACCACCAAAACCACAACCGTCACTACCACCAACACCCCCACCGTCACTACCACCAACACCACCATCGTCACTACCACCAGCACCACCACCGTCACTAACACCAACACCACCACCTTCACTACCTCCAACACCACCACTGTCACTACCACCAACACCACCTCCGTCACTACCACCAACACCGTCAATACCACTACCACCAACACCGTCAATACCACTACCACCAACACCGTCAATACCACCAACAGCACCACCGTCACTACCACTACCACCGTCACTATCACCAACACCACCACCGTCACTACTACCGCCACAGTCACTACCACCAAGACCACCACCGTCACTACCACCAACACAACCACCGTCACTACCACTCACACCACCACCGTTACTACCACCAACACCACCACCGTCAGTACTAAAACCACCACCACTGTCACCGTCAGTACCTGTCCACCTCCGTCACTACCACCCACACCACCACCGTCACCGCTACTGACACCACCACCACCGTCACTACCACCCACACCACCACTGCCACCACCACTAACACCACCACAGTCACTACCACCAACACCACCACTGTTACTACCTCCAACACCACCACCGTCACTACCACCAACACCACTACCATCACTACCACCAACACCACCACCACCGTCACTACCAACAACAATACCACCATCACTACCACCCACACCACCACTATCACTACTACCCCCATCACCACAGTCACAACCACCAACATCACCACAGTCAGTACCAACTCCATCACTACTACCAACACCACCACCAGCACCGCCACTGTCACTACCAACACTACCACCTTCACTACCACAACCACCACCGTCACTACCACCAACACCACCACCGTCAATACCTCCAACACCACCAGTGTCACTACTACCAACACCACCACCGTCACTACCACCAACACCGTCACTACCACCAACACCACCACCGTCACTACCACCAACACCGTCTCTACCACCAACACCACCACCGTCACTACCACCAACACCACCACCGTCACTACCACCAACACCACCACTGTTACTACCACCAACACCACCACCGTCACTACCACCAACACCACCACCGTCACTACCACCAATACCACCACCTTCACTACCACCAACACCACCACCGTCACTACCACCAACGCCATCAACGTCTCTACCACCAATACCACCACCGTCACTACCACCCACACCACCACAGTCACTACCACCAACACCGTCACTACTACCAACACCACCACTGTCACTACCACCAACACCGTCACTACCACCAACACCGGCACTACCACCAACACCGTCACTACCACCAACACCACTACAGTCACTACCACCAACACCACTACAGTCACTACTACCAACAACACTACCGTAACTACCACCAATACCACCACTGTCACTACCACCCACACCACCACAGTCACTACCACCAACACCACTACAGTCACTACCACCAACACCACTACAGTCACTACCACCAACACCGTCACTACCACCAACACCACCACAGTCACTACCACCAACACCACCACAGTCACTACCACCAACACCACCAGAGTCACTACCACCAACACCACCACCGTCACTACCACCAACACCACCACCGTCACTACCACCAACACCACCACCGTCACTAACACCAACACCACCACCGTCACTAACACCAACACCACCACCGTCACTACTACTAACACGACCCTCGTCACTACCACTAACATCACCTCCGTCACTCCCACCAACACCACCCCTGTCACTACCACCCACACCACCACAATTACTACCACCATCACCACCCCCGTTACTACCACCAACACCACCACCGTCACTACCACCAACACCACCACCGTCACTACCACCAACACCACCACCGTCACTACCACCAGCACCACCACCGTCACTAACACCAACACCACCACCGTCACTACCACCAACACCGTCAATACCACTACCACCAACACCGTCAATACCACTACCACCGTCACTATAACCAACACCACCACCGTCACTACCACCACCACAGTCACTACCACCAAGACCACCACCGTCACTACCAAAAACACAACCACCGTCACTACCATTCACACCACCACCGTTACTACCACCAACACCACCACCGTCGGTACCAAAACCACCACCACTGTCACCGTCAGTACCTGTCCACCTCCGTCACTACCACCCACACCACCACCGTCACCGCTACTGACACCACCACCACCGTCACTATCACGCACACTACCACTGCCACCACCACTAACACCACCACAGTCACTACCACCAACACCACCACTGTTACTACCTCCAGCACCACCACCGTCACTACCAACAACAATACCACCATCACTAACACCCACACCACCACTATCACTACTACCACCATCACCACAGTCACAACCACCAACATCTCCACAGTCAGTACCAACTCCATCACTACTACCAACACCACCGCCACTGTCACTACCAACACCACCACCATCACTACCACAACCACTACCGTCACTACCACCAACACCACCACCATCACTACCACCAACACCACCACCGTCACTACCACCAACACCACCACTGTCACTACCACCAAAACCACAACCGTCACTACCACCAACACCCCCACCGTCACTACCACCAACACCACCATCGTCACTACCACCAGCACCACCACCGTCACTAACACCAACACCACCACCTTCACTACCTCCAACACCACCACTGTCACTACCACCAACACCATCTCCGTCACTACCACCAACACCGTCAATACCACTACCACCAACACCGTCAATACCACTACCACCAACACCGTCAATACCACCAACAGCACCACCGTCACTACCACTACCACCGTCACTATCACCAACACCACCACCGTCACTACTACCGCCACAGTCACTACCACCAAGACCACCACCGTCACTACCACCAACACAACCACCGTCACTACCACTCACACCACCACCGTTACTACCACCAACACCACCACCGTCAGTACTAAAACCACCACCACTGTCACCGTCAGTACCTGTCCACCTCCGTCACTACCACCCACACCACCACCGTCACCGCTACTGACACCACCACCACCGTCACTACCACCCACACCACCACTGCCACCACCACTAACACCACCACAGTCACTACCACCAACACCACCACTGTTACTACCTCCAACACCACCACCGTCACTACCACCAACACCACTACCATCACTACCACCAACACCACCACCACCGTCACTACCAACAACAATACCACCATCACTACCACCCACACCACCACTATCACTACTACCCCCATCACCACAGTCACAACCACCAACATCACCACAGTCAGTACCAACTCCATCACTACTACCAACACCACCACCAGCACCGCCACTGTCACTACCAACACTACCACCTTCACTACCACAACCACCACCGTCACTACCACCAACACCACCACCGTCAATACCTCCAACACCACCAGTGTCACTACTACCAACACCACCACCGTCACTACCACCAACACCGTCACTACCACCAACACCACCACCGTCACTACCACCAACACCGTCTCTACCACCAACACCACCACCGTCACTACCACCAACACCACCACCGTCACTACCACCAACACCACCACTGTTACTACCACCAACACCACCACCGTCACTACCACCAACACCACCACCGTCACTACCACCAATACCACCACCTTCACTACCACCAACACCACCACCGTCACTACCACCAACGCCATCAACGTCTCTACCACCAATACCACCACCGTCACTACCACCCACACCACCACAGTCACTACCACCAACACCGTCACTACTACCAACACCACCACTGTCACTACCACCAACACCGTCACTACCACCAACACCGGCACTACCACCAACACCGTCACTACCACCAACACCACTACAGTCACTACCACCAACACCACTACAGTCACTACTACCAACAACACTACCGTAACTACCACCAATACCACCACTGTCACTACCACCCACACCACCACAGTCACTACCACCAACACCACTACAGTCACTACCACCAACACCACTACAGTCACTACCACCAACACCGTCACTACCACCAACACCACCACAGTCACTACCACCAACACCACCACAGTCACTACCACCAACACCACCAGAGTCACTACCACCAACACCACCACCGTCACTACCACCAACACCACCACCGTCACTACCACCAACACCACCACCGTCACTAACACCAACACCACCACCGTCACTAACACCAACACCACCACCGTCACTACTACTAACACGACCCTCGTCACTACCACTAACATCACCTCCGTCACTCCCACCAACACCACCCCTGTCACTACCACCCACACCACCACAATTACTACCACCATCACCACCCCCGTTACTACCACCAACACCACCACCGTCACTACCACCAACACCACCACCGTCACTACCACCAACACCACCACCGTCACTACCACCAGCACCACCACCGTCACTAACACCAACACCACCACCGTCACTACCACCAACACCGTCAATACCACTACCACCAACACCGTCAATACCACTACCACCGTCACTATAACCAACACCACCACCGTCACTACCACCACCACAGTCACTACCACCAAGACCACCACCGTCACTACCAAAAACACAACCACCGTCACTACCATTCACACCACCACCGTTACTACCACCAACACCACCACCGTCGGTACCAAAACCACCACCACTGTCACCGTCAGTACCTGTCCACCTCCGTCACTACCACCCACACCACCACCGTCACCGCTACTGACACCACCACCACCGTCACTATCACGCACACTACCACTGCCACCACCACTAACACCACCACAGTCACTACCACCAACACCACCACTGTTACTACCTCCAGCACCAACACCGTCACTACCAACAACAATACCACCATCACTACCACCCACACCACCACTATCACTACTACCACCATCACCACAGTCACAACCACCAACATCTCCACAGTCAGTACCAACTCCATCACTACTACCAACACCACCGCCACTGTCACTACCAACACCACCACCATCACTACCACAACCACTACCGTCACTACCACCAACACCACCACCATCACTACCACCAACACCACCACCGTGACTACCACCAACACCACCACCGTCACTACCACCAACACCACCACCGTCACTAACACCAACACCACCACCGTCACTAACACCAACACCATCACCCTCACTACCACCAACACCACCACCGTCACCACCACCAACACCGTCACTACCACCAACACCACCACTGTCACAACCACCAACACCACCACCATCACCACAACCTATACAACCACCGTCACTACCACCTACACCACCACTATCACCACCACCAACACGACCACCGTCAGTACCTGTCCATACTCCGTCACTACTACCCACACCACCACTATCACTACTACAACCATCACCACAGTCACAACCACCAAAATCACCACAGTCAGTACCAACTCCATCACTACTACCAACACCACCACCGCCACTGTCACTACCACCACCACCGTCATTACCACCAACACCACCACCGTCACTACCTCCAACACCTCTACTGTCAGTCACTACCACCAACACCTCCACCGTCACTACCACCAACACCACCACCCACGACATCACCGATACTATCAACAAAACCACCACCACCACCGTCACTACCTCCAACACCTCTACCGTCACTATCACCACCACCCTCACCACCACTGTCACTACCAAAACCACCACTGTCACTACCACCACACCACCACCGTCACTACGAAGACCACCACCATCACAACCACCCACACCACAATCGTAACTACTACCACCGTCTCTACCATCAACACCACCACTGTCTCTACTACCAACACGACCACCGTCACTACCACCAACACCAACACCGTCACTACCACCACCAACGTCACTACCACCACCACCGTCACTTCCACCAACACCACCACTGTCACTACCACCAAAACCACAACCGTCACTACCACCAACACCACCACCGTCACTACCACCAACACCACCATCGTCACTACCACCAACACCACCACCGTCACTAACACCAACACCACCACCGTCACTACCTCCAACACCACCACTGTCACTACCACCAACACCACCTCCGTCACTACCACCAACACCGTCAATACCACTACCACCAACACCGCCAATACCACCAACAGCACCACCGTCACTACCACTACCACCGTCACTATCACCAACACCACCACCGTCACTACTACCACCACAGTCACTACCACCAAGACCACCACCGTCACTACCACCAACACAACCACCGTCACTACCACTCACACCACCACCGTTACTACCACCAACACCACCACCGTCAGTACTAAAACCACCACCACTGTCACCGTCAGTACCTGTCCACCTCCGTCACTACCACCCACACCACCACCGTTACCGCTACTGACACCACCACCACCGTCACTACCACCCACACCACCACTGCCACCACCACTAACACCACCACAGTCACTACCACCAACACCACCACTGTTACTACCTCCAACACCACCACCGTCACTACCACCAACACCACTACCATCACTACCACCAACACCACCACCACCGTCACTACCAACAACAATACCACCATCACTACCACCCACACCACCACTATCACTACTACCCCCATCACCACAGTCACAACCACCAACATCACCACAGTCAGTACCAACTCCATCACTACTACCAACACCACCACCAGCACCGCCACTGTCACTACCAACACTACCACCTTCACTACCACAACCACCACCGTCACTACCACCAACACCACCACCGTCAATACCCCCAACACCACCAGTGTCACTACTACCAACACCACCACCGTCACTACCACCAACACCGTCTCTACCACCAACACCACCACCGTCACAACCACCAACACCACCACCGTCACTACCACCCTCACCACCACTGTCACTACCAAAACCACCACTGTCACTACCACCACACCACCACCGTCACTACGAAGACCACCACCATCACAACCACCCACACCACAATCGTAACTACTACCACCGTCTCTACCATCAACACCACCACTGTCTCTACTACAAACACGACCACCGTCACTACCACCAACACCAACACCGTCACTACCACCACCACCGTCACTACCACCAACACCACCACTGTCACTACCACCACCACCGTCATTACCAACAACACCACCACCGTCACTACCTCCAACACCTCTACTGTCAGTCACTACCACCAACACCTCCACCGTCACTACCACCAACACCACCACCGTCACTACCACCAACACCGTCTCTACCACCAACACCACCACCGTCACAACCACCAACACCACCACCGTCACTACCACCCTCACCACCACTGTCACTACCAAAACCACCACTGTCACTACCACCACACCACCACCGTCACTACGAAGACCACCACCATCACAACCACCCACACCACAATCGTAACTACTACCACCGTCTCTACCATCAACACCACCACTGTCTCTACTACAAACACGACCACCGTCACTACCACCAACACCAACACCGTCACTACCACCACCACCGTCACTACCACCAACACCACCACTGTCACTACCACCAAAACCACAACCGTCACTACCACCAACACCCCCACCGTCACTACCACCAACACCACCATCGTCACTACCACCAACACCACCACCGTCACTAACACCAACACCACCACCGTCACTACCTCCAACACCACCACTGTCACTACCACCAACACCACCTCCGTCACTACCACCAACACCGTCAATACCACTACCACCAACACCGTCAATACCACCAACAGCACCACCGTCACTACCACTACCACCGTCACTATCACCAACACCACCACCGTCACTACTACCACCACAGTCACTACCACCAAGACCACCACCGTCACTACCACCAACACAACCACCGTCACTACCACTCACACCACCACCGTTACTACCACCAACACCACCACCGTCAGTACTAAAACCACCACCACTGTCACCGTCAGTACCTGTCCACCACTGTCACCGTCAGTACCTGTCCACCTCCGTCACTACCACCCACACCACCACCGTTACCGCTACTGACACCACCACCACCGTCACTACCACCCACACCACCACTGCCACCACCACTAACACCACCACAGTCACTACCACCAACACCACCACTGTTACTACCTCCAACACCACCACCGTCACTACCACCAACACCACTACCTTCACTACCACCAACACCACCACCACCGTCACTACCAACAACAATACCACCATCACTACCACCCACACCACCACTATCACTACTACCCCCATCACCACAGTCACAACCACCAACATCACCACAGTCAGTACCAACTCCATCACTACTACCAACACCACCACCAGCACCGCCACTGTCACTACCAACACTACCACCTTCACTACCACAACCACCACCGTCACTACCACCAACACCACCACCGTCAATACCCCCAACACCACCAGTGTCACTACTACCAACACCACCACCGTCACTACCACCAACACCGTCTCTACCACCAACACCACCACCGTCACAACCACCAACACCACCACCGTCACTACCACCCTCACCACCACTGTCACTACCAAAACCACCACTGTCACTACCACCACACCACCACCGTCACTACGAAGACCACCACCATCACAACCACCCACACCACAATCGTAACTACTACCACCGTCTCTACCATCAACACCACCACTGTCTCTACTACAAACACGACCACCGTCACTACCACCAACACCAACACCGTCACTACCACCACCACCGTCACTACCACCAACACCACCACTGTCACTACCACCACCACCGTCATTACCACCAACACCACCACCGTCACTACCTCCAACACCTCTACTGTCAGTCACTACCACCAACACCTCCACCGTCACTACCACCAACACCACCACCGTCACTACCACCAACACCGTCTCTACCACCAACACCACCACCGTCACAACCACCAACACCACCACCGTCACTACCACCCTCACCACCACTGTCACTACCACCACACCACCACCGTCACTACGAAGACCACCACCATCACAACCACCCACACCACAATCGTAACTACTACCACCGTCTCTACCATCAACACCACCACTGTCTCTACTACAAACACGACCACCGTCACTACCACCAACACCAACACCGTCACTACCACCACCACCGTCACTACCACCAACACCACCACTGTCACTACCACCAAAACCACAACCGTCACTACCACCAACACCCCCACCGTCACTACCACCAACACCACCATCGTCACTACCACCAACACCACCACCGTCACTAACACCAACACCACCACCGTCACTACCTCCAACACCACCACTGTCACTACCACCAACACCACCTCCGTCACTACCACCAACACCGTCAATACCACTACCACCAACACCGTCAATACCACCAACAGCACCACCGTCACTACCACTACCACCGTCACTATCACAAACACCACCACCGTCACTACTACCACCACAGTCACTACCACCAAGACCACCACCGTCACTACCACCATCACAACCACCGTCACTACCACTCACACCACCACCGTTACTACCACCAACACCACCACCGTCAGTACTAAAACCACCACCACTGTCACCGTCAGTACCTGTCCACCTCCGTCACTACCACCCACACCACCACCGTCACCGCTACTGACACCACCACCACCGTCACAACCACCCACACCACCACTGCCACCACCACTAACACCACCACAGTCACTACCACCAACACCACCACTGTTACTACCTCCAACACCACCACCGTCACTACCACCAACACCACTACCATCACTACCACCAACACCACCAACACCACCACCACCGTCACTACCAACTACAATACCACCATCACTACCACCCACACCACCACTATCACTACTACCCCCATCACCACAGTCACAACCACCAACATCACCACAGTCAGTACCAACTCCATCACTACTACCAACACCACCACCAGCACCGCCACTGTCACTACCAACACTACCACCTTCACTACCACAACCACCACCGTCACTACCACCAACACCGTCACTACCACCAACACCACCACCGTCACTACCACCAACACCGTCTCTACCACCAACACCATCACCGTCACAACCACCAACACCACCACCGTCACTACCACCAACACCACCACTGTCACTACCACCAACACCACCACCGTCACTACCACCAACACCACCACCGTCACTACCACCAATACCACCACCTTCACTACCACCAACACCACCACCGTCACTACCACCAACACCATCAACGTCTCTACCACCAATACCACCACCGTCACTACCACCCACACCACCACAGTCACTACCACCAACACCGCTATAGTCACTACCACCAACACCGTCACTACTACCAACACCACCACTGTCACTACCACCAACACCGTCACTACCACCAACACCGTCACTACCACCAACACCGTCACTACCACCAACACCACTACAGTCACTACCACCAACACCACTACAGTCACTACTACCAACAACACTACCGTAACTACCACCAATACCACCACTGTCACTACCACCCACACCACCACAGTCACTACCACCAACACCACTACAGTCACTACCACCAACACCACTACATTCACTACCACCAACACCACCACAGTCACTACCACCGACACCACCAGAGTCACTACCACCAACACCACCACCGTCACTACCACCAACACCACCACCGTCACTACCACCAACACCACCACCGTCACTACCACCAACACCACCACCGTCACTAACACCAACACCACCACCGTCACTACCACCACCACCAACACCGTCACTACCACCAACACCACCACCGTCACAACCACCAACACCACCACCATCACCACCACCTATACAACCACCGTCACTACCACCGTCAGTATCTGTCCACCTCCGTCACTACTACCCACACCACCACTATCACTACTACCACCATCACCACAGTCACAACCACCAACATCACCACAGTCAGTACCAACTCCATCACTACTACCAACACCACCACCGCCACTGTCACTACCACCACCACCGTCATTACCACCAACACCACCACCGTCACTACCTCCAACACCTCTACTGTCAGTCACTACCACCATCACCTCCACTGTCACTACCACCAACACCACCACCGCCACTACTACCATCACCGTCACTACCACCAACACAACCACCGTCACTACCACTATCACCACCACCCACGACATCACCGTTACTAACATCAAAACCACCACCACCACCGTCACTACCACCACTATCACTACCACCACCAACGTCACTACCTCCATCACCTCTACCGTCACTATCACCACCACCCTCACCACCACTGTCACTACTAAAACCACCACCGTCACTACCAGCGACACCACCACCGTCACTACTACCAACACCACCACCGTCACTACTACCGTCACTACCACCAACACCACCACCGACACTACCACCAACACCGTCTCTCCCACCAACACCACCACCGTCACTACCACCAACACCACCACCGTCACTACCACCACTGTCACTACCACCAACACCACCACCGTCACTACCACCAACACCACCACCGTCACTACCACCAACACCACCACCGTCACTACCACCAACACCACCACCGTCACTACCACCAACACCACCACCGTCACTACCACCAACACCACCGCCGTCACTACCATCAACACCACCACCGTCACTATCATCAACACCAATACAGTCACTACCAAAACCCCAACAGTTACTACCAACAACACTACAGTCACTACCAACACCACCACCTTCACTACCACTCACACCATCATCGTCACTACCATCACCGTCACTACCACCACCGTCACTACCACTAATACCACCACCGTCACTACCAGCACCAACACTGTCACTATCACTCTTACCACCACCGTCATCACCCCCGTCACAACCAACTACACCACCACCGATAATACCAAAACCAGCACCGTCACTACCACCAACACCACCAGCATCACTTCCTCCCAAACCACCACCGTCACTTCCACCAACACCACCACCATCACCACCACTAACACCACCACCGTCACTACCGCAACCACCACAATCACTACCACCAACGTCACCACCACCGTCACTACACCAACACCACCACCGTCATTACACCAACACCACCACCGTCACTACCACCAACACCACTACCGTCACTTCCACCAACACCACCACCGTTACCTGTTGGAAATTTCCAACACTAAATACAACACTGTTGTATTCTCATTAATTATTACTAATTCTACTAATCATTGTAGTGATTAAAATTAACCCAACGTAGAGTTCACATGTACTAATAATTGCATCTGTACAATAAAGCTAGAATTCTTACGTCACCCGACGCCAGTATTGCGTCAGATTCCATTGTAATAAACACATTCATATCCAATGTGTCTGATAATTGAATTTGATTCTCTATAAACAACGGTGTTCTGTGTGATTATTAATTACAGATAAACTGATCCCTAACTAAAGCCAAATAGAGCGTTTATAGTTATAACTGTTATCTAGTAGTAAATTTAACGTCACGCGTGAATGCCGTGGAGAGACTTTAATTCATCTCCATTGTTCGTTTACTATCATAAAACTGGCGAATAATAATCTTTAACTCCTCTAAATAATAAACTCGTCCTAACCCGTGCATTTCAACCACAACTGTGAGAAATGATAATATTCACAATAAATAATTTGAGTAACAAACGCGGGACGCGGAGTGGGGCGGAGGAGACGCCAGTTCACGTGGTGAAGTCGGCACGAGGTGACGCGTACGTGAGCATACGTGACAACACGCTCATGACGAGACGCCATTACCCAGCCACCAGGGTAGACGCCATCAAGACCTCTAGAAGAAAGTCGCCACTGTGAGGTGTGAAGAACCTTTGCAGATAATACCTTCACTGGTGTCAGTGTCATTTACGGAACCTGTTAAATTTGGTTCTATGTAACTCCACGTGACCAGCCAGTGAAGCGCGTCAGTATCTAGGATAAGCTAGACCGGAGCCTAGGACGCGAATTTCGGCAAGCCTTAACTTACACAGTGCCCATATTAGCTAAGTATCCTTATCCTTATTTGATGCATCTTATAGGGGATAGGTTTATAGCTGGGTAGCTTGTCGTGACGCCGTGCGACAACAACAAACTACAGGTTATTATTTTTCTGATGTTTAATCTCGTTTTCTTGAATATAGATTTCTAGTAGTTTAATTTGTTACTACTGAAACCAATTTGATTTACAGCGTGTGTGAAGAATTCTCCGAGCTGTCATTTCCCATGTTAATCAACTCCCAGTGTTCCATGACGAGTCCAGGGGAATCAGAAGATGAGTCGTAACTAACTTCTAGGGAATCGTCATTAAGCTAAGATTCCTTTGTATTCCTTGATTATTATCTGTACTCCTTTACATGCAGAACTCTGTTCATTGGATTAACATGTGTTTATTATACTTATTATTTCATGTTCGTAGTCTATGTTCTTTTTTGAAGATAAAGATAATGACTCTATAAATATTCATAGGATTAGATTATTATACATTGGACTGGTGAACGAACCACACTAGTTCCTGGACGTACTGAGTTCCAGTAATAACCCCCAATGTAGGTGTTTGAGGCTTTGATTCATTTAATTATACAGCCCATTAATTATTTCAGTGATCATATTCTCTAGTATTTTATCCATAGTTACTGGTTCATCTAGGAATTTGCTTATGATCATATTTTCTCAGTTTCCCTCTTTTGCTATAAAAGCGGGTGGTCCTTCGTAATTGATTTTTATTACATTAATAATTAATATATAGAGTCAAGCCCCAAATGTCCCACATTATGGTCCTTATCGAACCGGATAAACATAAATTATAATTATAAATACTAATTAGTAATAACTAATCCTTGTGTGACGTAGTCTAGACTAACCATTGTAATTAATTGTGTCTACCAACAGCGTAAACCATAGGTTAGTCTAAGTCACACCAATTCATTGCTACTTATACCTTATGTATAAGGTAGCACTCGTGGGACGCAGTTTATTGCCCACAACACTTAGGCCTACACTTCATACTGAAGTAAGAATCTTTAGGTCACCAGGAGCAACAGCTTATAACTTTATATTAATCACTAACACCAATTATGTGTTAACTATTTGGGCTATACAAATATTTCAATATATGACTGTCAGCAGACTGTCCATTATAGCCTGAATCCATGTTATAATTACTGATTCACTCAAGTCAGTGGATCATTAACATTTTAGGATCCAGTATACTAATAAATTACGGATCCCATACTAGTTAATCATTACTAACCCTGATAACATTTTATTCCACAATTAGGAGTACATTCAGGAGTTAGATATTATTTACGGCAGTAGAATACTTGCCAAACACAATTAATTCTCTTGTGTTCATTTAATTTCTTATACACATAATTCTACTAGTGTATATTATATAAACTATATAAAATACAAAAAAAAACAAAAATACAGCACAATTATTTGCACATTACTGCACCACAATATAATCTTTGCCAACCTTTATTAGGTAGCAATTTAGGCTGTGATTGTGCTGAATTTGGCACAAGCATAGACTAAATAAATTTGTAGTTTCTTAAGTAGAAATTCTCACGACTAGGCTTGAGCTAGTTAGTGGCATATATATTATTCATTTTTGTGCTGACCCTATCAAGGGTGGGATTAACCATTTATTGTGTAATTATATTTTATTGCATTTTTCTATGTACATCTTTGAGTGTTACTGTAAGTTCACTACCCATCCAAGGCTGATTTTGAAGAGCTAAGCTAAGGAACACCTGTAGTGAGACCAAGGTACCACTCAAATCTTAGTTGCTTATTATTAGGTAGGTAGCTAACCTCTAAATAAGATTTGAGTGGTACCTTGGTCTCACTACAGGTGTTCCTTAGTTTAGCTCTTCAAAATCAGCCTTGGATTGGTAGTGGACTTACAGTAACACTCAAAGATGTACATAGAAATATGCAATAAAATATAATTACACAATAAATGGTTAATCCCACCCTTGATAGGGTCAGCACAAAAATGAATAATATATATACCACTAACTAGCTCATGTCTAGCGGTGAGAATTTCTACTTAAGAAACTACAAATTTATTTAGTCTGGGTTTGTGCCAAATTCAGCACAATCACAGCCTAAATTGCTACCTATTAAAGGTTGGCAAAGATTATATTGTGGTGCAGTAATGTGCAAATAATTGTGCTGTATTTTTGGGTTTTTTGATTTTATAGTTTATAATATATACACTGTTAGAAATTATGTATATAAGAAATTAAATGAACACAAGAGAATTAATTGTGTTTGGCAAGTATTCTACTGTCGTAAATAATATCTAACTCCTGAATGTACTCCTAATTATGGAATAAAATGTTATCAGGGTTAGTAATGATTAATTAGTATGGGATCAGCATTTTTGTATTAATGTACTGGATCCTAAAATGTTAATGATCCACTGACTTGAGTGAATCAGTAATTATGGAATGAATTCAGGCTGTAATGGACAGTCTGCTGACAGCCATATATTGAAATATTTGTATAGCCCAAATAGTTAACACATAATTGGTGTTAGTGAGGAATTAATATACAAGTTATGAGCTGTTGCTCCTGGTGACCTAAAGATTCTTACTTCAGTATGAAGTGTAGGCCTAAGTGTTGTGGGTAATTAACTGTGTCCCACGAGTGCTACCTTATACATGAGGTGTAAGTAGCAATGACTTGGTGTGACTTAGGCTAATCTATGTGTTACGTTGTCGGTAGACACAATTAATTAAAATGGTTAGTCTAGACTACTTCACACGGTGATTAGTTATTGCTAATTAGTATGTATATTTATATTTTATGTTTATCCGGTTCGATAAGGACCATAATGTGGGACATTTGGGGCTTGATTCTATTTATTTAATTATTAAAGTAATGAAATCAATTACGAAGGACCACCCGCTTGTATAGAAAAGAGGGAAACTAATAAAAAAGTGATCATTAGAAATTCCAGGAAGAACCAGTGTCTATGGCTAAATATTAGGAAGTATAATCACTTAAATAATTAATGGGCTGTATAGATAATTCACTTGAATCAAAGCCTCAAACACCTACATTGAGGTTATTGCTAGAACTTCATATACGTCTAGGAACTAGTGTGGTTCGTGCACCAGTTCATTGTGTAATAACCTAATCTTATGACCAATTAAAGAAATCAATAGAAAATTTATCACCAGTAAATATATAGATCATTAACATCAGAAATTAATCATTCTAATAAACACGTATTATCTCCAGTGTACACAGTATTCCATTAAATGATAAAATAAAATAATGAGAATTTGAATAATTAAGGGAATACGAAAAGTCTTAGCTTGAAGACGATTTCAAAGACATCAGTTACGAATCATCCTCGGGATCTCCGGAATTCCTCGTAGAACACTGGGAGATGAATAACACGGGTAAGGTAACAGCTCGTGGATTCCTCACACGCGAGCTGTAATTTAAGAGATATTACGTAGCAATGCACTAGGCTACTAAAATATCTATATGCATGGAAATGAAAAATAAATTAGTTAGAATACTAACATGGGTTTTGTTGAGGTTGCTCAATGTAACGACAAGCTACCCCGACATATACAATCTCTAATGATGCATCAAAAGGGAGTTATATACGTAATTAGCTAATGGGTACAGATTAAGTTGAAGCTTGCCGAAACCGCGTCAAAAGCTCCACTCTCACAATGGCGAACACGTGGTTGATAGCTTGGCTTGAATGTCGACGCGTTTAGTTGGCCGGTCACGACAGATCACGTAGAACAAAATTAACTAGTTCTATGATGAGTATCAGGTTAAATCTTGCTGACAACTTCACCGTAACGTGTCCTAGACTCTGACACCAAAACTTGTTGCTCAATTCCGCAACATGTGACTTCACGCCGCACTCTAGCGTCTTGTCCTCGAGCCACAAATCACAATGGCGTCTCCCTCCCCGCTCGCGTCCAGCATTCGCCACAGAAATTATTTATCACGAATAATATTATTTCGCGCAGTTGTGGCTAAAATGCTTTAATAAAGACTGGGTTGTAATTCTAGGGAGTTAAATATTATTACTTTCTCGTCTTATGGTAGTAAACAAGAAATGGAGAAGATTTTAGTTTTCTCCATGGTATTCACGCGTGACGGTAAATTTATTACTTGATAACAATTGTAAGTAAAAACTCTCGATTTGGAATTATTTGGGAGTTATGTTATCCGTAAATAATTATCACACGGAATACTGATGATTTTAGAGAATCACCTTCAATTCTCTAACACACTGGATATAAATGTGTTTAACTAGGTAGAATCTGACGCAATACTGGTGCTTGGTTTCGTAAGACTTCCAGTATTCTTATACAGATATAATAATTAGTTCATGTGAACCCTACTGTTAGTAAATTTTAGTAACTACAGTAATTAGTATATTTTAGTACTAGTTTATAATAATACAATAGTATTGTATTAATGTTGGAAATTTCCAACAGTGGTGGTAGTGACCGTGGTCGTGTTGGTGGTGGTGACGGAGGTGGTGTGGGTGGTAGTGGTGGTGTTGGAGGAGACTGTGTTGGTGATAGTGATGGTGGTGGTGTTTATGGTGGTGTGGGTTGTTGTGACTGTGGTGGTTGTGATGGTGGTGGTGGTGTTGGTGGTAGTGGTGGTTTGGGTGATGGTGTTGGCGGTAGTGACGGTGGTGGTGTTTGTGGTAGTGAGAGTGTTGCTTTTGGTAGTGTTCACTCTGGAGGTGTTGGTACTGGTGACGGTTGTGGTGTTGGTAGTGACGGTGGAAGTGATGGTAGTGGTGACAGAGGTGGTGTTGGAAGTGGTAACGGTGGTTGAGTCGGTGGTGGTGTGGGTGGAAGTGGTTGTGGTGTGTGAGTGGTCGGTGGTAGAGATGGTGGTGGTGTGTGGGTGGTGGGTGATAGTGGGGTGGTTGTAGGAGTAGTAAGTGGTAGTGACGGTAGTGGTGTTGGTGGAAGTAAAGGTGGTTGTGGTAGTGATGGGGATAAGGACGGTGGTGGTGGTAGTAGTGACGCTGGTGGTGTTGGTGGTAATGACGGTGATGGTGTTGGTGGTAGTGACGGTGGTGGTGTTGGTGGTAGTGACGGTGGTGGTGTGGGTGGTAGTGACGGTGGTGGTGGCAGTAGTTACTTCGGTGGTGTTGGTGGTAGTGACGCTGGTGATGTTGGTAATGACGGTGGTGGTGTGGGTGGTGGGTGGAAGTGGCGGTGGTGTGTGAGTCGTCGGTGGTAGTGATGGTGGTGGTGTGGGTGGTAGGTGGAGGAAGCGGTGGTGTGTAAGTGGTCTGTGGTAGTGATGGTGGTAGTGTCTGGGTGGTGGATGATAGTGACGGTGGTAGTGATAATGACGGTGTTTGTGTTGGTGGTCGTGTTAGTGGTAGTTACAGTTGTAATGCTGGTAGTGACGGTGGTGGTGTTGGTGGTAGTGACTGTGGTGGTATTGGAGGTAGTGACGGTGGTGATGGTGGTGTTGGTGGTTTTCATAGTGACTTTGGTGGTGTTGGTGGTAGTGATGGTGGTAGTGTTGTTAGTGACGGTGATGGTGGTAGCAGTTATAGTGGTAGTGACGGTGGTGGTGTTGGTGGTGGTGACGGAGGTCGTCTGGGTGGTAGTGGTGGTGTCGGTAGAGACTGTGGTGGTGTTGGTGGTTGTGACTGTGGTGGTGATGGCAGTAGTGACGGTGGTGGTGGTGGTAGTTTTATTGGTTGTAACGGTGGTGGTGTTGCTGTTGGCGACGGAGGTGGTGTGGGTGGTAATGGAGGTGTTGGTGGAGACTGTGGTGATGTTGGTGGTTGTGACGGTGGTGTTGATAGTGGATGTGGTGGTGGTAGTTACAGGTGTGGTAGTGACATTGGTTGAGGTGGTGTTGATAGTGACATAGTGACTGTGGTGGTGTTGGTGGTAGTGACGGTGGTGATGTGCATGGTAGTGATGGTGGTGGTGTTGGGGGTAGTGACGGAGATGGTGTGGGAGGTTGTGACGGTGGTGATGTTGGTGGTAGCGACGGTGGTGGTCTTGGTGGTAGTGACGGTGTTGGTGGTAGTGACGGTGGTGGTATGGGAGGTAGTAACGGTGGTGGTATGGGAGGTAGTAACGGTGGTGGTGGTGTTGGTGATACTGACTGTGGTGGTGTTGATGGTAATGATGGTGATAGTGACGGTGTTGGTGGTAGTGACGGTGTTGGTGTTGGTGGTAGTTACGGTGGTGGTGTTGGTGGTAGTGACGTAGGTAATAGTGACGGTGGTAGTAGTTATAGTAGTGGTGTGAGTGGTAGTGATGGTGGTGGTTTTGGTAGTGATTGTGGTGGTGTTGGTGGTACGGACGGTGGTGGTAGTGATGATGGTGGTGTGAGTGGTAGTGACGGTGGTGGTTTTGGTAGTGACTGTGGTGGTGTTGGTGGTAGTGACGGTGGTGGTGTTGGTGGTTGTAACGGTGGTGGTGTTGGTGGTTGTAACGGTGGTGGTGTTGGTGGTAGTGACGGTGGTAATGTTAGTGGTAGAAACGGTGGTGGTAAGGGTGGTAGTGACGGTGGTGATGTTGGTGGTATTGATGGTGGTGGTATGAATTTTTGTGACGGTGGAGGGGTGGGTGGTTGGTAGAAGGGGCGGTGGTAGGTGTGAGGTCGGTGATAGTGATGATAGTGGAATGTGGGTGGTAGGTGATAGTTGCGGTGGTTGGGTGGGTTGTCGGTGGTAGTGACGGTGGTGGTGTGGGTGGTAGTGAAGGTGGTGGTGTTGGTAGTAGTGACGGTGGAGGTGTTGGTGTGGGTGGTTGTAACTGTGGTGGTGGTGTGAGTGGTAGTGACGGTCGTGGTGTTGGTGGTAGTGGTGTTGGTGGTAGTGACGGTGTTGGTGATGGTTTTGGTGTTTATGGTAGTGACGGTGGTGGTATTGGTAGTATTAGTGGTGGTTGTGCTGGTGGTAGTGACAGTGGTGGTGTTGGTGGTAGTGACGGTGGTGGTGCTGGTGGTAGTAGTTATTGTGGGTGGTTGTTACGGTGGTGGTTTTCGTAGTGACGGTGGAGGTGTTAATGGAAGTGAGAGTAGAGGTCTTGGAGGTAGTGATGGTGATGGTGGTGGTAGTGACAGTCGTGGTGTTGGTGGTAGTGACAGTGGTGGTTTTGGTAGTGACAGTGGTGAAGTTGGTGGTAGTGATGGGGGTGATGTTGGTGGTATTGACAGCGGTGGTAGTCACTGTCGGAAAATTCGACACCATTTAATAATCATACAGATAATAGCTGTATTACCAACAAGTTACCCATAGAAAACGTAACTTGTAGTGGAATTACCGTCTATAGAAAACGGGATATCATCACCACATACTATTATAATTCACCAGCTATTCTGCTGGGAATTATTCTTAAATACATTAGTCTTTGGACTTTACCATCATAAAAACATCTTATATAAATTAACTTAATTATCAATATTAAAGTAGAGTAAATGTGACCCTTCTATCACTTTCTGAAATGTGGACAATGTAGGCCAGGCGTCCGAGTGGGGAAGGAGGGCAGCCATTGTGGTTTATACGAGACCAGAGGCTCACACGGGAGCAAATTCGGCTCCTGTTAAATTTACTTGGACGTAGTGTTATGTAAACCAAAGGTGTACCATTGTCAACACGCTGTCTACAAATTCAAGTTAAGTGTCTATCCGAAACCCGTTTATCATTCATTTATGGCCATTAATGTCAGGATATAGGGTGACCCGGTTAGATCACGTGGAAGCCTCAAACTAAAGGTAATTAAGCCAGGTCTTCAATGTTCCATGTACTGTATAGTGTTTTCTCTGATATAGCTTGTCATATATAGGATTCTGGCTTCACAGCTAGCGCACTTTTGACAGGTCAAGACGAGGATGGAAGACTTTGTGCACCAGTTACTGGGTGAGGAAGCTACCTCAAAGAGGATAATTTGGTGTCTACACCCTAGTTATACCTGGTGGACTAACCTGCTGTACTATAAGATAAGGAACCTTTTCAATGTATGTAGTTAATACTGTAGTTTGATTGGCTGCATATATATATAAACTAATAAACCCCCCCTAATGTGTAGAGGATCGATTTGTGAGATTATGAGATTATTGCAGAAATACAGTCCACTCATTATCATACAAATTGCTATCGAAGTATATAAATTAACGTAAATATAAATTCTATATAAATTCATATAAATTAAATAAATATAAATCTCACAGGTCGGTTCCCACATTATTTGGACCTTCGGAACCGGAATATTTGGTCCTTTGAACCCACATTTGGTCATCTTAGTACCGGATGAACCAGTTAACCAGTGGATTCATTAAATATACTAGTGCAGTGTTATTTAAACAAAGGCCAGCCAGTCAAAGACGGAAGCGTAGCCTCGAGGGAGCTCAGGAGCCTCCCTCAGTTCAGATCTGCCTCATCAGCGGTTTCATGCACACCCACAGAGATTTGGTGGCGTGTTATTCTGTGAAATGACAGCGCTAATATAGAAGCCAGCCAAATTAGTGACTGTGTCGCGAGATTGTTCACGGATTTCGTGGTGTTACATTTCGCGAGAGATTATCTACGAATTTTGTGGAGTTTATTTCGCGAGGTCACTAATAATATTTAATACTTCTTGATAATATTAGAAGTTTCATAGAGGCTAATTAAGAGGCTATTATCAATAATTGTGTATATTATTTCTACAAAATAGAGAATTATTTAATAAATTGCACTAGTGATCACAGTATATTTACTAATTGCCAACCCACAACAGGGTAGGATATGACTAGTTGAACTATTATCGTTCATCCTAGTCCCATTATTACCATAGTCAGTTGTACTATATTGAACAACCTAACACCATTAATGCATGGTCCAGACCCTATTTTGGGTGTAATTTTTATCAACTCGAGTTGAGTTGTGTATATAATAATTTACTTATGATCATTACACCTTTGAGTGATTAATTAGTGTCTCTACCATCCTAGGGTGATATAGAAGAGCTAACCTAAAGGTACTTCCAGTGACACTGGTTTATCACTCAAATCATTAGTGTGTATGATTGTATATATATAATGTGTATTAATTTTAAGTGCTAACCTCTAGTAGAGGTAGGATTATTGCCTAGTGAGTTCAGAATTTAACCCTAGGCTACCATTAGTACTTGCTCACAATTTATGAGCCAGTGGTGCCCAATTAACAAGTCACCATGACTAATCCACAGAAAGCAAAGCGTGCTTTAATATCAAGCAAACGCCAACTAACAAGAGATCTCAACCAATATGAACAGTTGTTATATGAGCCTGTAATTAATTATCGTCGGTTGAAAATACCACTGTTACAGATTCAAACCCAATTGCATATATTGAAAGCAAATAGGAAATCTTACCAAAATCAGGTCCACGACGACGACATAGTAGTTGAAGATGTGGAACCATTCCTGTCTGACCTTGCACAATATGAAGAAGAAACTCAAGCCAGGTTGGAACATTTACACAGGATAATTGAATCAGAACAAATAGCAAGTACACCAAATAAAGTAGATAATGTTATGGATGATCAGGATCTTTTTGAGAATAAATGTAAAGCCAGATTAGATCCTTTAATCAACAAGGATAAAGCTTCACCCAGTAAAGCTTCACCCACTACAGCTTCACCCAATATTATACCACCAGAAATTAAGCAGTTCTCAGACAATTTATCCACAGTCTCTGTGGTTTCTGAAAACCCAATACCTGAAGCTACTAAGTTAACATGCCTCCAAACTAGAGGTGAAGCTGAACCAGTAGTAGAAAATGTAAATGAAAATAGCGACAACACTAATTTCCCAGTCCAGCCTCCTAGGAATAATGCTGGCAATGAGAAAACTGTCATACATCTAGTACTACAATTGCTGGATTTACCACAACCTGATCAGACTGCTGACTCATTACAATCCTTCAGCATGGAGTTTGAGTCACTACTAAGAACATTCAGACTTAAGGTTGATATAACTACTAGTGAATGGATGACCAAAGTAGTCCCTTCAACGAAAATTGTCCAGCGATATACTAGATGAATTATATGCACATCAACATAACACCATCCTGACAGTACAGGACATCACTGAAGGTTTACATTCCATCATAAACAAACGACGAGCAAATGAGGAAGTTAAAGCCTCTTGCAAGCCTTCAGAAATAGAAAATAATAGTCAATTAAAGGGTAAAACAACCACCCCAAATAAACATCAACCAATTACTCAAACATCAAGTTGCAGAAAATCTGACAATGCAGCAGCATCCTCCAAGCCTACTGTTACTAGTTCACCCAAACCGGTAACTTCCAAACGTGCAGTAGGCTGGGGGACATGTATGTTCTGCAAAAAGAAACATTCAACATACCATTGTGCTAATTATCCAACCAGAGACACTCGTATTGAGCGACTCCAGGAATTAGGGAGATGTTCGAGGTGTCTCAAGTCACACAACATAGACTATTGTGATACCCAATTCAACACCTGTAACAGGTGTAGAAGAGGTAGACACCATGCAGCACTGTGTAAATATACGAAATTAACGTATTCAAGACCCAAGGTGGAAGATAGCATTCCCACCACAGTACAGTACTGCAAGGTGCAACAAACAAAGAGTGTCCAATCGGCAAAGTCTAAAGGTAATACGACTTTGCCTACTGCCCAAATTACCATCCTGAATAAGAGGGCCAAGGTCCATACCCGTGGGTTGTTTGACCAAGGATCCCAGAGAACATATATCACTAAAAAGTTGGCAGATGAACTACAATTAAGGCCTGTAGCCCAGATGTCATTCAACATCTCAGGGTTTGTAACAGATGCAGGACCTCGAGTCTACCAGGTGGTACAACCATCAGTACGCTACGGCAGGTACGTCAGTCGAGTACAAGCCATTGTGGTGGACAAAATACCAGTAGACCTACAAGTTCGAGGTCTGAGAGCAACAGCCAAATTCCTGAGAAATAGAGGAATAAAATTGGCAGATAATATTAAGTCTGATCACCTCACCGACTTCGGTCTCCTTGTAGGGACAGACTATTGCCATCGATTCATCGGTAGCCCTACTAAATATCAGGGTATAACCATGTTAAACTCTGCAGGAGGTAAATTACTCTCAGGCCCAGTATCAAGCCTGAGGAGACCTATGCCTGCAGACAGATACCAATAGAATCTAAATTTGTCAGCTGATTATATTTCTCCAGTAGCATTATACTAAGGAGATTACAGCTGACTATACCAACAGAAGTTGATGTTAGTATCATCATTTGAAGCTGAAGATGAGTTCATGAGGCCACAGTGGCAAATCAGTGAACAGTAGCCTAAAACAGCTACAAGTCACTGCGACCAATGTCACTGAACCCACTGCAGTCTCAGAACCATACTTTACTTTAATGATGAGCTATTCAATCTTCTGAATCAATTAACTAAATTAAACCCCTATAAATCTGATGACTGATTTGATTCAAGCCTTATTACATATTATTTAACCCAGAAGACTGAATGTGATAAGTACTACAGTCAAGTATGATTCAGGGACTGCAGTGAGATCAGTGACATTAGATATAACTTGAAGTTTCTTCAGGTAACTGGTCACTGATATATAAACACTGAGGCCCATGGAATACATCTTGATTAAATAATAAATGTATCAAATCAGTCATCAGATTTATTGGGGTTTAATTTAGTTAATTGATTCAGAAGATTGAATAGCTCATCATTAAAGTAAAGTATGGTTCTGAGACTGCAGTGGGTTCAGTGACATTGGTCGCAGTGACTTGTAGCTGTTTTAGGCTACTGTTCACTGATTTGCCACTGTGGCCTCATGAACTCATCTTCAGCTTCAAATGATGATACTAACATCAACTTCTGTTGGTATAGTCAGCTGTAATCTCCTTAGTATAATGCTACTGGAGAAATATAATCAGCTGACAAATTTAGATTCTATTGGTATTGTTTATCTGCAGGCATAGGTCTCCTCAGGCTTGATACTGGGCCTGAGAGTAATTTACCTCCTGCAGAGTTTAACATGGTTATACCCTGATATTTAGTAGGGCTACCGATGAATCGATGGCAATAGTCTGTCCCTACAAGGAGACCGAAGTCGGTGAGGTGATCAGACTTAATATTATCTGCCAATTTTATTCCTCTATTTCTCAGGAATTTGGCTGTTGCTCTCAGACCTCGAACTTGTAGGTCTACTGGTATTTTGTCCACCACAATGGCTTGTACTCGACTGACGTACCTGCCGTAGCGTACTGATGGTTGTACCACCTGGTAGACTCGAGGTCCTGCATCTGTTACAAACCCTGAGATGTTGAATGACATCTGGGCTACAGGCCTTAATTGTAGTTCATCTGCCAACTTTTTAGTGATATATGTTCTCTGGGATCCTTGGTCAAACAACCCACGGGTATGGACCTTGGCCCTCTTATTCAGGATGGTAATTTGGGCAGTAGGCAAAGTCGTATTACCTTTAGACTTTGCCGATTGGACACTCTTTGTTTGTTGCACCTTGCAGTACTGTACTGTGGTGGGAATGCTATCTTCCACCTTGGGTCTTGAATACGTTAATTTCGTATATTTACACAGTGCTGCATGGTGTCTACCTCTTCTACACCTGTTACAGGTGTTGAATTGGGTATCACAATAGTCTATGTTGTGTGACTTGAGACACCTCGAACATCTCCCTAATTCCTGGAGTCGCTCAATACGAGTGTCTCTGGTTGGATAATTAGCACAATGGTATGTTGAATGTTTCTTTTTGCAGAACATACATGTCCCCCAGCCTACTGCACGTTTGGAAGTTACCGGTTTGGGTGAACTAGTAACAGTAGGCTTGGAGGATGCTGCTGCATTGTCAGATTTTCTGCAACTTGATGTTTGAGTAATTGGTTGATGTTTATTTGGGGTGGTTGTTTTACCCTTTAATTGACTATTATTTTCTATTTCTGAAGGCTTGCAAGAGGCTTTAACTTCCTCATTTGCTCGTCGTTTGTTTATGATGGAATGTAAACCTTCAGTGATGTCCTGTACTGTCAGGATGGTGTTATGTTGATGTGCATATAATTCATCTAGTATATCGCTGGACAATTTTCGTTGAAGGGACTACTTTGGTCATCCATTCACTAGTAGTTATATCAACCTTAAGTCTGAATGTTCTTAGTAGTGACTCAAACTCCATGCTGAAGGATTGTAATGAGTCAGCAGTCTGATCAGGTTGTGGTAAATCCAGCAATTGTAGTACTAGATGTATGACAGTTTTCTCATTGCCAGCATTATTCCTAGGAGGCTGGACTGGGAAATTAGTGTTGTCGCTATTTTCATTTACATTTTCTACTACTGGTTCAGCTTCACCTCTAGTTTGGAGGCATGTTAACTTAGTAGCTTCAGGTATTGGGTTTTCAGAAACCACAGAGACTGTGGATAAATTGTCTGAGAACTGCTTAATTTCTGGTGGTATAATATTGGGTGAAGCTGTAGTGGGTGAAGCTTTACTGGGTGAAGCTTTATCCTTGTTGATTAAAGGATCTAATCTGGCTTTACATTTATTCTCAAAAAGATCCTGATCATCCATAACATTATCTACTTTATTTGGTGTACTTGCTATTTGTTCTGATTCAATTATCCTGTGTAAATGTTCCAACCTGGCTTGAGTTTCTTCTTCATATTGTGCAAGGTCAGACAGGAATGGTTCCACATCTTCAACTACTATGTCGTCGTCGTGGACCTGATTTTGGTAAGATTTCCTATTTGCTTTCAATATATGCAATTGGGTTTGAATCTGTAACAGTGGTATTTTCAACCGACGATAATTAATTACAGGCTCATATAACAACTGTTCATATTGGTTGAGATCTCTTGTTAGTTGGCGTTTGCTTGATATTAAAGCACGCTTTGCTTTCTGTGGATTAGTCATGGTGACTTGTTAATTGGGCACCACTGGCTCATAAATTGTGAGCAAGTACTAATGGTAGCCTAGGGTTAAATTCTGAACTCACTAGGCAATAATCCTACCTCTACTAGAGGTTAGCACTTAAAATTAATACACATTATATATATACAATCATACACACTAATGATTTGAGTGATAAACCAGTGTCACTGGAAGTACCTTTAGGTTAGCTCTTCTATATCACCCTAGGATGGTAGAGACACTAATTAATCACTCAAAGGTGTAATGATCATAAGTAAATTATTATATACACAACTCAACTCGAGTTGATAAAAATTACACCCAAAATAGGGTCTGGACCATGCATTAATGGTGTTAGGTTGTTCAATATAGTACAACTAACTATGGTAATAATGGGACTAGGATGAACGATAATAGTTCAACTAGTCATATCCTACCCTGTTGTGGGTTGGCAATTAGTAAATATACTGTGATCACTAGTGCAATTTATTAAATAATTCTCTATTTTGTAGAAATAATATACACAATTATTGATAATAGCCTCTTAATTAGCCTCTATGAAACTTCTAATATTATCAAGAAGTATTAAATATTATTAGTGACCTCGCGAAATAAACTCCACAAAATTCGTAGATAATCTCTCGCGAAATGTAACACCACGAAATCCGTGAACAATCTCGCGACACAGTCACTAATTTGGCTGGCTTCTATATTAGCGCTGTCATTTCACAGAATAACACGCCACCAAATCTCTGTGGGTGTGCATGAAACCGCTGATGAGGCAGATCTGAACTGAGGGAGGCTCCTGAGCTCCCTCGAGGCTACGCTTCCGTCTTTGACTGGCTGGCCTTTGTTTAAATAACACTGCACTAGTATATTTAATGAATCCACTGGTTAACTGGTTCATCCGGTACTAAGATGACCAAATGTGGGTTCAAAGGACCAAATATTCCGGTTCCGAAGGTCCAAATAATGTGGGAACCGACCTGTGAGATTTATATTTATTTAATTTATATGAATTTATATAGAATTTATATTTACGTTAATTTATATACTTCGATAGCAATTTGTATGATAATGAGTGGACTGTATTTCTGCAATAATCTCATAATCTCACAAATCGATCCTCTACACATTAGGGGGGGTTTATTAGTTTATATATATATGCAGCCAATCAAACTACAGTATTAACTACATACATTGAAAAGGTTCCTTATCTTATAGTACAGCAGGTTAGTCCACCAGGTATAACTAGGGTGTAGACACCAAATTATCCTCTTTGAGGTAGCTTCCTCACCCAGTAACTGGTGCACAAAGTCTTCCATCCTCGTCTTGACCTGTCAAAAGTGCGCTAGCTGTGAAGCCAGAATCCTATATATGACAAGCTATATCAGAGAAAACACTATACAGTACATGGAACATTGAAGACCTGGCTTAATTACCTTTAGTTTGAGGCTTCCACGTGATCTAACCGGATCACCCTATATCCTGACATTAATGGCCATAAATGAATGATAAACGGGTTTCGGATAGACACTTAACTTGAATTTGTAGACAGCGTGTTGACAATGGTACACCTTTGGTTTCCATAACACTACGTCCAAGTAAATTTAACAGGAGCCGAATTTGCTCCCGTGTGAGCCTCTGGTCTCATATAAACCACAATGGCTGCCCTCCTTCCCCACTCGGACGCCTGGCCTACATTGTCCACATTTCAGAAAGTGATAGAAGGGTCACATTTACTCTACTTTAATATTGATAATTAAGTTAATTTATATAAGATGTTTTTATGATGGTAAAGTCCAAAGACTAATGTATTTAAGAATAATTCCCAGCAGAATAGCTGGTGAATTATAATAGTATGTGGTGATGATATCCCGTTTTCTATAGACGGTAATTCCACTACAAGTTACGTTTTCTATGGGTAACTTGTTGGTAATACAGCTATTATCTGTATGATTATTAAATGGTGTCGAATTTTCCGACAGTGACTACCACCACTGTCAATACCACCAACATCACCCCCATCACTACCACCAACTTCACCACTGTCACTACCAAAACCACCACTGTCACTACCACCAACACCACGACTGTCACTACCACCACCATCACCATCACTACCTCCAAGACCTCTACTCTCACTTCCATTAACACCTCCACCGTCACTACGAAAACCACCACCGTAACAACCACCCACAATAACTACTACCACCAGCACCACCACCGTCACTACCACCAACACCACCACTGTCACTACCACCAGCACAACCACCACTAATACTACCAATACCACCACCGTCACTACCATAAACACCAAAACCATCACCAACACCGTCACTACCACCAACACCACTACCACCAACACCACGACCGTCACTACCACTCACACCACCACCACAGTTACAACCACCCACACCAACACCTCCACCGTCACTACTACCAACACCACCACCTTCACTACCACCCACACCACCACCGTCACTACCACCGACAACCCACCCAACCACCGCAACTATCACCTACCACCCACATTCCACTATCATCACTATCACCGACCTCACACCTACCACCGCCCCTTCTACCAACCACCCACCCCTCCACCGTCACAAAAATTCATACCACCACCATCAATACCACCAACATCACCACCGTCACTACCACCCTTACCACCACCGTTTCTACCACTAACATTACCACCGTCACTACCACCAACACCACCACCGTTACAACCACCAACACCACCACCGTTACAACCACCAACACCACCACCGTCACTACCACCAACACCACCACAGTCACTACCAAAACCACCACCGTCACTACCACTCACACCACCATCATCACTACCACCACCGTCCGTACCACCAACACCACCACAATCACTACCAAAACCACCACCATCACTACCACTCACACCACTACTATAACTACTACCACCGTCACTATTACCTATGTCACTACCACCAACACCACCACCGTAACTACCACCAACACCAACACCGTCACTACCACCAACACCGTCACTATCACCATCATTACCATCAACACCACCACAGTCAGTATCACCAACACCACCACCACCGTTACTACCTCCCATACCACCACCGTTACTACCTCCCATACCACCACCGTCACTACCACCAACACCGTCACTACCACCAAGACCACCACCGTCGCTACCACCAACATCACCACCGTCACAACCTCCCACACCATCTCCGTCACTACCCCCAACACCACCACCATCACTACCATGCACATCACCACCGTCACTACCACCAACACCACCACAGTCACTATGTCACTATCAACACCACCTCAACCAATGTCACTACCACACCTGTAACTACCACCACCACATCCACTATCAACACCACCGTCACAACCACCAACATCACCACAGTCTCCACCAACACCTCCATTACCACCCACACCACCTCCGTCGCCAACAGCAACACCACCACCGTTACAACCAATAAAACTACCACCACCACCACCGTCACTACTGCCATCACCACCACAGTCACAACCACCAACACCACCACAGTCTCTACCGACACCACCACTACCACCCAGACGACCTCCGTCACCACCACCAACACCACCACCGTCACTACCACTATAACTGCTACCACCATCACCGTCACTAACAACACTACCACCATCACTACCACCAACACCACCAAAGTCACTATGAAAACCACCAACACCACCATCACCACCGTCACCACCGTCACTACCTCCAATACCACCACAGTCACTACCACCAACACCACCACCGTCACTACCAGCATTACAACTGTAACTACCACTAACACGACCACCAACACAAACACCGTCATTATCACTACCACCGTCACTATCATCCACCACCCAGACACTACCACCATCACTACCACAGACCACTTACACACCACCGCTTCCTCCACCTACCACCCACACCACCACCATCACTACCACCGACGACTCACACACCACCGCCACTTCCACCCACCACCCACACCACCACCGTCATTACCAACATCACCAGCGTCACTACCACCAACACCACCGAAGTAACTACTGCCACCACCACCGTCACTACCACCCACACCACCACCGTCACTACCACCAACACCACCACCGTCACTACCACCAACACCATCACCGTCATTACCACCAACACCACCAGCGTCACTACTACCACCACCACCGTCCTTATCCCCATCACTACCACAACCACCTTTACTTCCACCAACACCACTACCGTCACTACCACTTACTACTCCTACAACCACCCCACTATCACCCACCACCCACACACCACCACCATCTCTACCACCGACCACTCACACACCACAACCACTTCCACCCACACCACCACCGACTCAACCACCGTTACCACTTCCAACACCACCTCTGTCACCACTACCATCACTTCCACCGTCACTACCAACACCACAACCGTCACCAGTACCAACACCTCCAGAGTGAACACTACCAAAAGCAACACTCTCACTACCACAAACACCACCACCGTCACTACCGCCAACACCATCACCCAAACCACCACTACCACCAACACCACCACCACCATCACAACCACCACAGTCACAACAACCCACACCACCATAAACACCACCACCATCACTATCACCAACACAGTCTCCTCCAACACCACCACTACCACCCACACCACCTCCGTCACCACCACCAACACGACCACGGTCACTACCACCACTGTTGGAAATTTCCAACATTAATACAATACTATTGTATTATTATAAACTAGTACTAAAATATACTAATTACTGTAGTTACTAAAATTTACTAACAGTAGGGTTCACATGAACTAATTATTATATCTGTATAAGAATACTGGAAGTCTTACGAAACCAAGCACCAGTATTGCGTCAGATTCTACCTAGTTAAACACATTTATATCCAGTGTGTTAGAGAATTGAAGGTGATTCTCTAAAATCATCAGTATTCCGTGTGATAATTATTTACGGATAACATAACTCCCAAATAATTCCAAATCGAGAGTTTTTACTTACAATTGTTATCAAGTAATAAATTTACCGTCACGCGTGAATACCATGGAGAAAACTAAAATCTTCTCCATTTCTTGTTTACTACCATAAGACGAGAAAGTAATAATATTTAACTCCCTAGAATTACAACCCAGTCTTTATTAAAGAATTTTAGCCACAACTGCGCGAAATAATATTATTCGTGATAAATAATTTCTGTGGCGAATGCTGGACGCGAGCGGGGAGGGAGACGCCATTGTGATTTGTGGCTCGAGGAGGACAAGACGCTAGAGTGCGGCGTGAAGTCACATGTTGCGGAATTGAGCAACAAGTTTTGGTGTCAGAGTCTAGGACACGTTACGGTGAAGTTGTCAGCAAGATTTAACCTGATACTCATCATAGAACTAGTTAATTTTGTTCTACGTGATCTGTCGTGACCGGCCAACTAAACGCGTCGACATTCAAGCCAAGCTATCAACCACGTGTTCGCCATTGTGAGAGTGGAGCTTTTGACGCGGTTTCGGCAAGCTTCAACTTAATCTGTACCCATTAGCTAATTACGTATATAACTCCCTTTTGATGCATCATTAGAGATTGTATATGTCGGGGTAGCTTGTCGTTACATTGAGCAACCTCAACAAAACCCATGTTAGTATTCTAACTAATTTATTTTTCATTTCCATGCATATAGATATTTTAGTAGCCTAGTGCATTGCTACGTAATATCTCTTAAATTACAGCTCGCGTGTGAGGAATCCACGAGCTGTTACCTTACCCGTGTTATTCATCTCCCAGTGTTCTACGAGGAATTCCGGAGATCCCGAGGATGATTCGTAACTGATGTCTTTGAAATCGTCTTCAAGCTAAGACTTTTCGTATTCCCTTAATTATTCAAATTCTCATTATTTTATTTTATCATTTAATGGAATACTGTGTACACTGGAGATAATACGTGTTTATTAGAATGATTAATTTCTGATGTTAATGATCTATATATTTACTGGTGATAAATTTTCTATTGATTTCTTTAATTGGTCATAAGATTAGGTTATTACACAATGAACTGGTGCACGAACCACACTAGTTCCTAGACGTATATGAAGTTCTAGCAATAACCTCAATGTAGGTGTTTGAGGCTTTGATTCAAGTGAATTATCTATACAGCCCATTAATTATTTAAGTGATTATACTTCCTAATATTTAGCCATAGACACTGGTTCTTCCTGGAATTTCTAATGATCACTTTTTTATTAGTTTCCCTCTTTTCTATACAAGCGGGTGGTCCTTCGTAATTGATTTCATTACTTTAATAATTAAATAAATAGAATCAAGCCCCAAATGTCCCACATTATGGTCCTTATCGAACCGGATAAACATAAAATATAAATATACATACTAATTAGCAATAACTAATCACCGTGTGAAGTAGTCTAGACTAACCATTTTAATTAATTGTGTCTACCGACAACGTAACACATAGATTAGCCTAAGTCACACCAAGTCATTGCTACTTACACCTCATGTATAAGGTAGCACTCGTGGGACACAGTTAATTACCCACAACACTTAGGCCTACACTTCATACTGAAGTAAGAATCTTTAGGTCACCAGGAGCAACAGCTCATAACTTGTATATTAATTCCTCACTAACACCAATTATGTGTTAACTATTTGGGCTATACAAATATTTCAATATATGGCTGTCAGCAGACTGTCCATTACAGCCTGAATTCATTCCATAATTACTGATTCACTCAAGTCAGTGGATCATTAACATTTTAGGATCCAGTACATTAATACAAAAATGCTGATCCCATACTAATTAATCATTACTAACCCTGATAACATTTTATTCCATAATTAGGAGTACATTCAGGAGTTAGATATTATTTACGACAGTAGAATACTTGCCAAACACAATTAATTCTCTTGTGTTCATTTAATTTCTTATATACATAATTTCTAACAGTGTATATATTATAAACTATAAAATCAAAAAACCCAAAAATACAGCACAATTATTTGCACATTACTGCACCACAATATAATCTTTGCCAACCTTTAATAGGTAGCAATTTAGGCTGTGATTGTGCTGAATTTGGCACAAACCCAGACTAAATAAATTTGTAGTTTCTTAAGTAGAAATTCTCACCGCTAGACATGAGCTAGTTAGTGGTATATATATTATTCATTTTTGTGCTGACCCTATCAAGGGTGGGATTAACCATTTATTGTGTAATTATATTTTATTGCATATTTCTATGTACATCTTTGAGTGTTACTGTAAGTCCACTACCAATCCAAGGCTGATTTTGAAGAGCTAAACTAAGGAACACCTGTAGTGAGACCAAGGTACCACTCAAATCTTAGTTGCTTATTATTAGGTAGGTAGCTAACCTCTAAATGAGGTAAATTACAATCAGCCTCAAGAAAATATCAGGCTGTCAATAATTATACCTGCTCTACATAAAGGAGCAGACACCATAGCTGTACAAGTAGCTATATAAGCCCTATAAGGCTCAAATTTACCACAAGAATGACTACTCTAGAAAGGAATGCAAGATTCTTGAGAAGTCTTCAAGTTCGCCTATCGGAACTGCTTGTCAGATGTGACAACTGTATAGAAACTAACCCAGTTGACGTCTTCAGACTAGTAAGTTCCACAAGGACAGCTAACCAAAAATATGACCATATAAAGGTTGTAATCGAGTCTTATAGGAACTTACTCCAGGTCAGTAATACTGACTCAGACAAATTACGTCTGACAGAATCTGATCTTGATGACTATGAACGTATCATTCAAGACAGGTTAGACCGATATAAAAAGGTGCTTGCGAGACAAGATATTCCCGAGTGGATAGAACAGTTCTTTAATAGACCTACACCCGAGCAAGCACCCAGCTCAGATGAAATACTTGAGCTACCTCAAGATGAGGAGAATCCTCTAATCAATACTGATCACTATACAGGATCAACAACTGAAGTTCAACCTTCATTTTCTAACATCTCATCTAATACAACTTCACATAATGATTTATTTACAGAGTCTGATCAATTTTCAGACAGCTCTTCTCAATGTTCCCTGGATTCTATAAATTCAATGCAGGAGGCTACTGAATTAACTAGCTCCTCGCAGGAACCCAGAGAAACAAGTGAAGCTGCAATAATCAGTGAATCTGAACCAGAAAATGATAAAGCTAATGCTGCAACAGCAGCCAAAGCTGTAATTAAAGCTGAGGCTAAGCAAGAAGCCTTAAGCAACACAAGTAATGGTCACAATTGCTCACACCAGCCTTCTAGAGTAAGTGCTAACAATGAGAAGACTGTTATAAACCTTGTACACTAATTGCTAGATTTATCTCCACCAGAACAATCAGTTGACTCTTTACAAGCTTTTAGTTTTCAGCTTGAGTCACTGTTAAATTCCTTCAGTAAAGAGGTGGATCACCCAACTGCTGAGTGGATGACTAAAATTATCATCCAAAGAAAATTGTCTGGTGACACACTCAATAAATTATATGTATACCAGAATGGTAATACCCTGTCAATGCAGGATATATTTACAGGTTTTCGCAATATGAGTAATCATACAGCAAACTAATGCACTTAATGCTTCATCTGAATGCACCGAAACTGTACCCACATCAGTTTCCTTACCTGGAACTCCTAAAGTGACACTGTCACCAGGTAATAAGGATACTAATAATCAATGTAATAACAATGACTCAAACACTGATTCATCAGTAAGGCCCAAGAGCCCCACAAGTGCTCCTAAGAGACCTAATAGTCCAAAGAGCCCAGTAATGGCTCCCCAGAGTACACCAAGTACTCACAAGAGAATAATTAACAAGCAAATGCAAGCAGCAAAACCATCACCACCTACAAGTACTGTTTTACCTAAACCGGTAACCCCTAAACGAGCTGTAGGATGGGGAATGTGCTTGTTTTGCAATCAAAAACATTCTCTGTACAAATGTACCAATTACCCCAATAGAGACACAAGAGTCAGACGACTCAAACAGTTACACAAATGTACTAGGTGTCTCAAAACACATAATGTTAATAGCTGTGACACCCCACTGAACACCTGCAATAGGTGTAGAAGGGGCAAGCATCATGCTGCACTGTGCAAATTAGTCAGGACAAATTATGTCAATCCTAGAATAGGAGGTAGAGAATCTACACCAGTACAGTGCTGCAAGGTGCGAGATGTGTACAGCGTAATTTCACGAGCATCTCAAGTGGATGCTGCTTTGCCCACTGCCCAACTTCAAGTAAAGAACAGAGGAGCCAAGATCACCACACGTGGACTATTTGATCAAGGTTCCCAGAGAACTTTCATTACTCAGAAAACAGCAGAGGCACTCAATTTACAACCAATCAGACAGGTAAAATTAAACTTGTCAGGGTTCATGATAAATCGAGGAACCCATGAATACTCAGTAGTTCAACCGCTTGTACGACTAGGTAGTCATGCCAAGGCTGTCCAAGCCATTGTTGTAGATCAAATACCTTTTGACTTAAATATTAAGGGTCTGGGGTACACAGCCCACTTCCTGCAGGAACGTGAAATTAATTTGGCTGACAACAAATTAACGTCTGACCGCCTTAACAATGTAAATGTACTAATAGGAGCAGACTACTATTACCAGTTCATAACTGGACATGTTAAACAATTGGGCATGAATATGCTCCAATCTGCAGGTGGCTACTTACTTACTGGTAAAGTTCTGAACGTGAACAAGCCTAAGCCTGCCAACAATAATAAATTAGTCAGCAGTAAATCAATTCTCCAGCAGCAAGCTAAAATGAGAAACACAGCTGAGTAATAAATTCAGATTGAATGTAGTGCAATTAGTATTCGCCGAGATGTTTCATAGCTCTCAGTGGAAAACCAGTGGTCCATACTCAAACAAGTACAAGTCACAGCGACCAAGCCATTGAATCCACTGCAGACCTAGAATTATTCTCGACAAGTAATAATTGACCACGCTCAGTCTTCCTAGGTAAATTGTAATGTTAGGATAGAGAATCTAGCACTCCCTAGGTAATTAATAATGTTAGGCTAGAGAATCTAGCACTCAATGCCACTGGCATTTTCTGAATTTAGTAATACTATGAAGTCATCTAGCAACTTCTGTAATTATAAATTCACTAGGACCACTGGTCCACAATACTTGCACTTAAGGTTTGCCAAAAAAACCTTATTAATACAATGTTTTCTGCACTAAGAGTTAGTAATAAATACTTGCATCAATTTTGAGTTGTTTTTCTTTCGTTTCTGCTTAATTATTGTAGGAGCGCAGCACGAACAAACTTGCAAACTTACCAATACGTAAGTGAATCTACAGAGAACTAATAACACGTGAAACGTTTAGGTTGGGAAAATGTTACAAATTATCTGGAATAGGATTAGTCGTAGCAGTAATTTAATTTCCAGCAATCTTAGGTTTCCCTTTGTTTAATGCATTATCGTTAAACATCAGCATTGTTAATTAACATGCTTCGTGAGCTCAATATAGCTCACCTTAGAATTAACGTAACAATTGAGTGCTTATTGTCCCCCATGCAAATACGAGCTCAATATTGCTCGCCATGACAATTGAGCGCTTTGATGTTCCCCATGCCACGAGCACTGCTCGCCATGATAATTGAATGATGCAATACTCTACCTCGTTAATTCGAGTTCAATATAACTCACCCTGTTAACTCTGTTAACGAGTTCAATATAACTCACCCTGTTGACATACTTAATGAGCTCAATATAGCTCCCCATGTTAACGAGCTCAATATAGCTCACCCTGTTAACGAGTTCAATATAACTCACCCTGTTAACATGCTTAATGAGCTCAATATAGCTCCCCATGTTAACGAGCTCAATATAGCCCAGAAGCCCATCAACCAGGTATCAACCAGGTATCAACCAGGTATAGCTTACCCTGTTAACGAGTTCAATATAACTCACCCTGTTAACATGCTTAATGAGCTCAATATAGCTCCCCATGTTAACGAGCTCAATACAGCTCACCCTGTTAATTCTGTTAACGAGCTCAATATAGCTCACCATGTTCACGAGTTCAATATAGCTCGCCCTGTTAACTGTTAACGAGCTCAATATAGCTTACTCTGTTAATTGTTAATGAGCTCAATATAGCTCCCAATGTTAATTCGAGTACATTTTTGCTCACAATTAGCTTAGTCCCTTACTTAGGTAGGTTAGAAATTTAAACCAGTTATTTAGGTAAGTTTAGGGACTTTAGTTAGTGTCAACTGAGTACTAGCCTAATCTGTACTCACCATTAATTACTTTTGACTATGCTTATAGAGACTGATTTAATAAACTCAATTTCATGTAAAGGTGGATTTCGTATTAATGAGTTTACAGTGTCAAGCCTATGAGCTGCAATTCAATTAGCTCATAAGTCAGAATGACTAGGCTGCTAATCTCACTGTCGACTCAGAATATTCCTTGATTTAATGAACAAACCTTTTCAGTTCTCTAATTTTCCACTATCTTAGCTAGTTAGCAAATTAGTTGTACCATCAGTCAGAATGACTACTGGACGGCAGTGCACAATAAATTCAATTTCCTCATTTGATTTTGGGGTTATCATGATGCTGCGTGATGTTATTGTCTAGTAACTCAATAGTTACAAGTCACAGCGACCCTAGACAGTGACCTTACTGTAGTGTCATAGTCTCCTTGATCTTGAATGATCCAATAACACTTTACTGTATAATAATGTAGAATACAACTTATATAAAAATGTTATCAGTTCTTAGGAACTTTTTCTGAGTTTACCTATGATTCAGCTACTACGTAATACACCATTACATGTCACTGCGACCCTAGTTGTTGAGTTTATTGTAAGCTTTAGGGAGTTCCTGATTACCGATAACTTAATCATTTGATATTTCAATATTTAATACATGTTTCCACTAGAGCAGTTGTTCAACAATGCAAATAGAAACTACAAGCCTATTATAGCTCTGACCAAGAGCAAATAACTTCCCATCCAATTTAAGTAATCCTGATGACACTGTGCTGTGATGTCAAGTAACAAACCAGTTACAAGTCACAATGACCCAGAACATTCACATCACAGTAGATTCTCAGTTATTTAAATTGTATGATTTAATTCTTAATTGTTGTATAGGCTATTAATAACATTTTTTCGTCTAGAGTATCTGAGAGTATACTAGACTTTAAGACTTAGTAACATAAACATTACATGTCATAGCGACACCAGTCACAGAGTTTAGTGTAGGCTTTCTTAGTTATTAACTTTAGATAATTCATAATAACATGTTCCATTCAACATGAAATTTGCAAGACTTAAGTTTCTTGTATGTCCTTGACAATTACGGGACATTCATTATGTGTGTACTAACATACTAACATATTAATATTAATACTAACTTCAAGATGGGTATGTCAGTACTCCACATTACACTGCGACCCGATAAATCTCCCCCCGGAGTTATGTTGGAAATTTCCAACACTAATACAATACTATTGTATTATTATAACTAGTACTAAAATATACTAATTACTGTAGTTACTAAAATTTACTAACAGTAGGGTTCACATGAACTAATTATTATATCTGTATAAGAATACTGGAAGTCTTACGAAACCAAGCACCAGTATTGCGTCAGATTCTACCTAGTTAAACACATTTATATCCAGTGTGTTAGAGAATTGAAGGTGATTCTCTAAAATCATCAGTATTCTGTGTGATAATTATTTACGGATAACATAACTCCCAAATAATTCCAAATCGAGAGTTTTTACTTACAATTGTTATCAAGTAATAAATTTACCGTCACGCGTGAATACCATGGAGAAAACTAAAATCTTCTCCATTTCTTGTTTACTACCATAAGACGAGAAAGTAATAATATTTAACTCCCTGTAATTACAACCCAGTCTTTATTAAAGCATTTTAGCCACAACTGCGCGAAATAATATTATTCGTGATAAATAATTTCTGTGGCGAATGCGGGACGCGAGCGGGGAGGGAGACGCCATTGTGATTTGTGGCTCGAGGAGGACAAGACGCTAGAGTGCGGCGTGAAGTCACATGTTGCGGAATTGAGCAACAAGTTTTGGTGTCAGAGTCTAGGACACATTACGGTGAAGTTGTCAGCAAGATTTAACCTGATACTCATCATAGAACTAGTTAATTTTGTTCTACGTGATCTGTCGTGACAGGCCAACTAATAATGCGTCGACATTCAAGCCAAGCTATCAAACACGTGTTCGCCATTGTGAGAATGGAGCTTGGGACGCGGTTTCGGCAAGCTTCAACTTGATCTGTACCCCTTAGCTCAGTATATATATAAAACTCCCTTTTGATGCATCATTAGAGATTGTATATGTCGGGGTAGCTTGTCGTTACATTGAGCAGCCTCAACAAAACCCATGTTAGTATTCTAACTAATTTATTTTTCATTTCCATGAATATAGATATTTTAGTAGCCTAGTGCATTGCTACGTAATATCTCTTAAATAACAGCTCGCGTGTGAGGAATCCACAAGCTGTTACCTTACCCGTGTTATTCATCTCCCAGTGTTCTACGAGGAATTCCGGAGATCCCGAGGATGATTCGTAACTGATGTCTTTGAAATCGTCTTCAAGCTAAGACTTTTCGTATTCCCTTAATTATTCAAATTCTCATTATTTTATTTTATCTTTTAATGGAATGCTGTGTACACTGGAGATAATACGTGTTTATTAGAATGATTAATTTCTGATGTTAATGATCTATATATATTTACTAGTGATAAATTTTCTATTGATTTCTTTAATTGGTCATAAGATTAGGTTATTACACAATGAACTGGTGCACGAACCACACTAGTTCCTAGACGTATATGAAGTTCTAGTAATAACCCCCAATGTAGGTGTTTGAGGCTTTGATTCAAGTGAATTATCTATACAGCCCATTAATTATTTAAGTGATTATACTTCCTAATATTTAGCCATAGACACTGGTTCTTCCTGGAATTTCTAATGATCACTTTTTTATTAGTTTCCCTCTTTTCTATACAAGCGGGTGGTCCTTCGTAATTGATTTCATTACTTTAATAATTAAATAAATAGAGTCAAGCCCCAAATGTCCCACAACCACCACCGTCACTACCAACATTACCACCGTCACTACCACGACCACCAACACAAACACCGTCATTATCACTACCACCGTCACTATCATCCACCATCCACACACCACCACCATCACTACCACAGACCACTTGCACACCACCGCCACCTCCACCTACCACCCACAACACCACATTCACTACCACCTACACCAACACCATTACTACCACCGACCACTCACACACCTCTGCCACTTCCATCCACCACCCACACCACCACCGTCATTACCAACACCACCAGCGTCACTACCACCAAGCCGGTCGAGGGAGCCGGTCGGCCGAGCGGACAGCACGCTGGACTTGTGATCCTGTGGTCCTGGGTTCGATCCCAGGCGCCGGCGAGAAACAATGGGCAGAGTTTCTTTCACCCTATGCCCCTGTTACCTAGCTGTAAAATAGGTACCTGGGTGTTAGTCAGCTGTCACGGGCTGCTTCCTGGGGGTGGAGGCCTTATCACCGCAGCCCGGTCGAGGACCGGGCCGCGGGGACACTAAAGCCCCAAAATCATCTCAAGATAAGCTCAAGATAATCACCAACAACACCAGCATCACTACCAACACCACCACCATCACTACCACTAACACCACCACCAACACCACCACCGTCACTACCACCAACACCACCACCACCACCAACCCCGTCACAACCACCAATACCACCACCGCCATGAACATTACCACTTTCACTACCAACATCACCACGGTCACTATACCACCAACACCACCACCGTCATTACCACTACCACCGTCACTATCAACACTACCACCGTCACTTCCACCAACACCACCACAGTCACTATGAAAACCACCAACACCGTCACTACCTCCAACACCTCTACTATCAACAACACCACCACTCACACCACTACAGTCACTACCAACATTACCACCGTCACTACCACTAACACGACTACCCTCACCACCACCGTCATTATCACTACCACCGTCACTATCATCCACCACCCCCGTCGTCATCACTACCACCACCACCACCAACGTCACTACCACCAACAATTCCACTGTCACTACCACCAACACCACCACCGTAACTAGCACCCACATCACCACAGTCACTACCGCCAACACCACCACAGTCACTACCAACACCACCACCATCACCGCCACTACCACCGGCACCATCACTGTTACTACCACCACCACCAACACAGTCACAACCACCAATACCATCACAGTCACTACCAACACCACCATCATCACTACCACCCACACCACCACCGTTACTACCACCAACACCACCACAGTCACTGCCAACACCATCACTACCACCAACACCACCACAGTTACTACCAACACCACAACAATTACTGTCACTAACACCAACACTACCTCCGTCACCACCACCTACACCAAAACCGTCACTATCACCACCACCAACACCACCACCGTCACTACCAACACCACCATCACTACCACCAACACCACTACCGTCACTAACAACACCACCATCACTACCACCAACACCATCACCGACACTACACCCACACCACCACAGTCACTATGAAAACCACAAACACCACCAACACCGTCACGATCTCCTACACCTCCACTACCAACAACACCACCACTCGCACCACCACCGTCACTACCAACATTACCACCATCACTACCATTAACACGACCACCCACACCATCACTGTCATTATCAGTATTATTGTCACTATCATCCACCACCTACACACCACCACCATCACTACCACAGACCACTCACACACCACCGCCACTTCCACCCACACCACCACCCACACCACCACCATCACTACCAACACCACAACCGTTACTACCTACACCACCAGCGTCACTACCACCAACACCAGCACCGTCAATACCATCCACACCACGACCGTCACTACCACACACATCACTACCACCAACACCTCCGTCACTACCGCCACCACCACAGTCACCACCAACACCACCACTACAACCCACACCACCATCATCACCACCACCATCACTACCACCAGCACCATCTCCGTCACTACCACCAACACCACCACAGTCACTACCACCAACACTACCACTGTCACTATCCGCAACAACACCTGCGTCACTACCACCAGCGTCACTCCCAGCAACACTATAACCGTCACTACCACCACCACTACAGTCACTACCACCCACTCCACCGCCGTCACTACCACCAACACCACCCCCGTCACTTCCACCGTCACTACCACTGTGACTACCACCGTCACTACCACCCACACTACCACCACCGTCACAATCACTAACACCACCACCGTCACTACCTCCCTCACTACCACGGTAACAACCAACACCACCACCACCATCACTACCAACACCACCATCACTCCCCTCACCACCACCGGCACTACCACCCGCTCCACCACCGTCATAACTACCCACACCACTATCATCACAACCACCCACACCACCACCACCACCGTCATCACCACCACCGTAACTACCACCCACACCACCACCTACACCACCATCGTCACAACCACCCACACTACCACTGTCACTATCACCCACTACCAACACCACCACCAACACCGTCACTACCACCCACACCACCCATCACTACCACCCACACCACCACCCTCCACCCACCACTTTCACCCACACCACATCCACACCCACATCACAACCTACACTACCACCTATCATTACCATCCACATCACACCCACACTCACACCACCACCCTCCACCAACTAGCCATCACTATCATTAACACCACCACCACCCACTATTACCACCCACCACCAACTACCTATTACTACCACCCACACCACCACCACCCACTATTACCACCCACCACCAACTACCCATCACTACCACCCACACCACCTCCACCTACCACTATCACCCATCATAACAACCCTCCACCAACTACCCATCACTACCACCCACACCACCACCACCTACCACTATCACCCATCATAACAACCCTCCACCAACTACCCATCACTACCACCCACACCACCATCGTCACTACCAACACGACTACCACCACGAACACCACCTCTGTCACTCTCACCCACCACCAACACCACCACCGTAACTACCACCCATCACCACCATCACCTTCACCACCTCCTTCACTATCACCCACCACCAACACCACCACCAACACCGTCACTACCACCCACACCACCCATCACTACCACCCACACCACCACCCTCCACCCACCACTTTCACCCACACCACATCCACACCCACATCACAACCTACACTACCACCTATCATTACCATCCACATCACACCCACACTCACACCACCACCCTCCACCAACTAGCCATCACTATCATTAACACCACCACCACCCACTATTACCACCCACCACCAACTACCTATCACTACCACCCACACCACCACCACCCACTATTACCACCCACCACCAACTACCCATCACTACCACCCACACCACCGCCACCTACCACTATCACCCATCATAACAACCCTCCACCAACTACCCATCACTACCACCCACACCACCACCACCTACCACTATCACCCATCATAACAACCCTCCACCAACTACCCATCACTACCACCCACACCACCACCACCCGCCACTACCACCCATCATAACAACCCTCCACCAACTACCCATCACTACCACCCACACCACCACCACCCGCCACTACCACCCACCACCAACTGAAGGCTTCTATATCATGTAATCTCGAAGGGACAGGAATCCCCGAGGGCAATTTTCTCTATTGGCCCTCAAGAGGCAGGAAGCCGGCAGCTTTTCAATTCTCTTCTTCCTCCATGAGTATTCCTGAGGATTTACCCAGTTCAGTATTTACGGTTTCGGCGGGTAGGCCTCTCCATGGATGTATTAACCTGTGGATGTTGCTTTTTTTTGTTACATCTGTCCTTTTTTCTGTTACATCTTTCTTTTTTTGTGTTACATCACACCTTTTTTGTGTTACATCACACCTTGTTTGTGTTACATCTGACCATTTCAATATGTCGTTTGGATTGATACCATCCAATATTGTTCAGTATTTTAAAAGTGTGGATGAAATCAGCTCTGTAGTGGCCCTCAACCGCTCCTTGTATGATAATCGACTTAGTTCTTGGATGATTTTTGTTGCTGTGTGTTGAGCTTTCTCCAGAGCAGATATGACCTTGTGAAGGTGAAGTCTCAGCTTGGATACTGTAGCCAGACTGGTGCGCACCGGAGACTCCTGCAGCGCAATAACTACCTTCATCAATGTGAAAATGTTTAATAACAATCATTTCAGTTTTCAAAATAAAAATGGTTAAGAATATCTAGTCTATTGTTCAAATATCTTCCTAAATATTGCAATGTTCCCTGCAGAATTGAGAGTAACTACATGCAACAGTCGGGAACACGAAGTATGTTCAACTACACTCAACATATGGTGCTAAATAGCCTTCCCGGTTTGGTGCCTTTCTTTGATAATTACTTACACTCAAAATAGTCAAAACTATTTACCATAAATTTTCCAAAGGCCTAAAAAAATAAAGGCAGCATAACCTATGCCTAACATAGTACATATCCTGCATAAAGCCAACATTAGGCCAGAGACTGTGCACATGAGGCCTAGGACTGTTTACACTCAGCCTACAATATATTAGGTGAGATTGTTGCAGTAATGTTGCTTAAGGTACTTGTGCAGTGCGCAACACGTGTTGTCATTATTTAGGTGCGCACTTCCTCCATATCGTACTTTTGGTTCTTTGACGTGGACTGCTGGGTGGAGCAAAGGTCTCACTTCTTTCACCGTCAGAGTTCGATCCCCGATGGTTCAAGTGGTTGGACCAGTTTCCTTAACTCCAGCACTCTTCCTCATATCCCAGATGCTTGTCCTCGTATCCCAGCTGCTCGTCCTCGTATCCCAGCTGTCTTCCTAGTATCCTACACACGGGGTCACCATAGCCAGTGCTACTTGGAACTTTGTTCCAGGTAGCGAATCTTGAACAACAACATCCTAGTATCCCAGCTGCTTGTCCTCGTATCCCAGCTGCTTGTCCTCGTATCCCAGCTGCTTGTCCTCGTATCCCAGCTGCTTGTCCTCGTATCCCAGCTGCTTGTCCTCGTATCCCAGCTGCTTGTCCTTGTGTCCCTTCCACGGGTTTAGTCACACCGACTGAGCACACCCTCATCATTCCTACCTTCCTTCTGCAAGTTGAGTAAATTTAATTGTCATTATTGGGGACAGGAAACCTGTTTGCTTTACGAGGTGCCCCTCGGCCAAGTACCCACCTGCCATTGGGCCAAGTACCCACCTGCCCCTCGGCCAAGTACCCACCTGCCCCTGGGCCAAGTACCCACCTGCCCCTCGGCCAAGTACCCACCTGCCCCTCGGCCAAGTACCCACCTGCCCCTCGGCCAAGTACCCACCTGCCCCTCGGCCAAGTACCCACCTGCCCCTCGGCCAAGTACCCCCTTGCCCCTTTGCCAAGTACCCCCTTTGCCCCTTTGCCAAGTACCCACCTGCCCCTCGGCCAAGTACCCATCTGCCCCTCGGCCAAGTATCCACCTACCCCTTAGCCAAGTACCCACCTGCCCCTTAGCCAAGTACCCACCTGCCCCTTAGCCAAGTACCCACCTGCCCCTTTACCAAGTACCCACCTGCCCCTCGGCCAAGTACCCACCTGCCCCTTAGCCAAGTACCCACATGCCCCTTAGCCAAGTACCCACCTGCCCCTTAGCCAAGTACCCACCTGCCCCTTAGCCAAGTACCCACCTGCCCCTTTGCCAAGTACCCACCTGCCCCTCGGCCAAGTACCCACCTGCCCCTTTGCCAAGTACCCACCTGCCCCTTTGCCAAGTACCCACCTGCCCCTCGGCCAAGTACCCACCTGCCCCTTAGCCAAGTACCCACATGCCCCTTAGCCAAGTACCCACCTGCCCCTTAGCCAAGTACCCACATGCCCCTTAGCCAAGTACCCACCTGCCCCTTAGCCAAGTACCCACCTGCCCCTTAGCCAAGTACCCACCTGCCCCTTTGCCAAGTACCCACCTGCCCCTCGGCCAAGTACCCACCTGCCCCTTTGCCAAGTACCCACCTGCCCCTTTGCCAAGTACCCACCTGCCCCTCGGCCAAGTACCCACCTGCCCCTTAGCCAAGTACCCACCTGCCCCTTAGCCAAGTACCCACCTGCCCCTTAGCCAAGTACCCACCTGCCCCTTAGCCAAGTACCCACCTGCCCCTTTGCCAAGTACCCACCTGCCCCTCGGCCAAGTACCCACCTGCCCCTTTGCCAAGTACCCACCTGCCCCTTTGCCAAGTACCCACCTGCCCCTCGGCCAAGTACCCACCTGCCCAATAGTCAAGTACCGACCTACCCCAAGATGCAACCCACCACAGTTACCTAACACCCACGAAATTATTTATTGCTAGGTGAACAGCAGCATCAGGTGAAAGAAACTTGACCAACCGTTTCTTCCCTGCCCGAGGATACAACCCGGGTTTCTCAGTTGTGAGTGGAGATCATGATGAACAATACATTATACACTTGAACAACAACAGTGATCTTGTGGAATAACTTAATAACAAAACAAGTCCGTGTAGGCGTGTCAGGTAATATATTCATAAGGAAATAAACATTGAGACACTCGTCAGCTTCTGAAAAGAGAAGTGTAATAATTGTTGGTTCAGTTATACTCATTTAGAATAATGAGAATAGTATTATTGAGATACTTGCCTTAAAGAGGACTCTGTTCTCAGAACACACCGGATGGAAGCGCCGCAATGTGAGGTCCCTCCCACCTCTCAGGCAAGACTGACTCCGTCACGGGGCAGAGAGCCTTTATATACAGGTGCCTCGCCGTGTTTGACTGATGACGCGCCACACTGTTTTTCAGCCCTCTAAATGCTCGTTAATCTACCCGCCAAACTCCCTGTTTATGGATGACAAGCACTTCACACATACAACATGTCCTTACACAAAGTCCATTTCATCTCGACCATTTTGCTGGTCGACCCCAAAGACGCATTCATAAATTTTAACATGCTGTTTTTTTATTTTCTCAAATATAAATTAATATTGTTATATTTTAGCATATAGTGCATATTTAGGCACTGAATAGTTTAGGTGTTTAGGATCCATTGGCGACTATTTGTATTTTTAGTACATGTATGAAGGATTTCAACTCGTTCTCGATTCAAGTTTATTACACCCAGCGGTCGACCCCCACAGACGCATTCATAAATTTTTACATCCTGTTCATTCAAAACAGGAATTTGTATTTGTATTTGTAGTATGTGGCTGAAGCATTTACAGCGTTGAGATTCGAACAAAATTCGTCAGTGAAGCACTTGCTCCGGAAGGTGTTCGAACAAAATCAGTTGTGAGCCGTGTGTAAGCCGTTTTTCATTCATAAACTGTTGGGGTTTGGCGGGAGCATGGATTGGTCTTTGGGCTTTATTTAGGAAAAAGACCTGCACACATGAGACACAGCTGGTTATGCTCGAACCTGTCCTGTACAGCCCTACAGTCTCTCCCGGAGTTTGAAGCCCCCCTCCTCATAACAGCCCCCTCCTCATAACTAGCCCTCTCCTCATAACAGCCCCCTCCTCATAACAGCCCTCTCCTCATAAAAAGACCCCTCCTCATAACAGCCCTCTCCTCATAACAGCCCCCTCCTCATAACAGCCCCCTCCTCATAACAGCCCCCTCCTCATAACAGCCCTCTCCTCATAAAAGACCTCTCCTCATAACAGCCCTCTCCTCATAACAGCCCCCTCCTCATAACAGCCCTCTCCTCGTAACATCCCCCTCCTCATAACAGCCCTTTCCTCATAACAGCCCACTCCTCATAACAGCCCCCTCCTCATAACAGCCCCCTCCTCATAAGAGCCCTCTCCTCATAACAGCCCCCTCCTCATAACAGCCCTCTCCTCATAACAGCCCCTCCTCATAACAGCCCCCTCCTTATAACAGCCCCATCCTCATAACAGCCCCTCCTCATAACAGCCCTCTCCTCATAACAGCCCTCTCCTCATAACAGCCCCTCCTCATAACAGCCCCCTCCTCAAAACAGCCCCCTCCTCATAACAGCCCCTCTCCTCATAACAGCCCCCTCCTCATAACAGCCCCCTCCTTATAACAGCCCCTCCTCATAACAGCCCACTCCTTATAACAGCCCCTCCTCATAACAGCCCCCTCCTCATAACAGCCCCTCCTTATAGCAGCCCCTCCTCATAACAGTCCCCCTCCTTATAACAGCCCCTCCTCATAACAGCCCCTCCTTATAACAGCCCCTCCTCATAACAGCCCCTCCTCAAAACAGCCCTCTCCTCATAACAGCCCCTCTCCTCATAACAGCGCCCTCCTCATAACAGCCCCCTCCTCATAACAGCCCCTCTCCTCATAACAGCCCCCCTCCTCATAACAGCCCCCTCCTTATAACAGCCCCTCCTCATAACAGCCCCCTCCTTACAACAGCCCCTCCTCATAACAGCCCCTCCTTATAGCAGCCCCTCCTCATAACATCCCCCTCCTTATAACAGCCCCTCCTCATAACAGTCCCCTCCTCATAACAGCCCCCTCCTTATAACAGCCCTTCCTCATAACAGCCCCTCCTCAAAACAGCCCCCTCCTCATAACAGCCCCTCTCCTCATAACAGCCCCTCTTCATAACAGCCCCTCTCATAACAGCCCCTCCTTATAGCAGCCCCTCCTCATAACATCCCCCTCCTTATAACAGCCCCTCCTCATAACAGCCCTCTCCTCATAACAGCCCCCTCCTTATAACAGCCCCTCCTCATAACAGCCCCTCCTCAAAACAGCCCCCTCTCCTCATAACAGCCCCTCCTCATAACAGCCCTCTCCTCATAACAGCCCCCTCCTCATAACAGCCCCCTCCTCATAACAGCCCCCCTCCTCATAACAGCCCCTCCTCATAACAGCCCTCTCCTCATAACAGCCCCTCCTCATAACAGCCCCCTCCTCATAACAGCCCCTCCTCATAACAGCCCCTCTCCTCATAACAGCCCCCTCCTCATAACAGCCCTCTCCTCATAACAGCCCCCTCCTCATAATAGCCCCCTCCTCATAACAGCCCCTCCTCATAACAGCCCTTCCTCATAACAGCCCCTCCTCATAACAGCCCCTCTCCTCATAACAGCCCCCTCTTATAACAGCCCTCTCCTCATAACAGTCCCTCTCCTCATAACAGTCCCCTCCTCATAACAGCCCGTCTCCTCATAACAGCCCTATCCTCATAACAGCCCTCTCCTCATAACAGCCCCCTCCTTATAACAGCCCCCTCCTCATAACAGCCCCTCCTCATAACAGCCCCTCTCCTCATAACAGCCCCTCCTCATAACAGCCCCTCCTCATAACAGCCCCTCCTCATAACAGTCCCTCCTCATAACAGCCCCTCTCCTCATAACAGCCCCTCCTCATAACAGCCCCTCCTCATAACAGCCCCTCTCCTCATAACAGCCCCCTCCTCATAACAGCCCTCTCCTCTTAACAGCCCCCTCCTCATAACAGCTCCCTCCTCATAACAGCCCCCTCCTCATAACAGCCCCTCCTCATAACAGCCCCTCTCCTTATAACAGCCCCCTCCTCATAACAGCCCTCTCCTCATAACAGCCCCCTCCTCATAACAGCCCCCTTCTCATAACAGCCCCCTCCTCATAACAGCCCTCTCCTTATAACAGCCCGTTCCTCATAACAGCCCCTCCTCAAAACAGCCCCCTCCTCATAACAGCCCCTCTCCTCATAACAGCCCCTTTTCATAACAGCCCTCTCATAACAGCCCCTCCTTATAGCAGCCCCTCCTCATAACATCCCCCTCCTTATAACAGCCCCTCCTCATAACAGCCCTCTCCTCATAACAGCCGCCTCCTTATAACAGCCCCTCCTCATAACAGCCCCTCCTCATAACAGCCCCTCTCCTCATAACAGCCCCTCCTCATAACAGCCCTCTCCTCATAACAGCCCCCTCCTCATAACAGCCCCCTCCTCATAACAGCCCCCCTCCTCATAACAGCCCCTCCTCATAACAGCCCTCTCCTCATAACAGCCCCTCCTCATAACAGCCCCACCTCATAACAGCCCCTCCTCATAACAGCCCCTCTCCTCATAACAGCCCCCTCCTCATAACAGCCCTCTCCTCATAACAGCCCCCTCTTCATAACAGCCCCCTCCTCATAACAGCCCCCTCCTCATAACAGCCCTTCCTCATAACAGCCCCTCCTCATAACAGCCCCTCTCCTCATAACAGCCCCCTCTTATAACAGCCCTCTCCTCATAACAGTTCCCTCCTCATAACAGTCCCCTCCTCATAACAGCCCCTCTCCTCATAACAGCCCTATCCTCATAACAGCCCTCTCCTCATAACAGCCCCCTCCTTATAACAGCCCCCTCCTCATAACAGCCCCTCCTCATAACAGCCCCCTCCTCATAACAGCTCCCTCCTCATAACAGCCCCCTCCTCATAACAGCCCCTCCTCATAACAGCCCCTCTCCTCATAACAGCCCCCTCCTCATAACAGCCCTCTCCTCATAACAGCCCCCTCCTCATAACAGCCCCCTTCTCATAACAGCCCCCTCCTCATAACAGCCCTCTCCTTATAACAGCCCGTTCCTCATAACAGCCCCTCCTCAAAACAGCCCCCTCCTCATAACAGCCCCTCTCCTCATAACAGCCCCTCTTCATAACAGCCCTCTCATAACAGCCCCTCCTCATAAGCAGCCCCTCCTCATAACAGCCCCCTCCTTCATAACAGCCCCTCCTCATAACAGCCCTCTCCTCATAACAGCCCCCTCCTCATAACAGCCCCTCCTCATAACAGCCCCTCCTCATAACAGCCCCCTCTCCTCATAACAGCCCCTCCTCATAACAGCCCTCTCCTCATAACAGCCCATCTCCTCATAACAGCCCCCTCCTCATAACAGCCCCCCTCCTCATAACAGCCCCTCCTCATAACAGCCCTCTCCTCATAACAGCCCCTCCTCATAACAGCCCCTCCTCATAAGCAGCCCCTCCTCATAACAGCCCCTCTCCTCATAACAGCCCCCTCCTCATAACAGCCCTCTCCTCATAACAGCCCCCTCTTCATAACAGCCCCCTCCTCATAACAGCCCCCTCCTCATAACAGCCCTTCCTCATAACAGCCCCTCCTCATAACAGCCCCTCTCCTCATAACAGCCCCCTCTTATAACAGCCCTCTCCTCATAACAGTCCCCTCCTCATAACAGTCCCCTCCTCATAACAGCCCCTCTCCTCATAACAGCCCCTATCCTCATAACAGCCCTCTCTCATAACAGCCCCCTCCTCATAACAGCCCCCTCCTCATAACAGCCCCCTCCTCATAACAGCCCCTCCTCATAACAGCCCCTCCTCATAACAGCCCCTCTCCTCATAACAGCCCCTCCTCATAACAGCCCCTCCTCATAACAGCCCCTCTCCTCATAACAGCCCCTCCTCATAACAGCCCTCTCCTCATAACAGCCCCCTCCTCATAACAGCTCCCTCCTCATAACAGCCCCCTCCTCATAACAGCCCCTCCTCATAACAGCCCCTCTCCTCATAACAGCCCCTCCTCATAACAGCCCTCTCCTCATAACAGCCCCTCCTCATAACAGCCCCTTCCTCATAACAGCCCCTCCTCATAACAGCCCTCTCCTCATAACAGCCCCTCCTCATAACAGCCCCTCCTCATAACAGCCCCTCCTCATAACAGCCCCTCCTCATAACAGCCCCTCCTCATAACAGCCCCTCCTCATAACAGCCCCTCCTCATAACAGCCCCTCCTCATAACAGCCCTCTCCTCATAACAGCCCCTCCTCATAACAGCCCCTCCTCATAACAGCCCCCTCCTCATAACAGCCCCTCCTCATAACAGCCCCCTCCTCATAACAGCCCCTCCTCATAACAGCCCCCTCCTCATAACAGCCCCTCCTCATAACAGCCCTCTCCTCATAACAGCCCCTCCTCATAACAGCCCTCTCCTCATAACAGCCCCCTCCTCATAACAGCCCTCTCCTCATAACAGCCCCCTCCTCATAACAGCCCCTCCTCATAACAGCCCCTCCTCATAACAGCCCCCTCCTCATAACAGCCCCTCCTCATAACAGCCCCTCCTCATAACAGCCCCTCCTCATAACAGCCCCCTCCTCATAACAGCCCCCTCCTCATAACAGCCCCTCCTCATAACAGCCCCTCTCCTCATAACAGCCCCCTCCTCATAACAGCCCCTCCTCATAACAGCCCCCTCCTCATAACAGCCCCTCCTCATAACAGCCCCCTCCTCATAACAGCCCCTCCTCATAACAGCCCTCTCCTCATAACAGCCCCCTCCTCATAACAGCCCCCTCCTCATAACAGCCCCTCCTCATAACAGCCCCTTCCTCATAACAGCCCCTCCTCATAACAGCCCTCTCCTCATAACAGCCCCCTCCTCATAACAGCCCCCTCCTCATAACAGCCCCTCCTCATAACAGCCCCTCTCCTCATAACAGCCCCCTCCTCATAACAGCCCCTCTCCTCATAACAGCCCCCTCCTCATAACAGCCCCCTCCTCATAACAGCCCCTCCTCATAACAGCCCCCTCCTCATAACAGCCCTCTCCTCATAACAGCCCCTCCTCATAACAGCCCCTCCTCATAACAGCCCTCTCCTCATAACAGCCCCTCCTCATAACAGCCCCTTCCTCATACAGCCCCTCCTCATAACAGCCCCCTCCTCATAACAGCCCCTCCTCATAACAGCCCCCTCCTCATAACAGCCCCCTCCTCATAACAGCCCTCTCCTCATAACAGCCCCTCCTCATAACAGCCCCTCCTCATAACAGCCCCTCATAAGCCCCCTCCTCATAACAGCCCCTCTCCTCATAACAGCCCCCTCCTCATAACAGCCCCTCCTCATAACAGCCCTCTCCTCATAACAGCCCCTCCTCATAACAGCCCCTCCTCATAACAGCCCCTCCTCATAACAGCCCTCTCCTCATAACAGCCCCCTCCTCATAACAGCCCCTCCTCATAACAGCCCCTCCTCATAACAGCCCCTCCTCATAACAGCCCCTCCTCATAACAGCCCCTCCTCATAACAGCCCCTCCTCATAACAGCCCCTCCTCATAACAGCCCTCTCCTCATAACAGCCCCTCCTCATAACAGCCCCTCCTCATAACAGCCCCCTCCTCATAACAGCCCCCTCCTCATAACAGCCCCTCCTCATAACAGCCCCCTCCTCATAACAGCCCCCTCCTCATAACAGCCCCTCCTCATAACAGCCCCTCCTCATAACAGCCCCTCTCCTCATAACAGCCCCTCCTCATAACAGCCCTCTCCTCATAACAGCCCTCTCCTCATAACAGCCCCCTCCTCATAACAGCCCTCTCCTCATAACAGCCCCCTCCTCATAACAGCCCCTCCTCATAACAGCCCCCTCCTCATAACAGCCCCTCCTCATAACAGCCCCTCCTCATAACAGCCCCCTCCTCATAACAGCCCCCTCCTCATAACAGCCCCTCCTCATAACAGCCCTCTCCTCATAACAGCCCCTCCTCATAACAGCCCTCTCCTCATAACAGCCCCCTCCTCATAACAGCCCCTCCTCATAACAGCCCCTCCTCATAACAGCCCCTCCTCATAACAGCCCCCTCCTCATAACAGCCCCTCCTCATAACAGCCCCTCCTCATAACAGCCCTCTCCTCATAACAGCCCCTCCTCATAACAGCCCCTCCTCATAACAGCCCCTCCTCATAACAGCTCCCTCCTCATAACAGCCCCTCCTCATAACAGCCCCTCCTCATAACAGCCCCTCCTCATAACAGCCCCTCCTCATAACAGCCCCTCCTCATAACAGCCCCTCCTCATAACAGCCCTCTCCTCATAACAGCCCCCTCCTCATAACAGCCCCTCCTCATAACAGCCCCTCTCATAACAGCCCCTCTCCTCATAACAGCCCCCTCCTCATAACAGCCCCTCCTCATAACAGCCCCTCCTCATAACAGCCCCTCTCCTCATAACAGCCCCCTCCTCATAACAGCCCCCTCCTCATAACAGCCCCCTCCTCATAACAGCCCCCTCCTCATAACAGCCCCTCCTCATAACAGCCCCCTCCTCATAACAGCCCTCTCCTCATAACAGCCCCTCCTCATAACAGCCCTCTCCTCATAACAGCCCCCTCCTCATAACAGCCCCTCCTCATAACAGCCCTCTCCTCATAACAGCCCCCTCCTCATAACAGCCCTCTCCTCATAACAGCCCCCTCCTCATAACAGCCCCCTCCTCATAACAGCCCCCTCCTCATAACAGCCCCTCCTCATAACAGCCCCTCCTCATAACAGCCCCTCCTCATAACAGCCCCTCCTCATAACAGCCCCTCCTCATAACAGCCCCTCCTCATAACAGCCCCCTCCTCATAACAGCCCCTCCTCATAACAGCCCCTCCTCATAACAGCCCCCTCCTCATAACAGCCCCTCCTCATAACAGCCCCCTCCTCATAACAGCCCCTCTCCTCATAACAGCCCCTCCTCATAACAGCCCCTCCTCATAACAGCCCCTCCTCATAACAGCCCCTCCTCATAACAGCCCTCTCCTCATAACAGCCCCTCCTCATAACAGCCCCTCCTCATAACAGCCCCTCCTTATAGCAGCCCCCTCCTCATAAACAGCCCCCTCCTCATAACAGCCCCTCCTCATAACAGCCCCTCCTCATAACAGCCCCCTCCTCATAACAGCCCCCTCCTCATAACAGCCCCTCCTCATAACAGCCCCTCCTCATAACAGCCCCTCTCATAACAGCCCCTCCTCATAACAGCCCCTCCTCATAACAGCCCTCTCCTCATAACAGCCCCTCCTCATAACAGCCCCTCCTCATAACAGCCCCCTCCTCATAACAGCCCCCTCCTCATAACAGCCCCTCCTCATAACAGCCCCTCCTCATAACAGCCCCTCCTCATAGACAGCCCCTCTCCTCATAACAGCCCCCTCCTCATACAGCCCCTCTCCTCATAACAGCCCCCTCCTCATAACAGCCCCTCCTCATAACAGCCCCTCCTCATAACAGCCCCCTCCTCATAACAGCCCTCTCCTCATAACAGCCCCTCTCATAACAGCCCCTCCTCATAACAGCCCCCTCCTCATAACAGCCCCTCCTCATAACAGCCCCTCCTCATAACAGCCCTCTCCTCATAACAGCCCCTCCTCATAACAGCCTCTCCTCATAACAGCCCCTCCTCATAAGCAAGCCCTCTCCTCATAACAGCCCCCTCCTCATAACAGCCCCTCTCTCATAACAGCCCTCTCCTCATAACAGCCCCCTCCTCATAACAGCCCCCTCCTCATAACAGCCCCCTCCTCATAACAGCCCCTCCTCATAACAGCCCCTCTCCTCATAACAGCCCCTCCTCATAACAGCCCTCTCCTCATAACAGCCCTCTCCTCATAACAGCCCCCTCCTCATAACAGCCCCTCTCCTCATAACAGCCCCCTCCTCATAACAGCCCCCTCCTCATAACAGCCCCTCCTCATAACAGCCCCCTCCTCATAACAGCCCCTCCTCATAACAGCCCCTCCTCATAACAGCCCCCTCCTCATAACAGCCCCTCCTCATAACAGCCCTCTCCTCATAACAGCCCCCTCCTCATAACAGCCCCTCCTCATAACAGCCCCCTCCTCATAACAGCCCCTCCTCATAACAGCCCCTCCTCATAACAGCCCCTCTCCTCATAACAGCCCCTCCTCATAACAGCCCCTCCTCATAACAGCCCCTCTCCTCATAACAGCCCCCTCCTCATAACAGCCCTCTCCTCATAACAGCCCCCTCCTCATAACAGCCCCTCCTCATAACAGCCCCCTCCTCATAACAGCCCCTCCTCATAACAGCCCCTCCTCATAACAGCCCCTCTCCTCATAACAGCCCCTCCTCATAACAGCCCCTCCTCATAACAGCCCCCTCCTCATAACAGCCCCCTCCTCATAACAGCCCCTCCTCATAACAGCCCTCCTCATAACAGCCCCCTCCTCATAACAGCCCCTCCTTATAGCAGCCCCTCCTCATAACAGCCCCCTCCTCATAACAGCCCCTCCTCATAACAGCCCCCTCCTCATAACAGCCCCTCCTCATAACAGCCCCCTCCTCATAACAGCCCTCCTCATAACAGCCCCCTCCTCATAACAGCCCTCCTCATAACAGCCCCCTCCTCATAACAGCCCCTCCTCATAACAGCCCCTCCTCATAACAGCCCCTCCTCATAACAGCCCCTCCTCATAACAGCCCCTCCTCATAACAGCCCCTCTCCTCATAACAGCCCCCTCCTCATAACAGCCCTCTCCTCATAACAGCCCCTCCTCATAACAGCCCTCCTCATAACAGCCCTCTCCTCATAACAGCCCCCTCCTCATAACAGCCCTCTCATAACAGCCCCTCCTCATAACAGCCCTCCTCATAACAGCCCCTCCTCATAACAGCCCCTCCTCATAACAGCCCCTCCTCATAACAGCCCCTCTCCTCATAACAGCCCCTCCTCATAACAGCCCCTCCTCATAACAGCCCCTCCTCATAACAGCCCCTCCTCATAACAGCCCTCTCCTCATAACAGCCCCTCCTCATAACAGCCCCTCCTCATAACAGCCCTCTCCTCATAACAGCCCCTCCTCATAACAGCCCCTCCTCATAACAGCCCCTCCTCATAACAGCCCCTCCTCATAACAGCCCCCTCCTCATAACAGCCCCTCCTCATAACAGCCCCTCCTCATAACAGCCCCTCCTCATAACAGCCCCTCCTCATAACAGCCCCTCCTCATAACAGCCCCCTCCTCATAACAGCCCCCTCCTCATAACAGCCCCTCCTCATAACAGCCCCTCCTCATAACAGCCCCTCCTCATAACAGCCCCTCCTCATAACAGCCCCTCCTCATAACAGCCCCCTCCTCATAACAGCCCCTCCTCATAACAGCCCCTCCTCATAACAGCCCTCTCCTCATAACAGCCCCCCTCCTCATAACAGCCCCTCCTCATAACAGCCCCTCCTCATAACAGCCCCCTCCTCATAACAGCCCTCTCCTATAACAGCCCCTCCTCATAACAGCCCCTCCTCATAACAGCCCCATCCTCATAACAGAGCCCTTCATAACAGCCCATCCTCAATAACAGTCCCCTCCTCAGCTAACAGCCCTCTACTCATAACAGCCCCTCCTCATAACAGCCCCGTCCTCATAAACATGCCCTCTCCTCATAACAGACCCGTCGTCATAACAGCCCCTTCTCCTATAACGAGCACCTCTCCTCATAACAGCCCTCTACTCATAACAGCCACCCTCCTCATAACAGCTCCCTCCTCATAACAGGCCGGCCTCCTCATACAGCTCATACCGCAGTACAGCCCCTCTCCTCATAGGACAGCCCCTTCTCCGTCATAACAGCTCCCTCCTTATAACAGCCCTCTCCTCATAACAGCCCCTCCTTCATAACAACTCCCTCCTCATAACAGCCCTCTCCTCATAACGAGCCCTCCTCATAACAGGCCCTCTCCTCAGAACAGCCCCTCCAGCAATCACAGCTCCCTCCTCATAACAGCCCCTCCTCATAACAGCCCCTCCTCATAACAGCCCCTCCTCATAACAGCCCCTCTCCTCATAACAGCCCCCTCCTCATAACAGCCCCTCCTCATAACAGCCCCTCCTCATAACAGCCCCTCCTCATAACAGCCCCCTCCTCATAACAGCCCTCTCCTCATAACAGCCCCCTCCTCATAACAGCCCTCTCCTCATAACAGCCCCCTCCTCATAACAGCCCCTCCTCATAACAGCCCCCTCCTCATAACAGCCCCTCCTCATAACAGCCCCTCCTCATAACAGCCCCCTCCTCATAACAGCCCTCTCCTCATAACAGCCCCTCCTCATAACAGCCCTCTCCTCATAACAGCCCCTCCTCATAACAGCCCCTCTCCTCATAACAGCCCCCTCCTCATAACAGCCCCTCCTCATAACAGCCCCCTCCTCATAACAGCCCCTCCTCATAACAGCCCCTCCTCATAACAGCCCCTCCTCATAACAGCCCCTCCTCATAACAGCCCCCTCCTCATAACAGCCCCTCCTCATAACAGCCCTCTCCTCATAACAGCCCCTCCTCTAACGCCCTCCCTCATAACAGCTCCCCTCCTCATAACAGCCCCCTCCTCATAACAGCCCCTCCTCATAACAGCCCCTCTCCTCATAACAGCCCCTCCTCATAACAGCCCCTCTCCTCATAACAGCCCCTCTCCTCATAACAGCCCCCTCCTCATAACAGCCCTCTCCTCATAACAGCCCCTCCTCATAACAGCCCCTCCTCATAAACAGCCCCCTCCTCATAAACAGCCCCTCCTTATAACAGCCCCCTCCTCATAACAGCCCCCTCCTCATAACAGCCCTCCTCATAATAGCCCCTCTCCTCATAACAGCCACTCTCATAACAGCCCTCCTCATACAGCCCCTCTCCTCAGAACAGCCCCCTCCTCATAACAGCCTCTCCTCATAACAGCCCTCTCCTCATAACAGCTCCCTCCTCATAACAGCCCCCTCCTCATAACAGCCCCTCCTCATAACAGCCCCTCCTCATAACAGCCCCCTCCTCATAACAGCCCCTCCTCATAACAGCCCCTCCTCATAACAGCCCCCTCCTCATAACAGCCCCTCCTCATAACAGCCCCCTCCTCATAACAGCCCTCTCCTCATAACAGCCCCCTCCTCATAACAGCCCTCTCCTCATAACAGCCCCCTCCTCATAACAGCCTCCTCCTCATAACAGCCCCTCCTCATAACAGCCCCTCCTCATAACAGCCCCTCCTCATAACAGCCCCTCCTCATAACAGCCCCTCCTCATAACAGCCCCTCTCCTCATAACAGCCCCCTCCTCATAACAGCCCCTCTCCTCATAACAGCCCCTCCTCATAACAGCCCTCTCCTCATAACAGCCCCCTCCTCATAACAGCCCCCTCCTTCATAACAGCCCCCTCCTCATAACAGCCCCCTCCTCATAACAGCCCTCTCCTCATAACAGCCCCTCCTCATAACAGCTCCGTCCTCATAACAGCCCCTCCTCATAACAGCCTCTCTCCTCATAACAGCCCCCTCCTCATAACAGCCCCCTCCTCATAACAGCCCCCTCCTCATAACAGCCCTCCTCATAACAGCCCCCTCCTCATAACAGCCCCCTCCTCATAACAGCCCCTCCTCATAACAGCCCCTCCTCATAACAGCCCCTCCTCATAACAGCCCCTCCTCATAACAGCCCCTCCTCATAACAGCCCCTCTCCTCATAACAGCCCCCTCCTCATAACAGCCCTCTCCTCATAACAGCCCCTCCTCATAACAGCCCCCTCCTCATAACAGCCCCCTCCTCATAACAGCCCCTATTCATAACAGCCCTCTCCTCATAACAGCCCCCTCCTCATAACAGCCCCTCCTCATAACAGCCCCCTCCTCATAACAGCCCTCCTCAAAGCACACTCTCCTCATAACAGCCCCTTCCTCATAACAGCCCCTCCTCATAACAGCCCTCTCCTCATAACAGCCCCCTCCTCATAACAGCCCTCTCCTCATAACAGCCCCCTCCTCATAACAGCCCCTCCTCATAACAGCCCTCTCCTCATAACAGCCCCTCCTCATAACAGCCCCTCCTCATAACAGCCCTCTCCTCATAACAGCCCCCTCCTCTTAGCAGCCCCCTTCCTCATGACAGCCCCTCTCCTCATAACAGCCCTCCTCATAACAGCCCTCTCCCATAACAGCCCCTCCTCATAACACAGCCCTCTGTCCCTCATGACAGCCCTCCTCAATACATCCTCTCTATCATAGCACCCCTCCTCTGACAGCCCTCTCCCATAACAGCCCCTCTCCTCATAATTAGCCCCCTCCTCAGAACAGCCCTCTCCTCATAACAGCCCCCTCTTCTCCATACAGCACCACCTCCTTCATAACAGCCCCTCCTCATAACAGCCCTCTCCTCATAACAGCCCCCCTCCTCATAACAGCCCCCTCCTCATACAGCCCCTCCTCATAACAGCCCCCTCCTCATAACAGCCCTCTCCTCATAACAGCCCCCTCCTCATAACAGCCCCTCTCCTCATAACAGCCCCTCCTCATAACAGGCCCCTCCTCATAACAGCCACCCTCCTCATAACAGCCCCTCCTCATAACAGCCCTCTCCTCATAACAGCCCCTCCTCATAACAGCCCCTCCTCATAACAGCCCCTCTCCTCATAACAGCCCCTCTCCTCATAACAGCCCCTCTCCTCATAACAGCCCCCTCCTCATAACAGCCCCCTCCTCATAACAGCCCCTCCTCATAACAGCCCCTCCTCATAACAGCCCCTCCTCATAACAGCCCCCTCCTCATAACAGCCCCTCCTCATAACAGCCCCTCCTCATACAGCCCTTCTCCTCATAACAGCCCCTCCTCATAACAGCCCCTCCTCATAACAGCCCCCCTCCTCATAACTCCCTCATAACAGCTCCCTCTTCAATAACAGTCCCTCCTCATAACAGCCCTCCTCTACAGCCCCTCCATAACAGCCCCTCTCCTCATGAACAGGGCCCCCTCCTCATAACAGCCCCCTCCTCATAACAGCCCCCTCATACGCCCCCTCCATAACAGCCCTCTCCTCATAAACAGCCCCTCTCCTCAGAACAGCCCCCTCCTCATAACAGCTCCCCTCCTCATAACAGCCCTCCCATATCCTTCAGTAACAGCCCCTCTCCTCGATAACAGCCCCTCCTCATAAGAAGCCTCCTCAAACGAGCCCTTCTCCTCATAACAGCCCCCTCCCATAACAGCCCTCTCCTCATAACAGCCCCCTCCTCATAACAGCCCCTCCTCATAACAGCCCCTCCCTCATAACAGCCCCTCTCCTCATAACAGCCCCCTCCTCATAACAGCCCTCTCTCATAACAGCCCCTCCTCATACAGCCCCATCCTCATAACAGCCCTCTCCTCATAACAGCCCCCTCCTCATAACAGCCCCTCTCCTCATAACAGCCCCCTCCTCATAACAGCCCCTCCTCATAACAGCCCCCTCCTCATAACAGCCCCTCCTCATAACAGCCCTCTCCTCATAACAGCCCCCTCCTCATAACAGCCCCTCCTCATAACAGCCCCCTCCTCATAACAGCCCCCTCCTCATAACAGCCCCTCCTCATAACAGCCCCTCCTCATAACAGCCCCTCCTCATAACAGCCCTCTCCTCATAACAGCCCCTCCTCATAACAGCCCCTCCTCATAACAGCCCTCTCCTCATAACAGCCCCCTCCTCATAACAGCCCCTCCTCATAACAGCCCCTCCTCATAACAGCTCCCTCCTCATAACAGCCCCTCCTCATAACAGCCCCTCCTCATAACAGCCCCCTCCTCATAACAGCCCCTCTCTCATAACAGCCCCTCCTCATAACAGCCCCTCCTCATAATCAGCCTCCCTCTCCTCATAAACAGCCCCCTCCTCATCACCAGGCTCTCTCCTCATAACAGCACCTCCTCCTCATAACAGCCTCCGTCCCGTCATAACAGTCCCTCGCTCATAACAGCCCCCTCATCATAACAGCTCCCTCCTCATAACCAGCCCCTCCTCATAACAGCCCGTACCTAATAAACAGGCCCCTCCTCATAAACAGCCTCTCTCCTCATAAACAGCCCCTCTCCTCATAGACAGCGCCCCTTCCTCATAACAGGCCCTCTCCTCATGAACCAGCCCCCTCCTCATAACAGGCCCCCTCCTCATAACAGCCCCAACCTCACTAACAGCCTCTCGCCTAATAACAGTCCCCCTCTCCTCATAACAAGCCCCTCTCCTCATAACAGCCCCCTTCCTCCTAACAGGCCCCTCGTCCTCATAACAGCCCCCTCCTCGATAACAGCCCTCTCCTCATAACAGCCCCTCCTACGATAACAGCCCCGTCTCCTCAATAACAGCCCCTCTCATAACAGCCCCTCTCCTCCATACACCCAACCGCATAACAGCACGCGCATTCCTCATAACAGCCCCCTCCTCATAACAGCCCTCCTCCTCATAACGCCCCTCCTCATAACAGCCCCCTCCTCATAACAGGCCCCTCCTCATAACAGCCCTCTCCTCATAACAGCCCCCTCCTCATACCAGCCCCTCCTCATAACAGCCCTCTTCCTCATAATAGTCCCCTCATCCTCATAACAGCCCCTCCTCATAACAGCCCCTCCTCATAACAGCCCCTCCTCATATAAAGCCCTCGCCTCATAACAGCCACCCTCCTCATAACACGCCCTCCTCATAACAGCCCCCTCCTCATAACAGACCCCTCCTCATAACAGGCCCTCTCTCATAACAGCCCCTCCTCATAACAGTGCCTCTCCTCATAACAGCCCCTCCTCATAACGCCCCCTCCTCATAACAAGCCCTCTCTCCTCATGAACAGCCCCTCCTCATAACAGCCCTCTCCTCATAACAGCCCCCTCCTCATAACAGCCCCCTCCTCATAACAGCCCCTCCTCATAACAGCCCCCTCCTCATAACAGCCCCCTCCTCATAACAGCCCCTCTCCTCATAACAGCCCTCTCCTCATAACAGCCCCCTCCTCATAACAGCCCCTCTCCTCATAACAGCCCCCTCCTCATAACAGCCCCTCTCCTCATAACAGCCCCCTCCTCATAACAGCCCCTCCTCATAACAGCCCCCTCCTCATAACAGCCCCTCTCCTCATAACAGCCCCCTCCTCATAACAGCCCCTCCTCATAACAGCCCTCTCCTCATAACAGCCCCCTCCTTCATAACAGGCCCTCTCCTCATAACAGCCCCTCCTCATAACAGCCTCCTCCTCATAACAGCCCCCCCTCCTCTCATAACAGCCCCTCCTCATAACAGGCCCCCTCCTCATAACAGCCCCTTCCTCATAACAGCCCTCTCCTTCATAACAGCCCCCTCCTCATAAACAGCCCCCTCCTCATAACAGCCCCTCCTCATAACAGCCCCCTCCTCATAACAGCCCTCATAACAGCCTCTCCTCATAACAGCCCCTCCTCATAACAGCCTCTCCTCATAACAGCCCCCTCCTCATAACGCCCCTCCTCATAACAGCCCCCTCATAACAGCCCCCCTCATAACAGCCCCTCCTCATAACAGCCCCTCCTCATAACAGCCCCTCATAACACCCCTCATAACAGCCCTCTCCTCATAACAGCCCCCTCCTCATAACAGCCTCTCCTCATAACAGCCCCTCTCCTCATAACAGCCCCTCCTCATAACAGCCCCTCCTCATAACAGCCCCCTCCTCATAACAGCCCCTCCTCATAACAGCCCCTCCTCATAACAGCCCCTCCTCATAACAGCCCCTCCTCATCAGCCCCCCTCCTCATAACAGCCCCTCCTCATAACAGCCCTCTCCTCATAACAGCCCTCCTCATAACAGCCCTCTCCTCTAACAGCCCCCTCCTCATAACCCCTCCTCATAACAGCCCCCTCCTCATAACAGCCCCTCCTCATAACAGCCCCTCTCATAACAGCCCCTCCTCATAACAGCCCCTCCTCATAACAGCCCCTCCTCATAACAGCCCCTCCTCATAAAGCCCTCTCCTCATAACAGCCCCTCCTCATAACAGCCCCTCTCCTCATAACAGCCCCCTCCTCATAACAGCCCCCTCCTCATAACAGCCCCTCCTCATAACAGCCCCCTCCTCATAACAGCCCCTCCTCATAACAGCCTCCTCCTCATAACAGCCCCTCCTCATAACAGCCCCTCCTCATAACAGCCCCTCCTCATAACAGCCCCTCCTCATAACAGCCCCTCTCCTCATAACAGCCCCTCTACAGCCCCTCCTCATAACAGCCCCTCTCCTCATAACAGCCCCCTCTCTCATAACAGCCCCTCCTCATAACAGCCCCCTCATAACAGCCCTCTCCTCATAACAGCCCCTCCTCATAACAGCCCTCTCCTCATAACAGCCCCTCCTCATAACAGCCCCTCCTCATAACAGCCCTCTCCTCATAACAGCCCCTCCTCATAACAGCCCCCTCCTCATAACAGCCCCCTCCTCATAACAGCCCCTCCTCATAACAGCCCCTCCTCATAACAGCCCCTCTCCTCATAACAGCCCCTCCTCATAACAGCCCTCCTCATAACAGCCCCTCTCCTCATAACAGCCCCCTCCTCATACAGCCTCTCTCATAACAGCCCTCCTCATAACAGCCCCTCCTCATAACAGCCCCCTCCTCATAACAGCCCCTCCTCATAACAGCCCCTCCTCATAACAGCCCCCTCCTCATAACAGCCCTCTCCTCATAACAGCCCCTCCTCATAACAGCCCCTCCTCATAACAGCCCCTCTCTCATAACAGCCCCTCCTCATAACAGCCCTCTCCTCATAACAGCCCCTCCTCATAAGCCCCCTCCTCATAACAGCCCCTCCTCATAACAGCCCCTCCTCATAACAGCCCCTCCTCATAACAGCCCCTCCTCATAACAGCCCTCCTCATAACAGCCCTCTCCTCATAACAGACCCCTCCTTCATAACAGCCCCTCCTCATAACAGCCCCCTCCTCATAACAGCCCCTCCTCTCATAACAGCCCTCTCCTCATAACAGCCCCCTCCTCATAACAGCCCCTCCTCATAACAGCCCCTCCTCATAACAGCCCCCTCCTCATAACAGCCCTCTCCTCATAACAGCCCCTCCTCATAACAGCCCTCCTCCTCATAACAGCCCCTCCCTCATAACAGCCTCCTCCCTCATAACCAGCCCCTCCTCATAACAGCCCCTCTCCTCATAACAGCCCCTCCCTCATAACAGCCCTCTCCTCATAACAGCCCCTATCCTCATAAGCAGCCCCCTCCTCATAACAGCCCCTCTCCCTATAACAGCCCCCTCCTCATAACAGCCCCTCCTCATAACAGCCCCTCTCCTCATAACAGCCCCTCCTCATAACAGCCCCTCTCCTCATAACAGCCCCCTCCTCATAACAGCCCCTCCTCATAACAGCCCCCTCCTCATAACAGCCCCCTCCTCATAACAGCCCCTCCTCATAACAGCCCCCTCCTCATAACAGCCCCTCCTCATAAGCAAGCCCCTCCTCATAACAGCCCCTCCTCATAACAGCCCCCTCCTCATAACAGCCCCTCTCCTCATAACAGCCCCCTCCTCATAACAGCCCCTCCTCATAACAGCCCCTCTCCTCATAACAGCCCCCTCCTCATAACAGCCCTCTCCTCATAACAGCCCTCCTTCAATAACAGCCCCCTCCTCATAACAGCCCCCTCCTCATAACAGCCCCTCCTCATAACAGCCCCCTTCCTCATAACAGCCCCTCTCCTCATACAGCCCCTCCTCATAACAGGCCCCTCCTCATAACAGCCCTTCCTCATAACACGCCCCTCCTCAATAACAGCCCTCTCCTCATAACAGCCCCCTCCTCATAACAGCCCCTCCTCATAACTAGCCCCCTCCTCATAACAAGCCCCTCCCTCATAACAGCCCTCCTCATAACAGCCCCTCCTCATAACAGCCCCTCCTCATAACAGCCCCCTCTCATAACAGCCCTCTCCTCATAACAGCCCCCTCCTCATACACCAGCCCCCTCCTCATAACAGCTCTCTCCTCATAACAGCCCCCTCCTCATAACAGCTCTCTCCTCATAACAGCCCCCTCCTCATAACAGCCCCGTCATCATAACAGCCCCTCCTCATAACAGCCCCCTCCTCATAACAGCCCCCCTCCTCATAACAGCCCCTCTCCTCATAACAGCCCCTCCTCATAACAGGCCGCCTCCTCATAACAGCCCCCTCTCCTCATAACAGGCCCTCCTCATACAGCCTCCTCATAACAGTCCTCTCCTCATAACAGCCCCCTCCTCATAACAGCCCCCTCCTCATAACAGCCCCTCCTCATAACAGCCCCTCTCCTCATAACAGCCCCCTCCTCATAACAGCCCCTTCTCATAACAGCCCCCTCCTCATAACAGCCCCTCCCTCATAACAGCCTCTCCTCATAAACAGGCCCGTCCTCATAACAGCCCCTCCTCATACAGGGCCCCCTCCCCTCATAACAGCCCCTCCTCATAACATCCCCCTCCTCGACAGCCCCTCCTCATAACAGCCCCTCTCCTCATAACAGCCCCTCCTCATAACAGCCCCCTCCTCATTAACAGCCCCTCCTCATAACAGCCCTCTCCTCATAACAGCCCCTCTCATAACAGCCCCCTCTCATAACAGCCCCTCTCCTCATAACAGCCCCTCCTCATAACAGCCCCTCCTCATAACAAGCCCCCTCCTCATAACAGCCCTCTCCTCATTAACAGCCCTCTCCTCATAACAGCCCTCCTCATAACAGCCCCTCCTCATAAACAGCCCCTCCTCATAACAGCCCCTCCTCATAACAGCCCCCTTCATAACAGCCCCCTCCTCATAACAGCCCCTCCTCATACACCCCCTCCTCATAACAGCCCCTCCTCATAACAGCCCCTCCTCATAACAGCCCCTCCTATAACAGCCCCCTCCTCAATAACAGCCCTCCATATACGCCCCCTCCTCATAACAGCCCCTCCTCTATAGCAGCCCCTCCTCATAACAGCCCCCCTCATAACAGCCCCTCCTCATAACAGCCCCTCCTCATAACAGCCCCCTCCTCATAACAGCCTCCTCTCATAACAGCCCCTCCTCATAACAGCCCCTCCTCATAACAGCCCCTCCTCATAACCGCCCCTCCTCATAACAGCCCCTCTCCTCATAACAGCCCCTCCTCATAACAGCCCTCTCCTCATAACAGCCCCCTCCTCATAACAGCCCCTCCTCATAACAGCCCTCCTCATAACAGCCCCTCCTCATAACAGCCCCCTCCTCATAACAGCCCCTCCTCATAACAGCCCCCCTCATAACAGCCCCCTCCTCATAACAGCCCCTCCTCATAACAGCCCCCTCCTCATAACAGCCCTCCTCATAACAGCCCCTCCTCATAACAGCCCCTCTCCTCATAACAGCCCCCTCCTCATAACAGCCCCTCCTCATAACAGCCCCTCCTCATAACAGCCCCTCTCCTCATAACAGCCCCTCCTCATAACAGCCCTCCTCATAACAGCCCCTCCTCATAACAGCCCCTCCTCATAACAGCCCCTCCTCATAACAGCCCCTCCTCACCTGAACAGCCCCCTCCTCATAACAGCCCCTCCTCATAACAGCCCCTCCTCATACAGCCCTCTCCTCATAACAGCCCCTCCTTCATAACAACCCTGCTCTACGCCCTCCTCATAACAGCCCCTCCTCATAACAGCCCCCTCCTCATAACAGCCCCTCCTCATAACAGCCCTCCTCATAACAGCCCCTTCCTCATAACAGCCCCTCCTCATAACAGCCCCTCCTCATAACAGCCCCCTCCTATAACAGCCCTCCTCATAAATGCAAATCCATAACAGCCCCTCAATCAATAACAGCACTCTCCTCATAAACAGCCCCCCTCCTCATAACATCGCCTCTTCCTCAATACAGCTCCCTCCTCATAACAGCCCCTCCTCATAACAGCCCCTCCTCATAACAGCCCCTCCTCATACAGCCCCTCTCCTCATAACAGCCCCCTCCTCATAACAGCCCTCTCATAACAGCCCCTCCTCATAACAGCCCCCTCCTCATAACAGCCCTCCTCATAACAGCCCCCTCCTCATAACAGCCCCTCCTCATAACAGCCCCCTCCTAACAGCCCCTCCTCATAACAGCCCCTCCTCATAACAGCCCTCTCCTCATAACAGCCCTCCTCATAACAGCCCC
>NC_091210.1:30325713-30507591 GCF_040958095.1 Procambarus clarkii | reverse complement strand
TCATAACAGCCCCCTCCTCATAACAGCCCCTCCTCATAACAGCCCCTCCTCATAACAGCCTCCTCATAACAGCTCCTCATAACAGCCCCCTCCTCATAACAGCCCCTCCTCATAACAGCCCCTCCTCATAACAGCCCCTCCTCATAACAGCCCCTCCTCATAACAGCCCCTCCTCATAACAGCCCCTCCTCATAACAGCCCCTCTCCTCATAACAGCCCCTCCTCATAACAGCCCTCCTCATAACAGCCCCCTCCTCATAACAGCCCCTCCTCATAACAGCCCCTCCTCATAACAGCCCCTCCTCATAACAGCCCCTCCTCATAACAGCCCCTCCTCATAACAGCCCCTCCTCATAACAGCCCCTCTCCTCATAACAGCCCCTCCTCATAACAGCCCCTCCTCATAACAGCCCCTCCTCATAACAGCCCCCTCCTCATAACAGCCCCTCCTCATAACAGCCCCTCCTCATAACAGCCCCTCCTCATAACAGCCCCTCCTCATAACAGCCCCTCCTCATAACAGCCCTCTCCTCATAACAGCCCCTCCTCATAACAGCCCCTCCTCATAACAGCCCTCCTCATAACAGCCCCCTCCTCATAACAGCCCCTCCTCATAACAGCCCCTCCTCATAACAGCCCCTCCTCATAACAGCCCCCTCCTCATAACAGCCCCTCCTCATAACAGCCCCTCCTCATAACAGCCCCTCCTCATAACAGCCCCTCCTCATAACAGCCCCTCATAACAGCCCCTCCTCATAACAGCCCCTCCTCATAACAGCCCCTCCTCATAACAGCCCCCCTCCTCATAACAGCCCCTCCTCATAACAGCCCCCTCCTCATAACAGCCCTCCTCATAACAGCCCCTCCTCATAACAGCCCCTCTCCTCATAACAGCCCCTCATAACAGCCCTCCTCATAACAGCCCTCCTCATAACAGCCCCCTCCTCATAACAGCCCCTCCTCATAACAGCCCCTCCTCATAACAGCCCCTCCTCATAACAGCCCTCCTCATAACAGCCCCCTCCTCATAACAGCCCCTCCTCATAACAGCCCCTCCTCATAACAGCCCCTCCTCATAACAGCCCCTCCTCATAACAGCCCTCTCTCATAACAGCCCCTCCTCATAACAGCCCTCCCTCATAACAGCCCTCCTCATAACAGCCCCTCCTCATAACAGCCCCCTCCTCATAACAGCCCTCTCATAACAGCCCCCTCCTCATAACAGCCCCCTCCTCATAACAGCCCCTCCTCATAACAGCCCCTCCTCATAACAGCCCCTCCTCATAACAGCCCCTCCTCATAACAGCCCCTCCTCATAACAGCCCCTCTCCTCATAACAGCCCCTCCTCATAACAGCCCCTCCTCATAACAGCCCCTCCTCATAACAGCCCCCTCCTCATAACAGCCCCTCCTCATAACAGCCCCTCCTCATAACAGCCCCCTCCTCATAACAGCCCTCCTCATAACAGCCCCTCCTCATAACAGCCCCTCCTCATAACAGCCCCTCCTCATAACAGCCCCTCCTCATAACAGCCCCTCTCCTCATAACAGCCCCTCCTCATAACAGCCCCCTCCTCATAACAGCCCCTCTCTCATAACAGCCCCTCCTCATAACAGCCCCTCATAACAGCCCTCTCCTCATAACAGCCCCCTCCTCATAACAGCCCCTCCTCATAACAGCCCCTCCTCATAACAGCCCCTCCTCATAACAGCCCTCTCCTCATAACAGCCCCTCCTCATAACAGCCCCTCCTCATAACAGCCCCTCCTCATAACAGCCCCTCCTCATAACAGCCCCTCCTCATAACAGCCCCTCTCCTCATAACAGCCCCTCCTCATAACAGCCCTCCTCATAACAGCCCCTCCTCATAACAGCCCCTCTTCATAACAGCCCTCTCATAACAGCCCCTCCTCATAACAGCCCCTCCTCATAACAGCCCCCTCCTCATAACAGCCCCTCCTCATAACAGCCCCTCCTCATAACAGCCCCTCCTCATAACAGCCCCTCCTCATAACAGCCCCCTCCTCATAACAGCCCCTCCTCATAACAGCCCCTCCTCATAACAGCCCCTCCTCATAACAGCCCTCTCCTCATAACAGCCCCTCCTCATAACAGCCCCTCCTCATAACAGCCCCTCCTCATAACAGCCCCTCCTCATAACAGCCCCTCCTCATAACAGCCCCTCCTCATAACAGCCCTCCTCATAACAGCCCCTCTCCTCATAACAGCCCCTCCTCATAACAGCTCTCTCATAACAGCCCCCTCCTCATAACAGCCCCCTCCTCATAACAGCCCCTCCTCATAACAGCCCCTCCTCATAACAGCCCCTCCTCATAACAGCCCCTCTCCTCATAACAGCCCCCTCTCATAACAGCCTCTCTCCTCATAACAGCCCCCTCCTCATAACAGCCCCCTCCTCATAACAGCCCCACCTCATAACAGCCCCTCCTCATAACAGCCCTCTCCTCATAACAGCCCCTCTCCTCATAACAGCCCCCTCCTCATAACAGCCCCCTCCTCATAACAGCCCTCTCCTCATAACAGCCCCCTCCTCATAACAGCCCCCTCCTCATAACAGCCCCTCCTCATAACAGCCCCTCCTCATAACGAGCCCCTCCTCATAACAGCCCCTCCTCATAACAGCCCTCTAGCTTCTCCTCATAACAGCCCTCCTCATAACAGCCCCCTCCTCATAACAGCCCCTCCTCATAACAGCCCCTCCTCATAACAGCCCTCCCCTCCTCATAACAGCCCCCTCCTCATAACAGCCCCCTCCTCAATAACAGCCCCTCCTCATAACAGCCCCCTCCTCATAACAGCCCCTCCTCATAACAGCCCCTCTCCTCATAACAGCCCCTCCTCATAACAGCCCCTCCTCATAACAGCCCCTCCTCATAACAGCCCTTCTCCTCATAACAGCCCCTCCTCATAACAGCCCCTCCCTCATAACAGCCCCCTCCTCATAACAGCCCCTCCTCATAACAGCCCCTCCTCATAACAGCCCCTCCTCATAACAGCCCCTCCTCATAACAGCCCTCTCCTCATAACAGCCCCCTCCTCATAACAGCCCCTCCTCATAACAGCCCCTCCTCATAACAGCCCCTCCTCATAACAGCCCCTCCTCATAACAGCCCCTCCTCATAACAGCCCCTCCTCATAACAGCCCCTCCTCATAACAGCCCCTCTCCTCATAACAGCCCCCTCCTCATAACAGCCCCTCCTCATAACAGCCCCTCCTCATAACAGCCCCTCCTCATAACAGCCCCTCCTCATAACAGCCCTCCTCATAACAGCCCCTCCTCATAACAGCCCCTCCTCATAACAGCCCTCTCCTCATAACAGCCCCCTCCTCATAACAGCCCCTCCTCATAACAGCCCCCTCCTCATAACAGCCCCTCCTCATAACAGCCCCTCTCCTCATAACAGCCCCTCCTCATAACAGCCCTCTCCTCATAACAGCCCCTCCTCATAACAGCCCCTCCTCATAACAGCCCCTCCTCATAACAGCCCCTCCTCATAAAAGCCCCTCTTCCTCATAACCGCCCCTATCACTCATAACAGCCCAACCTCATAACAGCCCCTCTCCTCCTACAGCCCCTCCTCATAACAGGCCCCTCCTTCATAACAGCCCTCTGCCTCATAACAGCCCCCTCCTCATAACAGCCTCCCTCCTCATAACAGGCCCCCTCCTCATAACAGCCCCTTCCTCATAACAGCCCCTCCTCATAACAGCCCCTCTCTCATAACCGCCCCTCTCCTCATAACAGCCCCTCCTCATAACGGCCTCATCTCCCTCATAACAGCCCCGTCCTCATAACAGCCTCCCTTCCTCATAACAGCCCTCTCCTCTCATAACAGCCCCCGCCTCTAGAACAGCCCTCTCCTCATAACAGCCCTCCTTCCTCATACAGCCCCCTCCTCATAAACAGCCCCTCCTCATAACAGCCCCCTCCTCATAACAGCCCCTCCTCATAACAGCCCCTCTCCTCATAACAGCCCCTCCTCATAACAGCCCCTCTCCTCATAACAGCCCTCTCCTCATAACAGCCCCCTCCTCATAACAGCCCCCCTCATAACAGCCCTCTCCTCATAACAGCCCCTCCTCATAACAGCCCCTCCTCATAACAGCCCCTCCTCATAACAGCCCCCTCCTCATAACAGCCCCTCTCCTCATAACAGCCCCCTCCTTCATAACAGCCCCTCCTCATAACAGCCCCCTCCTCATAACAGCCCCTCATCATAACAGCCCCTTCCATCATAACAGCCCCCTCCTCATAACAGCCCCCTCCTCATAACAGCCTCCTCCTCATAACAGCCCCTCCTCATAACAGCCCCCTCCTTCATAACAGCCCCTCCTCATAACAGCCCTCCTCCTCATAACAGTCCCCCCTCCTCATAACAGCCCCCTCCTCATAACAGACCCTCCCTCATAACAGCCCCTCCTCATAACAGCCCCCTCCTCATAACAGCCCCTCCTCATAACAGCCCCCTCCTCATAACAGCCCTCCTCATAACAGCCCTCTCCTCATAACAGCCCCCTCTCTCATAACAGCCCTCTCCTCATAACAGCCCCTCCTCATAACAGCCCCCCTCCTCATAACAGCCCCTCCTCATAACAGCCCCCTCCTCATAACAGCCCCTCTCTCATAACAGCCCCTCCTATAACAGCCCCCTCCTCATAACAGCCCCCTCCTCATAACAGCCCCCTCCTCATAACAGCCCCCCTCTGCTTATAACAGCCCCTCCTCATAACAGCCCCCTACCTCATAACAGCCCTCCTCATAGACAGCCCCTCCTCATAACAGCCCCTCCTCATAACAGCCCTCTCCTCATAACACCCCCTCCTCATAACAGCCCCTCCTCATAACAGCCCGCTCCTCATAACAGCCCCTCCTCATAACAGCTCCCATCCCTCCATAACAGCCCCTCCTCATACAGCCCCTCCTCATAACAGCCCTCTCCTCATAACGCCCCTCTCCTCATAACAGCCCCTCCTCATAACAGCCCCCTCCTCATAACAGCCCCTCCTCATAACAGCCCCTCTCTCATAACAGCCCCTCCTCATAACAGCCCCTCTCCTCATAACAGCCCCTCTCCTCATAACAGCCCCTCCTCATAACAGCCCCTCCTCATAACAGCCCCCTCCTCATAACAGCTCCCTCCTCATAACAGCCCCTCCTCATAACAGCCCTCCTCATAACAGCCCCTCTCCTCATAACAGCCCCTCCTCATAACAAGCCCCTCCTCATAACAGCCCTCTCCTCATAACAGCCCCCTCCTCATACAGCCCTCTCCTCATAACAGCCCCTCCTCATAACAGCCCCCTCCTCATAACAGCCCCCTCCTCATAACAGCCCCTCCTCATAACAGCCCCTCCTCATAACAGCCCCTCTCCTCATAACAGCCCATCCTCATAACAGCCCCTCTCCTCATAACAGCCCTCTCCTCATAACAGCCCCCTCCTCATAACAGCCCTCTCCTCATAACAGCCCCCTCCTCATAACAGCTCCCCTCCTCATAACAGCCCCCTCCTCATAACAGCCCCTCCTCATAACAGCCCCCTCCTCATAACAGCCCCTCTCCTCATAACAGCCCCTCCTCATAACAGCCCCTCATAACAGCCCTTCTCTCATAACAGCCCCTCCTCATAACAGCCATCTCCTCATAACAGCCCCCTCCTCATAACAGCTCCCTCCTCATAACAGCCCCCTCCTTATAACAGCCCCTCCTCATAACAGCCCCTCCTCATAACAGCCCCTCTCCTCATAACCCAGTCACCCCCCCTCATAACAGGCCTCTCTCCTCATAACAGCCCCCTCCCTCATAACAGCCTCCCTCCTCATAACAGCCTCTCTCCTCATAACAGCCCCCCCTCCTCATAACAGCCCCTCCTCAAACAGCCCCCTCCTCATAACAGCCCCGTCCTCATAACAGCCCCTCCTCATAACAGCCCCTCTCTCATAACAGCCCTCCTCATAACCGTCCCTCTCCTCATAACGCCTCTCTCCTCATAACAGCCCCTCTCCTCATAACAGCCTCCTCCTCATAACAGCCTCTCTCCTCATAACAGCCCCCTCCTCATAACAGCCCCTCCTCATAACAGCCCCCTCCTCATACAGCCCCTCCTCATAACAGCCCTCCTCATAACAGCCCTCTCCTCATAACAGCCCCCTCCTCATAACAGCCCCTCTCCTCATAACAGCCCCTCCTCATAACAGCCCCTCTCCTCATAACAGCCCCCTCCTCATAACAGCCCCTCCTCTATAACAGCCCCTCCTCATAACAGCCCCTCCTCATAACAGCCCCCTCCTCTAACAGCCCCTCCTCATAACAGCCCCTCCTCATAACAGCCCCTCCTCATAACAGCCCCTCCTCATAACCGACCCCTCTCCTCATAACAGCCCTCCTTTCCCCCCTCATAACAGCCCCTCTCCTCATAACAGCCCCTCTCCTCATAACAGCCCCCTCCTCATAAACAGCCCTCTCCTCATAACAGCCCCCTCCTCATAACAGCCCCTCCTCATAACAGCCCCCTCCTCATAACAGCCCCTCCTCATAACAGCCCCTCCTCATAACAGCCCCTCTCCCATAACAGCCCCCTCCTCATAAGCTCCCTCCTCATAACAGCCCCCTCCTCATAACAGCCCCTCCTCTATAACAGCCCTCTCCTCATAACAGCCCCCTCCTCATAACAGCCCCTCTCCTCATAACAGCCCCTCCTCATAACAGCCCTCTCCTCATAACAGCCCCTCCTCATAACAGCCCCTCCTCATAACAGCCCCCTCCCTCATAACAGCCCCTCTCCTCATAACAGCCCCTCCTCATAACAGCCCCTCTCCTCATAACAGCCCCTCTCCTCATAACAGCCCCTCCTCATAACAGCCCCTCATAACAGCCCTCTCCTCATAACAGCCCCTCCTCATAACAGCCCTCTCCTTAACAGCCCCCTCCTCATAACAGCCCCTCCTCATAACAGCCCCTCCTCATAACAGCCCCTCCTCATAACAGCCCCTCCTCATAACAGCCCCTCCTCATAACAGCCCCTCCTCATAACAGCCCCTCCTCATAACAGCCCCTCTCCTCATAACAGCCCCTCCTCATAACAGCCCTCCTCATAACAGCCCCTCTCCTCATAACAGCCCCCTCCTCATAACAGCCTCTCCTCATAACAGCCCCCTCCTCATAACAGCCCCCTCTAACAGCCCCCTCCTCATAACAGCCCTCCTCATAACAGCCCCTCCTCATAACAGCCCCCTCCTCATAACAGCCCTCTCCTCATAACAGCCCCCTCCTCATAACAGCCCCTCCTCATAACAGCCCCTCTCCTCATAACAGCCCCTCCTCATAACAGCCCTCTCCTCATAACAGCCCCCTCCTCATAACAGCCCCCTCCTCATAACAGCCTCCTCCTCATAACAGCCCCTCCTCATAACAGCCCCTCCTCATAACAGCCCCCTCCTCATAACAGCCCCTCCTCATAACAGCCCCTCTCCTCATAACAGCCCCCTCCTCATAACAGCCCCTCTCCTCATAACAGCCCCCTCCTCATAACAGCCCCTCCTCATAACAGCCCCTCTCCTCATAACAGCCCCTCCTCATAACAGCCCCTCCTCATAACAGCCCCTCCTCATAACAGCCCCTCTCCTCATAACAGCCCCTCCTCATAACAGCCCTCTCCTCATAACAGCCCTCTCCTCATAACAGCCCCTCCTCATAACAGCCCCTCCTCATAACAGCCCTCTCCTCATAACAGCCCCCTCCTCATAACAGCCCTCTCCTCATAACAGCCCCCTCCTCATAACAGCCTCCTCCTCATAACAGCCCTCTCCTCATAACAGCCCCTCCTCATAACAGCCCCTCCTCATAACAGCCCCTCCTCATAACAGCCCCTCCTCATAACAGCCCCCTCCTCATAACAGCCCCTCTCCTCATAACAGCCCCCTCCTCATAACAGCCCTCTCCTCATAACAGCCCCCTCCTCATAACAGCCCTCTCCTCATAACAGCCCCCTCCTCATAACAGCCCCCTCCTCATAACAGCCCCTCTCCTCATAACAGCCCCCTCCTCATAACAGCCCTCTCTTCATAACAGCCCCCTCCTCATAACAGCCCCCTTCTCATAACAGCCCTCTCCTCATAACAGCCCCTCCTCATAACAGCCCCTCATAGCAGCCCCTCTCCTCATAACAGCCCCCTCTCATAACAGCCCTCTCCTCATAACAGCCCCCTCCTTATAACAGCCCCCTCCTCATAACAGCCCCCTCCTCATAACAGCCCCCTCCTCATAACAGCCCTCTCCTCATAACAGCCCCCTCCTCATAACAGCCCCCTCCTCATAACAGCCCCCTCCTCATAACAGCCCCTCCTCATAACAGCCCCTCCTCATAACAGCCCCTCTCCTCATAACAGCCCCTCCTCATAACAGCCCCTCCTCATAACAGCCCCTCCTCATAACAGCCCGTCTCCTCATAACAGCCCCTCCTCATAACAGCCCTCTCCTCATAACAGCCCCCTCCTCATAACAGCTCCCTCCTCATAACAGCCCCCTCCTCATAACAGCCCCTCCTCATAACAGCCCCTCCTCATAACAGCCCCTCTCCTCATAACAGCCCCTCCTCATAACAGCCCCTCCTCATAACAGCCCTTCTCCTCATAACAGCCCCCTCCTCATAACAGCCCTCTCCTCATAACAGCCCCCCTCCTCATAACAGCTCCCTCCCCATAACAGCCCCCTCCTCATAACAGCCCCTCCTCATAACAGCACCTCCTCATAACAGCCCCTCTCCTCATAACAGCCCCCTCATAACAGCCCTCTCCTCATAACAGCCCCCTCCTCATAACAGCCCCCTCCTCATAACAGCCTCTCTCCTCATAACAGCCCCCTCCTCATAACAGCCCTCTCCTCATAACAGCCCCCTCGTCATAACCGCCCCGTTCTCATAACAGCCCCTCCTCATAACAGCCCCTCCTCATAACAGCCTCTCCTCATAACCGCCCCTCTCCTCATTACAGCCCCTCCTCATAACAGCCCCTCCTCATAACAGCCCCTCTCCTCATAACAGCCCCCTCCTCATAACAGCCCTCTCCTCATAACAGCCCCCTCCTCATAACAGCTCCCTCCTCATAACAGCCCCCTCCTCATAACAGCCCCTCCTCATAACAGCCCCTCCTCATAACAGCCCCTCTCCTCATAACAGCCCCCTCCTCATAACAGCCCTCTCCTCATAACAGCCCCCTCCTCATAACAGCTCCCTCCTCATAACAGCCCCCTCCTCATAACAGCCCCTCCTCATAACAGCCCCTCCTCATAATAGCCCCTCTCCTCATAACAGCCCCTCCTCATAACAGCTCCTCCTCATAACAGCCCCTCTCCTCATAACAGCCCCCTCCTTATAACAGGCCTCTGCTCATAACAGCCCCCTCCTCGTAACAGCTCCCTCCTCATAACAGCCCCCTCCTCATAACAGCCCCACCTCATACCAGCCCCTCTTCATAACAACCCCCTCCTCATAACAGCCCTCTCCTCATAACAGCCCCTCTCCTCATAACAGCCCCCTCCTCATAACAGCCCTCTCCTCATAACAGCCCCCTCCTCATAATAGCCCCCTCCTCATACAGCCCCTCCTCATAACAGCCCCTTCTCTTAACAGCCCCTCCTCTTAACAGCCCCTCTCCTCATAACAGCCCCCTCCTCATAACAGCCCTCTCCTCATAACAGCCCCCTCCTCATAACAGCCCCCTCCTCATAACAGCCCCCTCCTCATAACAGCCCCTCTCCTCATAACAGCCCCCTCCTCATAACAGCCCTCTCTTCATAACAGCCCCCTCCTCATAACAGCCCCCTCCTCATAACAGCCCTCTCCTCATAACAGCCCCTCCTCATAACAGCCCCCTCCTCATAACAGCCCCCTCCTCATAACAGCCCCTCCTCATAACAGCCCTTCCTCATAACAGCCCTTCTCCTCATAACAGCCCCCTCCTCATAACAGCCCCCTGCTCATAACACCCCTTCCTCATAACAGCCCTTCTCCTCATAACAGCCCCCTCCTCATAACAGCCCCCTCCTCATAACAGCCCCTCCTCATAACAGCCCCCTCCTCATAACAGCCCTCCTCCTCATAACAGCCCTCTCCTTATAACAGCCCTCTCCTTATAACAGCCCCCTCCTCATAACAGCCCCCTCCTTATAACAGCCTCTCCTTATAACAGCCCCCTCCTTATAACAGCCCCCTCCTCATAACAGCCCCTCCTCATAACAGCCCCTCCTCTTAACAGCCCCCTCCTTATAACAGCCCATCCTCATAACAGCCCCCTCCTCATAACAGCCCCCTCCTCATAACAGCCCTCTCCTCATAACAGCCCCTCCTCATAACAGCCCCTCCTCATAACAGCCCCTCCTTATAACAGTCCCCTCCTCATAACAGCCGCCTCCTTATAACAGCCCTCTCATAATAACAGCCCCCTCCTTATAACAGCCCTCTCCTTATAACAGCCCCCTCCTCATGACAGCCCTCTCCTCATAACAGCCCCCTCCTTATAACAGCCCGTCCTCATAACAGCCCGTCCTCATAACAGCACCTCCTCTTAACAGCCCCCTCCTTATAACAGCCCATCCTCATAATAGCCCCTCCTCATAAAAGCCCCCACCTCATAACAGACCCCTCCTCATAACAGCCCCTCCTCATAACAGCCCCTCCTCATAACAGCCCCTCCTCTTAACAGCCCTCTCCTTATAACAGCCCTCTCCTCATAACAGCCCCTCCTCATAACAGCCCCCTCCTCATAACAGCCCCCTCCTCATAACAGCCCCTCCTCATAACAGCCCTTCCTCATAACATCCCTTCTCCTCATAACAGCCCCTTCCTCATAACAGCCGCCTCCTCATAACACCCCTTCCTCATAACAGCCCTTCTCCTCATAACAGCCCCCTCCTCATAACAGCCCCCTCCTCATAACAGCCCCTCCTCATAACAGCCCCCTCCTCATAACAGCCCTCCTCCTTATAACAGCCCTCTCCTTATAACAGCCCTCTCCTTATAACAGCCCCCTCCTCATAACAGCCCCCTCCTTATAACAGCCCTCTCCTTATAACAGCCCCCTCCTTATAACAGCCCTCTCCTTATAACAGCCTTTCCTCATAACAGCCCCCTCCTCATAACAGCTCTCTTCTTATAACAGCCCCCTCCTCATAACAGCCCCTCCTCATAACAGCCCCCTCCTCATAACAGCCCCCTCCTCATAACAGCCCCTCCTCATAACAGCCCTTCCTCATAACAGCCCTTCTCCTCATAACAGCCCCCTCCTCATAACAGCCCCCTCCTCATAACACCCCTTCCTCATAACAGCCCTTCTCCTCATAACAGCCCCCTCCTCATAACAGCCCCCTCCTCATAACAGCCCCTCCTCATAACAGCCCCCTCCTCATAACAGCCCTCCTCCTTATAACAGCCCTCTCCTTATAACAGCCCTTTCCTTATAACAGCCCCCTCCCCATAACAGCCCCCTCCTTATAACAGCCCTCTCCTTATAACAGCCCCCTCCTTATAACAGCCCTCTCCTTATAACAGCCCCCTCCTTATAGCAGCCCCCTACTTATAACAGCCCTCTCCTTATAACAGCCCCCTCCTCATAACAGCCCTCTCCTCATAACAGCCCCCTCCTTATTACAGCCCCTCCTCATAACAGCCCCTCCTCATAACAGCCCCTCCTCTTAACAGCCCCCTCCTTATAACAGCCCATCCTCATAATAGCCCCTCCTCATAACAGACCCCTCATAACAGCCGCCTCCTCATAACAGCCCCTCCTCATAACAGCCCCTCCTCATAACAGCCCCCTCTTTATAACAGCCCATCCTCATAACAGCCCCTCCTCATAAAAGCCCCCACCTCGTAACAGACCCCTCCTCATAACAGCCTCTCCTCATTGCAACCCATCCTCATAACAGCCCACTCATAAAATCCTAATCACAATAGCCTCCACTCTTCATAACTGCCCCTCCACATAACAACCCTACCTCATACCAGCTCTCTTCATAACAGCCCCTCCTTATAACAGTCCCTCATTACAATCTTTGCATAAGAGCTCCATCTCTAACAGCCACCCTCATCATAGCACCCTCCTCATGATAGTACCTCCTTATAACAGCCCCCCTCATTATGACATTAATACTGTACAGCCCCCTCATGATGACATTAATACTGTACAGCCCCCTCATCACAACAGCCACCTCCTCATTACAGCCACCTCCTCATAACAGACCCCTCTTATGATAGGGATTCCGTGCGAGAGGCGTGGTCCCGCCTCTCACCGTTGAGAGATGGGACCAAAGAGCCAGAGCTCAACCCTCGCAAGCACAACTAGGTAAGTACTGTGCTCTCACAGATGATGTCCGAGGCAAGGCTGTGCTCTCACAGATGATGTCCGAGGCATGACTGCTCTCACAGATGATGTCCGAGACAAGACTGTGCTCTCACAGATGATGTCCTAGACAAGATTGCTTTCACAGATGATGTCCGAGGCAAGACTGTGTTCTCACAGATGATGTCCGAGACAAGACTGTGCTCTCACAGATGATGTCCGAGGCAAGACTGTGCTCTCACAGATGATGTCCTAGACAAGACTGTGCTCTCACAGATGATGTCCTAGACAAGACTGTGCTCTCACAGATGATGTTCGAGGCAAGACTGTGCTCTCACTGATGATGGTGATGTGTGAATGTGTGGGTCGACGGCTGGCGTTGTTGGGCGCTGCGGCTTCGGCGCCAGAGGGGCTGGCTGGCCTTGGTATTACCTTAATGGTTGTAGGTTGTGGCTGTAGCTTTCTTAATAGAGGGAAGGGAAGCAGTACAAACACCAGTGGCCTTTTTTTCTATATTAACAAAATATATAATATCTACTGGGCCATGTACTAGCTATCGTGAGTGTCAGTGCTGGGCAAGGGCAGGCACTGATCTGCCCACAGAGTGTTGTACTTGGCTGCACCTCAGACATGCATAAAATGAGCACGTTGTTCTGAGGTGTGTTGAGTAGGCATAGCATGAGCATAGTAAGATGGCGTCAACTATCCCCGGGGTGTCCAACACCGTTCGTCTTGCCATCATCGGCGTCCTCACCGATCTGCCTGACAAACTTCTTGGTTGTGCACCTAACTAACATTTATGCACAGTTTTATCTATAGTGGCCGTTAATAAGTTTTTAGATGTCCAACACCGTCTCGGACATGCATGACTATAGCGTGCATGGTATAAATGCAGGTCTAAAACTAAGCTATCCATTGAGAATCATGACTATCAAGCTGAACGTCTGCACATACTGGAGGCAGTAGAGCAGTCTGCAGGTAGAGGCAGAGTAGTCCGTAGGATGTAGAGGCAGTGGACCAGAAGTTTTGAATAAGGAACATGATGCTCAGCTACAGGGTTACCTGTTAAGCTGATTATAAACGGTACTCTAACATAGGCACGATAGTAGTAGTAGGCATCCATCAGTCTCAGGAGACTATGGAGTTGCGCTCTGGTTGTCGGTCTGGAGTGGCCTCACCAGGGCGCAAAGCCAGGGTAGGTTGATTCGGGGGAGAAGCTGTTACCCAGGCAGCAGGTCCCCCCTCTCCACGGCGCTGAAAGTCTCCAATGGAAAGGCATACGCCAATACGATTGGTTCCAGCGCCGTCGCAGGCACGATATAGTACATAGTATAAGTGACAGTCTACTAAAATGTGGAGTGCAAGGACGTGGCAGAAACACGAGGACTTAACAGGGAATGGAAGAGACGTGATAAGGGTGAAACTATAACCTAAGGTGAACTTCTTAGGTATCATATTATATACATTTGAGGCAAAGGAAAGAGAACAGATGTATAAAAACCACTGAGAAAGGCGTTAATTGGTGTAATTTTCTCATGAAATCTCGATGGATATGCTGCGGGAAGGTTACATAAAAGTGTCTAACCCATACAATGGTTGGGTACTCAATCAGGACGAGCTCTCTCGCAAAAATATTACTAAAGCTAGTTGAAAAGGGTAGAATTTAGTAGGCATAAGCTTGTTGCTTATTCAGTAATATTGTAAGCATTTCTCTTACAGCTAGACATAGAAACTCTGAATGTTAATGTGAGGGGATGGATATCCTCATCTAACTTGTGCACTGTGAGTGGCAAGTCTGTGAGTAAGGGTATTATCATAAATATGTTTCATGTGAGTTTTGTGTAGCAAGTGAAGAGGGGTTTGGTGGAATTGGTGGGGAGGGTGAGCCAACGGTCTGGCGGCTGCCTCACCCACCAGGTCTCACGTCAGCGGTATCACGCTACTTCAAAGGTTGCCGCGTGTGGTGGAACCTCCTAGGCCTCTGAAGCGCTATGCTGTGATTGGTCAAGTCAAACACAGAGAGGACTTTTTTTTTAATATTTTCTACCACAAACGTGGCCACACATTTACAATGCTAACCAGTATATATACATTTTCTTCTGTCCTCCATGGGCAGGGTTAGAGATGTGTTAAACATATAGTTCAAGGGTGTTTTGAACAATCAACCACAGAAGGTGATTCAGTGCTTTTAAAATGCTAAGCTAACCTACATACGTAAATACATAGATACACAGATTTACGTATGCTCTACATAAAGTGTTCGATGTGACTTTTACATAGTGTCATTAAAGTGCATTTACAATGGTGAAATGTAATTCTGATCAGCTTCCATATGTACTTTATACATATACATACACACACACACACATATATATATGTACACATACATATATACATACATGTATACATACATATATACACACACACATGAATTCACATACATTTGTCTCTTTTACTCTGACAGAGTGAGATAGCTGATAGAAAAACTAGTGTGCAATTAAGCACTTAATCACTGAAGGTGATGAAGGTGTCTTTACAAGCTCAGGTTATATAGTTACATCACATACATACATTATATAATTGATACATTACATGGTTAATCTTGGGTACAAGTCCAATATATCATCAAGTGTGCCAGTACTCATATAGTAATTACACAGTTCAGCATACCTTAGCCCAGGAGGGCGAAAGTCAGTCAATATGGGACATTCTACAATATAATGTTCAAAAGAGTGCATGTTTTCTCTTTCACAAAGTTGACACATTGTGTACTCGACATTTGGGTTTTGAGAAAGCTGCCAGATACGTCTATATCCCAGGCGTATTCTGACCACTATAACATCACATTGCCGGGTTCTTCTTCTATTAGTCCCATATGTGAATGTCTCCTCACGATATCTATCATAATATTTAATGCTACAACTTTCCGGTCTTTGTGAATTTGTTAGGTCTGTGAGATCTTCATTAGATATTTGTTTAAGTATTATCTTTGTCACTGCTAATGAAACACCCATATTAATTTCTACCACTGGTTTTCTGCAGGCTGTCTTTGCAAGCATATCAACAGTGTCATGCCTTGAGATGCCAACATGTGATGGTATCCATAGGAATTTAATTTCAAATCTGTTTTCTTTTGCAGCTAAAACATTCATTCGAATATCACTGACTATTTTCTGGGTGTCACTACTTTGTGCGTTCAATGCCAGGAGTGCACTCTGCGAGTCACAGTATACAAGTCCACTGCCTTTGTCTTTTAAAAATTCAGTGGCAAGGTATATGCCTGCAAGTTCGGTTTGAGTTGTACTTGCCCAGTCATTGACGCGCTTCATTGCTGTATGTACGAGAGAAGATTGTTCAAATATATTGCATGCACATCCGGTACATCGTCCACCTTCTTCTACAGAGCCGTCGGTATAGCACTGATACACATCGTTACCCATACTATGAGTACTTTCAGTGATGCTTTTCAGTGTTAACTGTTTTAATAATGTAGAGTGCACACTATCTTTCTTGGGCGCATTTACAAAATCAACTGATAGATCCCAGTTATCCCATGGAGTAATTGGTTGATTAATCATTAATTGAGTTGGGTACATATTTAATATTTTGATGGAGTTGGCTACCTTGTAGAACCAAAATACATAATCAGATTTCGTTCTTCTTCTATAGACCTCAAGTGAGTGCAGCATATTAAGAAGTTTAGCTTGAAACTTCATGTGTTGTCTAGATCTACTCAATGCCTTCACGCCGAAAACTGTGCTAATAGACAGAATTCTCTCACTTATGGTAGGTAATTTTAACTCTGCTCTCATATTAACTATTCTCCTGGACTTTGGAGCCCCAAAGATGAGACGCATAACTTCATTTTGCAGGGTTTCAAGAGATTTCAGCTCTTTGTCAGTATACAGTGTGAGATGTAGAGCATTGTAGTCAATCACAGAGCGTATAAATGATGCATAAAACATTCTAGCTAGTCTCACGTTAATTCCATGATTGACACCCACAAGGACCCGCAAGGGCTTTAATCTCTCCCACAGTCTCCTCTTGAGAGAAGAAAGGTACCCAGGGTCGTTAATGGGGACACCAAGGTATCTGTAAGACTCGCAGTTCTCAAGTGCTCGCCCATCTATATGATAATTGGCTGGTGGAATACCACATGGAATGAGGGCACGAGTTTTCTGTACAGAGATAAGGAGGCCACATTCCTCAGCTCTAGTAGCAAAAGCATCGAGCAGAACTTGCATTCTAGGCTCGGAGGTAGCCTGTAAACATATATCATCAGCATAACAAATGACAGTGTCTTCATTATTAGTTGGAAGATCTTTAATAAGTTTATGCATCAGAACGTTGAACAACAAGGGGCTGAGGACCCCTCCTTGTGGAGTTCCCAGTTCAAAGTGTTTGCTCTTTGTGCTTTTAACACCATTAAACAAAACATATGCTGTTCAATTAGACAAATAGCCCTTTATCCATTTCAGTAATTTTCCTTGTATTCCCAGCTCGGCAAGCTGTTCCAGTATGATTTCTCTGTTTGCTGTATCAAAAGCTGTTGCTTGGTCGATGAAGACTGCTTGAGGGGAAGCGTCAATATGTGCGAAGTACTCAGCAAAACAGTGTTGTGTACTGAGACCAGGCATAAATCCAAACAGTTGGGGTGACAGGTGCCCCTGTATACGATACATGAGTCTGTTAAGAACAATACGTTCAAGCACTTTACAAACACACGATGTTAGAGATATGGGTCTATAATTATCTGAGTGTGGTTTGGGGATGGGAACAATGATACTCTTTGTCCAAGCATCAGGTAATACTCCTTCACGTAAACTCATTCTGTACAACACTAATATTGGATAAGGTGAGTTGTTGTTAACCCGGCGAGGAGTGAGGACCTGGTGTCGCTGCTGACGTGGCTTGTGTACCGTGTTATTGCTGAGGGGCCCTTGGGGCCGTGACGGTCTGCGATCATGGGGGAGCCTGTGCCCCGTGTCTCCAGGCAGGCCTCCATTGGCCTGGAGTTTTCTGGGATTGCTTCGTACCACGCTGTGGAGGTAGTAATGATTGATATGTTACGTGTCCCAGTGGAGTCTCTATGTGGTGTGCAGCTGCTCGCCGGCCGGCGGGCTATAGTCAAGTTCAACTCTCAGGCGATTTATCAAGATATCATCACGCGCTATGATGGGCGCTCTTTCGATCTTCCTGGGGATGGTGGGTCGGTAACCCTATCCGACCGTTGTGGAGCCACGACGTATGTGGCTGTGCATGGGATGCCCTTTGAGTTCCCTGAGGATCTTCTACGTAGGTACTTTGCCCGGTTTGGGCGGGTTCTACATGTGAGGATGAATGCTGTCCCTACCGGGAGATGGAAGGGGGTTCCGTGTGGGACCCGCACTCTCGCCATGCGCCTCCGGGGTTCTGTGCCGTCCTCCATCATGCTGTTAGGGTTCTCGATTCGTGTTTTTCACGCAGGACAACCTCGGACTTGTTTCCGGTGCGGCCTGCCGGGTCACCTGGCCGCCAGGTGTGAGGAGCGCCGGGTCACCCCTGTCAACCTTTTCCAGGAGGAGGATTTTCCCCCGCTGTCGGCCCCGGACCTGTCTCCCCGTGATGGTCAGGATGTTGCTTCCCTGCTGGTTTCGACCCCGGTGTTGGATGGTGGTGTGGATGTTGACGTAGGGGTTGTGGCGACCTCGCCCCCATCACCGGCTTCCCCGCCTTCGACGTCCCTGCCCCTGTCGCCCCTGCCCGCTCCGTCTCAGCTGCCCGTGCCTGCTCCGTCCCTACATGTGGCGTCTCCTGTCCCTTTGGATGTTAGCGGCGGGGAGTCTCCTGTGGTGTGTGATCCAGTGCCCCCGGTCGTGGAGGCTGCGGTTCTCAGGGGCCGGGCCTTGAAAGCGCGTCCATTGGTGTGTTCTACTGTGTTACGGGATGATAGGGGTGATAGCTTGGATGACCGGCAGCCTGTCTCCAAGCGCTCGAGGCGGGTCCAGAGTGTGTCCCCCCTTCGTGGGGTGCCTTGGGTGGAGGTGGAAGAATACGTTGTTCCGACGTCTCCTGTCGTGGTTGGCGGTGCTGTGGGGGGCTCTGTGCTGCCTCCGGAATCACCCCCTATACCTACTGCTGATGACTCCCCTCGGTGGAAGGTTGCTCCTGCCACACGGGACCTCGTCGTGGTCTTACGAAAGGATGTGCGCCGAGGTGCCTCTGCTCATCTGCTTGGTGGAGGGGGCCCCGACTCGTCTGTGTCCTCTGCGGGTTCCCCTAGTGTGCAGCCTCGTGTGAGGCCTCGTTCGCCGGTTGGTACGGAGCCCTGTGCGGCGCCCGACGAACCTCCCAGTGCCGATACCAGTGCGAAACCACCTAGTGTGGACCCCCTCCCTGTGCTCGCAGCCGACGGGGGCGTGGTCCCTAAGTCACGGGTTTTGGACCTCGTTTGGGACGACCGGGTGCGTGAGGGCCCGTGGTGCTCGTCGACTATTTGGGTACCGAGGTTGAAGGGGTTTATTTATGGGGTGCCTGATTGGATGCCTTGGTCTTGTGCGTCTCCTGGTAGAAAAGTGTCCGAGGACGTCCAGCTGATCTGGGAGGCGTACTGCTTGCGCTTCCCAGCCAAGGAGTTTCCAGACAAGTATCGCTAGCGCCTGTGTTTATTTGGGTACTCTGTTTATTTTCTTACCGTGTCTGCGGTTCTATGTCTGGTTTGTCTCCGTGTTTGGCTTCGCCCTGTTGGGCGGTGTGTTTGTGTATTTGTTCTGAGTGCACTTTTTTTTGGCTGTGCTGTGTGTGTGTTGTGTTCTGTTGCTTGTGTTGGTTCTAGGGCTGTTTGTGTGTGTGTTTGTTTGCCGGTTCCTGCGTGTTCCGGTTATGAACTTCCTGCCTGTCTTGGCTTGTAGTATTGCTTGTGTGGCCTTTCAGGCTGGCTTGTTACTAGATTCGTATTATTTTGTACCATGTCATTCTGAGTCTTTTTTTGTTTCTGTTGTACGCTTATTTGTTTTTTTTGTTTTATGTTTTCTTTCTGTTGTTCTCATGTTTCTTGTGCTTTATGGATCACTACTTGTACTGTTTTGACTAGCTGTTTTTATGTGTAGTTCATGTACTTTCCTATGTTTTTTTTTTTTGTTCTTTGTTTTCCCTTTTCTGTTATGTTGCTCTGTGTTATTTTATGTCTTTCAATGTTCTTTGTAATTCTATGCTTTACTGTTTATATGGTTGCATGTACGCTGTTTTACTTTGTTTTAACAATAAAAAAAAAAAAAAAAAATATTGGATTACCTTGTACGTGTGAGACTAATCTCAGTGGACTGTAAGTAATACCGTCCTCTCCCGGAGCAGTTGATTTTCCCATCTTTAGTGCATGATTTAATTCCCATTCAGTTACATCATAAAGTTCCGACACGTCGATAGCTGTACAGGCAAGATTGATAGTTCGTTGTCTGTTGGGGCGTGTGTCATTAAGTTTTTGCTGTATGTTAATTGGGAGTGAGCTGTAGCTCGATGTTAGTGCCCATTGATCAAGGAGAATGTTTGCTTGTTCTAGTGGGCTGTGGTGCAGTGGTTTGGTTGGGCAGCTTCTAGAGATTTTTCGTATCTTTTCCCAAAGTTCAACAAGTGTTGTTTGCTCATTTATACTTTGTAGGAACTCTTCCCAATGTTTATTACGTATAACGTTGCTCATGTCTCTCACCTCTCTATTAGCAACTAGAAATACATGCAAGTCACCTTGTGCTTTGGTTCGTTTGTACGTATTTCCAAGTTGCTTTACTCGTTCATGTTTTTTAACAAATACGGGGTCAAGGACTTACTTGGGGGGTGGTAGGTGTTGCTCACTTCTGCTAGGCTTACGACCTGTTCCCCAACACACCCATGTGTCGTAATAGGTAGTAATCGGACAGAGAGGACTAGCTTGGCCCCTGTCCTGGTTTGGGCGCGAAATTCATTCTGTCCTAGGTCGTTGTGTAGAGGAGGCGTGTTGTTGCGTAGTCTTGCCAAACTATGTGAAGCTGCGTCTGCAACGACAGTTAAGTACTCCAACTGAGTCTTTTTTGACGCTGAGTGAGGGGAGGGCACTGTTTGTTGTGTCGGCGCCATGGGGACCCACCTCCCCCCTGTTCGCTGCTCTGAAACCGTGGGTCTTGAGTTTTCTGGACGAGCATCTTACTTTTCTCTTAAGGTTGTTCTGCTGGATATGCTATGTGTTCAGTTGGCTGATGTGTACAGCCTCTTGTGAAGTTTCACTCTGCGACGGTGTATTGGGACTTTGTGAACCAGTGTGGGACATTTGGGGCTTGACTCTATTTATTTAATTATTAAAGTAATGAAATCAATTACGAAGGACCACCCGCTTTTATAGAAAAGAGGGAAACTAATAAAAAGTGATCATTAGAAATTCCTGGAAGAACCAGTGTCTATGGCTAAATATTAGGAAGTATAATCACTTAAATAACTAATGGGCTGTATAGATAATTAACTTGAATCATAGCCTCAAACACCTACATTGGGGGGTTATTGCTAGAACTTCATATACGTCTAGGAACTAGTGTGGTTCGTGCACCAGTTCATTGTGTAATAACTAATTTATGACCATATTAAAGAAATCTATAGAAGATTATCACCAGTAAATATAAGGATCATTAATATCAGAAATTAATCATTCTAATAAACACATATTATCTCCAGTGTACACAGCATCCAATTAAATGATAGGATAAAAGTAATGAAAATTTGAATAAACAAATGAATACGAAAAGTCTTAGCTTTAAGACGATTTCAATGACATCATTTACGAATCATCCTCGGGATCTCCGGAATTCCTCGTAGAACACTAGGAGATGAATAACACGGGTAAAGTAACAGCTCGTGGATTCCTCACACGCGAGCTGTAATGTAAGGGATATTACGTAGCATTGCGCTAGGCTACTGAAATATCTATATTCATGGAAATGGAGAATAAATTAGTTATAATACTAACATGGGTTTTGTTGAGGTTGCTCGATGTAAAGACAAGCTACCCCGACATATACAATCTCTAATGATGCATCAAAAGGGAATTATATATACTTAGCTAAGGGGTACAGATTATGTTGAAGCTTGCCGAAACCGCGTCCCTAGCTCCACTCTCACAATGGCGGACACGTGGTTGATAGCTTGGCTGGAATGTCGACGCGTTTTAGTTGGCCGGTCACGACAGATCACGTAGAACAATATTAACTAGTTCTATGATGAGTATCAGGGTAATTCTTGCTGACAACTTCACAGTAACGTGTCCCAGACTCTGATACCAAGACCTTGTTGCTCAATTCCGCAACACGAGACTTCACGCCGCACTCAGGCGTCTTGTCCTCCTCAAACCACAATGGCTTCTCCCCCTCTCCCTTAGCATCCAGCATTCGCCACAGAAATTATTTATCATGAATAATATTATTTTGCGTAATTTTGGCTGAAATGCTTTAATAAAGACTGGGTTGTAATTCTAGGGAGTTAAATATTATTACTTTCTCGTCTTATGGTAGTAAACAAGAAATGGAGAAGATTTTAGTTTTCTCCATGGCATTCACGCGTGACGGTAAATTTATTACTTGATAACAATTGTAACTAAAAACTCTCGATTTGGAATTATTTGGGAGTTATGTTATCCGTAAATAATTATCACACGGAATAATGATGATTTTAGAGAATCACATTCAATTCTCTAACACACTGGATATAAATGTGTTTAACTAGGTAGAATCTGACGCAATACTGGTGCTTGGTTTCGTAAGAATTCCAGTATTCTCATACAGATATAATAATTAGTTCATGTGAACACTACTGTTAGTTAATTTTAGTTACTACAGTAATTAGTATATTTTAGTACTAGTTTATAATAATACGATAGTATTGTATTAGTGTTGGAAATTTCCAACAACCGGTATGATGGATGTTCATTTACACTACCTGGGAACGGTGGTACTGTCACAATATCCGACCCCTGCTGCTCTGTAACGTATGTGGCGCTGCATGGTGTGCCCTTTGAGTTCACGGAGGCCCTGCATCGGAGGTTCTTTAGCCAGTTTGGTACTGTGGTTTCCCTCCATATTATCTCTGTCTCTTTAAGTAGGTGGCAAGGAGTCTTGTGTGGCACCTGAACTCGCCTTGCGGCTCAAGGGGGCATAAACAACGCAAAAATTCGGAAAAAATCTAATATTTTTTTAAATATTTATAAAAATACTACAACGTTCTGGCAACACTTTGGCGCAAACCGGATAATGTTATGATATAAATTAAAGTATTTATGGTACATTTGCATGCGTAATTGTGCAGAATCTGGTGCCCCGCGGCTGTGGCGCGCCAAGAGTATTGCGTCGTACGTTCTAAACGTCAAATTTTTCGTAATAACGTCGTAAATATCGATGTACGCATAAGGAGTAAATATACACTCACTGGCAACCTTCTCATCCCTTGTTGGGCTACAGGGAGGTCCCAGCCCCCAGTCACCTCGTGTGTCCGATAGAGTGCGGACTGTTCTGACGCGCGCTCGATTATCGTTCCACGAATAGCGCATTGTTGCGTCTACTGCACAAACTTTTATAAAGAGATAGTGCCAGAAGATAAGAGCAGCAAATCTGGCACTCGGTCGCCGTCTTTATCAGCAAAAGAAAGCCGCTTTAGCGTGAAGAGTAATATCCAGTGAGAGATGGTGGTGCACCGACACCTCCTCAACCTTCCTCACACACCACCTCAACCTTCCTCACACACCTCCTCAACCTTCCTCACACACCTTCCTCAACCCCCCTAGACCCTCCTCACACACCTTCCTAGACCTCCCTCCCTCCAACAAGTCGAGACAGGCTCCTGAGGAAGGTGATCCAGCAATCATGCAGGTGCCTTCTAGTGCCCAATGCAGTGCCACCTTGAGGACCCACAATATATATATATATATATATATATATATATATATATATATATATATATATATATATATATATATATATATATATATATACATATATATATATATATATATATATATATATATATATTGGTGTATACTGGCAGCAGGTTTTCTTTCAAACATGTTTCATTGAATATGACCGCATATTCTGTATTTATTATTTTCTGGGATATCCAGTGAGAGGCTTAGGATATGCCTACGGCAATGTTAAGACGCATAAACCAGGTAACCCACTACGCCCTATAATCAGCCAAATACCAACCCCAACTTATCACCTGGCAAAGAAACTCAATGAACTCCTAACTCCATACACTCCAAGTAAGTTTAGTCTACAATCATCAGCAGATTTCCTAGAATTGATCAAATCTACCCAGCCCGATGGAATCATCGCTTCCCTGGACGTCGAATCCCTATTTACCAACGTCCCAGTCGACACAACCATAGGAATGATACTGGACAGAGTATACAGAGACGAGAGCACCCCCAAATTAGACATACCTGAGCCACACTTGAAAAGTCTTCTCGAAGCATGTACAAAGGAAGCCCCTTTCATCAGTCCACAAGGAGACATGTATTTACAAATAGACGGAGTAGCAATGGGCTCCCCCTTAGGAGTTATATTTGCTAATTTTTATATGGGAACCATCGAAGATAGGGTCTTCAGTAGCAGACAAAAACCAACTGTATACTGCCGTTATGTAGATGACATATTCGTAATAGTAAAAGACTCAGATGAACTAATTGACCTAAAAAGACACCTAGAGAGAGAGTCAGTACTCCGATTTACACATGAAAATAGTGAAAATAACAGTCTGCCATTCTTGGATGTACTAATAACAAAAACAGGAACCTCTTTAAGCACCAACGTATATACCAAGCCCACCAACATAGGATTATGCCTGAACGGTAGAAGTGAGTGCCCCCAAAGATACAAAGCCAGTGTTCTCAATGCTTATATTCGTCGAGCGCTTACCCACTGCTCTGAATGGAGCAAAGTGAGTAGAGAGTTTGAAAGAGTAACTCAGGTATTGGTGAACAACGGATATAGCAACGCGGAAATAAACGCTGCTATAAGAAGACACTTGGACCGTTGGTATAATTCAGAACCTAGAACAGAAACCACAACACCCCCAATAAAATTATATTACAAATCAACCATGCACAGTGAACATATAAAAGAGGAAAGAATAATGAAAGAAATAATCCGTAAAGGAGTAAAAAGCACTACTCCTAACCAAAACATAAACCTGATAATATTCTACAAAACCAAGAAGACTTCCGAACTCCTTATCAAAAACAGCCCGAAGCCGACGGAGAACCCTCTACAGCAGTCAAGCGTTGTATACATGTACACTTGCCCCCACGAAGGATGTAACCTTCAATGTAAGTACATAGGTATGACGTCGACCAAGCTGACGAGGCGTTTGACATGCCATCTTCAATCTGGTGCCCCTAGGAATCACATGAGACAAGCCCATGACATTACTCTAACAAGAGAAATGTTGAACAAGAATACTTGCATAATAGACAAAACCCAAGATTCAAGAAGATTACAAATTCTTGAGGCAATTCACATAAGAATAGAGCGACCTACCATGAACACCCAAATCACGGAACTATTTACTCTACCCACCATGAGAGTAAGGACAAGACAAGAACATATCGATGCCAAAACAGAAGACAATGTCCAACATAACAGGCCAATTACACTGGATTAATCTTTGTGTTTAGATAGGAGATGCCTCGTATGGGCCAATAAGCCTTCTGCTGCCCCTATGTTTATCCCTTATGTATCCCCCCATGTTTTCCCCTTCATTGTATTATCACCTGACCTAATGCGGGTATAAAATCAAATAGTATTGTAAGATCTGTTCACTTGAGAATGAACCATGGAGGTTCGAAACGTCGTGCAAATTATACAAATAAGTGTAATACACTCTATAGTTAATCACTTCTTTTCTTCACCTTAAAAGTACGAAAATGAGTTTTGGAGAACTCCTATTTCAATTAAGCCCTGATGCTAAGAAAATAGTTAGAGGGATAGAAGCCCTAAACCAGAAAATAATAAATACAGAATATGCGGTCATATTCAATGAAACATATATATATATATATATATATATATATATATATATATATATATATATATATATATATATATATATATATATATATGACTCGGAAAACTCACACCCCAGAAGTGACTCGAACCCATACTACCAGGAGCAACGCAACTGGTATGTACAGGGACGCCTTAATCCGCTTGACCATCACGACCGGACATAAGGAAGTGATAGCCAAGGCTATTTGAACCACTTCCCCGCCGGCACTCGGATGGTAATCTTGGGCATAGCATTTTATCAAATCACCTCATTCTTTGGGGCAACACGTGAGGAACACAAATGCAAACAAGCCTAAATGGTCCCCAGGGGTGTGTGTTTTCAGTCGCATATAGTCCTGGGGACCATTCAGGCTTGTTTGCATTTGTGTTCCTCACGTGTTGCCCCAAAGAATGAGGTGATTTGATAAAATGCTATGCCCAAGATTACCATCCGAGTGCCGGCGGGGAAGTGGTTCAAATAGCCTCGGCTATCACTTCCTTACGTCCGGTCGTGATGGTCAAGCGGATTAAGGCGTCCCTGTACATACCAGTTGCGTTGCTCCTGGCAGTATGGGTTCGAGTCACTTCTGGGGTGTGAGTTTTAAGTCGCATATAGTCCTGGGGACCATTCAGGCTTGTTTGCATATATATATATATATATATATATATATATATATATATATATATATATATATATATATATATATATATATATATGTGTTGCTCCTTGTTTGCATGCATATATATATATATATATATGCGAACAAGCCTGAATGGTCCCCAGGACAATATGCAACTGAAAACTCACACCCCAGAAGTGACTCGAACCCATACTCCCAGGAGCAACGCAACTGGTATGTACAAGACGCCTTAATCCACTTGACCATCACGACCGGACATAATGAGGTGATAGCCGAGGCTATTTGAACCACCCCACCGCCGGCACTCAGGTAGTAATCTTGGGCATAGCATTTTACCAAATCACCTCATTCTTTGGGGCACACGTGAGGAACACAAATGCGAACAAGCCTGAATGGTCCCCAGGACAATATGCAACTGAAAACTCACACCCCAGAAGTGACTCGAACCCATACTCCCAGGAGCAACGCAACTGGTATGTACAAGACGCCTTAATCCACTTGACCATCACGACCGGACATAAAGAGGTGATAGCCGAGGCTATTTGAACCACCCCACCGCCGGCACTCGGATAGGAATCTTGGGCATAGCATTTTACCAAATCACCTCATTCTTTGGGGCACACGTGAGGAACACAAATGCGAACAAGCCTGAATGGTCCCCAGGACAATATGCAACTGAAAACTCACACCCCAGAAGTGACTCGAACACATACTCCCAGGAGCAATGCAACTGGTATGTACAAGACGCCTTAATCCACTTGACCATCACGACCGGACATAATGAGGTGATAGCTGAGGCTATTTGAACCACCCCACCGCCGGCACTCAGATAGTAATCTTGGGCATAGCATTTTACCAAATCACCTCATTCTTTGGGGCACACGTGAGGAACACAAATGCGAACAAGCCTGAATGGTCCCCAGGACAATATGCAACTGAAAACTCACACCCCAGAAGTGACTCGAACCCATACTCCCAGGAGCAACGCAACTGGTATGTACAAGACGCCCTAATCCACTTGACCATCACGACCGAACATAATGAGGTGATAGCCGAGGCTATTTGAACCACCCCACCGTCGGCACTCGGATAGTAATCTTGGGCATAGCATTTTACCAAATCACCTCATTCTTTGGGGCACACGTGAGGAACACAAATGCGAACAAGCCTGAATGGTCCCCAGGACAATATGCAACTGAAAACTCACACCCCAGAAGTGACTCGAACCCACACTCCCAGGAGCAACGCAACTGGTATGTACAAGACGCCTTAATCCACTTGACCATCACGACCGGACATTGTGGGAAAAACCTGCTGGGATTGATATAAGAGGAAACTACCAGGAACTTTTACTGAACTAAATTAAAAATTTACTGTCTGCAAATTAATTCAATTAAAATCTCTAGCTAGGGTTGTAAATCCTAGTTCCTCTTTTCCTAATGACAGACTGTGGGCTGTAAGGGACAGGTGGGGTGAATGACTTAGTTGATAGAAGTTCCAATCCACCTGTAGACAGGGATCTCACATCAGCTTGTATTTTATAGAAGGATAAGATTTAATAAATTCAGTTATATGACTGAACACTGGCTCTGTTTAAATCAGGGATTTAAACATACACAGTCTAACCTAGCACCATAACTATTAACAGCCAATATGTACTTATACTATAAACAACAAATTAAATTGTAAAAGTATAATAAATGACCTTAAATGTAGTCTAAATACTGTTAACTAAGTACTAGAAATCATTCAATTAAATGAACTTATATGATAACTTAAAAAATAACTAAGCAAGCAATTGATAACTTAATTTATATATTCAAGTATATATGCAATGTATTTATTCAATTTATGATACAGTTAGCTTGACTGAATCTTTTCCAACACTATGGACACTTGTGAGGTTTTTACTTATTGAGGCTGAATTCTTTTCTGACACAATGGACACTCACGAGGCTAGTGCTGGATAATATTCACAGCTACACTACAATTTTAATAAACGTACCGATGAATGAGGCGTTGCCTCGCTTTTTAACCAACAGACAGATTTATAGGATATTAAAGTCACACAAGCATACAATTGGCCAATCATATACCAAATAACCTTCAATATACTTCTCTGCCAGTCGGGGTGCCTTGTCTGACAAGTTTGCCAGACTGATTAACTCTCTTGTCGAGTTTAGGCACTATATTTTGTCACAGCGTTGCTGTTTGATGATCTGGTAGCGTTGCTACGTGATTGTCTGCAGTTGCAGAAGAATGATCGTGGATAAAGATTAAGAATGAAGGTGGAGGAAACCGTCACTGTGATCTCCACTATACACTCTGTTTTATATAAATGTTCTAGGATTTTCCTTGTAGATATTGTCCAGGTACTCCCCCAGTTCTAGAGAGTGTCCACTGGTGATAAAGATAACTAGATAAGGTGTCCTAAGCCAAATGTTCGCTAAGGATCAGTCACTTGTTCACCGAGTTGTAAACAAACGAGAAGTGCCCTCGGGCTTTGTTGGTGGGCGCTTCACTACCCCCCATCGCCCTGCCATGCTCTCTGTGCACGGTAGCCTTCTATGAATATTGATTGATTATTTTTACAGTCTAGACTTATGATTAAGATAAGATGTGATTATAATATAATTAGATATAAGATTTAAAGATTATAAGTAGTATTTGAAAGTACCACTGAATCTTATTAAGGATTCGATTTTTAATCTACCGGATGTTGAATAAATGTTCCAATAGTTTTTTAATTAACAAATCCTTCTAGAAGCTTCTGGATCCTTGAGAGATCATGTACAAAGTCACGTAGGCATCAAAAGAATCCTGTTGCGTACGTGTTCATGGTGCCATTGTCATCCAGGATCAAGTTATATAATGAATCTATAATGATTCTAATATGATTTTGATACAGTTTAGATATGATTTTGATATGATATAGAAATGATATAGAAATTATACATTTCTTAGATGATTATTAGATATGGTGGGTAAAAATTTCCCACATCTTCCAGAGGGAGAGAACTGGCACAGAGTCCAATACTTAGGACAATAGTAACCATATGTATCTATTTACTCTCCATTGGATTGATAATACAAGTGCAAATTTTGCTTGCACTTTTGTGCTGCTGTCCGTTGTGGACGATTGTGTCTGTTAGGAGTCTGTGGGTCTTGTGGAGTTAGAGTGTCTTGAGGTCTCTCAGGATCTAACTGCAGCTGGCTCACTGATTCCATGTGGATGAGTTTGCCCAATGTCTTCAGGGAAGTTGTTCCTTTAGACAGGATTTTGACTATTCTCAAAATCCCCTGACTATCTGGATGGACTGAGACAACTTTACCTAATGGCCAGTCAGCCCTAGGGCCATCACTGTCTACCAAGACAATATCGCCAGGTTGGAGATTAGATATATTATGTGGGACATTGGCCCCATAGTGATGTTCTCGTAGAGATGTAAGATATTCTTTTGTCCAAACATCATTCCATTTTTGGATTATGCTGGACAGATGCTTATACCCCTGAACCAACTCGCTCTGACCCACATATGAGGGATCTCTGATCTCATCATCCACTAGAGATGGTACTGGAGTCAGAAGTCTTCCATACATTAGGTGGGCAGGACCTAATGGCTCATGTTGAGTAGGATCCTCAGACAAGTAAGTCAACGGCCGGTTATTCACCCTTGATTCTATTTCCGTGATTACTGTCTGGAGTTCTTGAAGATTGATTTTCTGACGGTGTAGATTTTCTCATGGATCTTTTTACAGTTCCTATTAACCGTTCATAAAATCCTCCGTGCCATGGGGCTCTCGGAGGGATAAATTTCCATCTGCAATGACGCTGCTCCAGTGTGGAAGTAACTGCAGGATGGGAACAGATTTCCCGTAGACATGCTTCTCCAGCTACCAAGTTTGCTCCGTTATCTGAAATCATCAGCTTAGGGCATGATCGGCGTGCTGCGAATCTGCGGAAAGCTTGAATAAATGATTGAGCAGTCATATCGGGTATTACCTCTAGATGTACTGCCCTGGTGGTAGCACAGGTGAACAGACAGATGTATGCCTTGATAGGTTGCTTATCTGCAGTCCCTGTTAGATATATTGCTCCTGTATAATCTACTCCTGTCGTTTCGAAAGGTTGTAGATGGACCACTCGTTCCTTTGGTAGGGGTGGTGGCCCTGGATAAGAGCAAGTTCTTGCATCGTACCTTCGGCATATCATGCAATTCTTCAAGATTGATTTGACTGACTGTCTTCCCTAAGGAATCCAGTACTGCTGTCTGATTTGTGTGAGTGTGTCTAACACTCCTCCATGTTTGATGATTTGTTGATGTGTATGCAACACAATCAACCTTGTGATCCAATGATTTTTTGGTAAAAGCCATGGATGCACGGTATCTAGATTGATATCTGCGTGTATAAGTCTCCCTCCACAACGCATAATGTTGTGATTTTCTTGGTCTATCCACAGACCGAGATTGTGTTTTAACTTATGCGGAAGATTTTCATAGTTATTCCCATAAGTTTCTCTCTGGGCTTGTCTTACCCAATAGATAAGTGCATCAGGAAAAGTGTATTTTATACCTTTTTTCCTGAGATAATGAAACACGTTCTGTGTTACATTGATTAATTTGGTGAGCGAGGAGTAACGAGTACAATCCAAGACTGATATTTGAGCTTGCTGCCTGGTGGTAGTTATGGTTTGTGTCGTAATGACATGTGGCTTTTGTTCAGGCCAACTACCATTCACTAACCATCGAGGCCCATGAAACCAAATATCTGCCTTTGCAAACTGTTTAAATGTCATACCTCTTGATAAGAGATCAGCTGGATTATCCTTTGTGGGTACATGCAACAATTGAAAGCCTGTGGAAATTTCTTTAATTTCCGAGACGCGATTTTTTACATATGGAGTTGGACAGTTGTCGTTTCGTACCCATTGTAAGACAGCTTCATTGTCAGACCATATAATGACATCTTTGATGTTCATGGTAGACAAGACTTGTTTGATATGCACAGCTAAGCGTGTGCCAGTTAGCAGTGCTGTTAGTTCCATCTGAGGCAAAGTCCTCTTTTTTAATGGAGCGACTCTGGCCTTAGAGGTGATAAGATATGATTGATTAGAAGTCACTAAGTAAGCACAAGCTCCAAAAGCTTTGGCTGACGAGTCTGCGAATACATGTAGTGATACTTCTTCATTTTCCTCGACTATGTGTCTCGGAAAGATTATCTTTTCAACTAAAGTTTGTTCTTGAGCCACTCCCATCCAGGCTTTTTGTAACTGGATTGGTAGTGGATCATCCCAACCAACCTTAGCCTTCCATGCTTCTTGCACCAATAAACGCCACTTGATAGTCAAAGGATTTAGTAGACCAAGTGGGTCGAATACTTTGCTAACTTGTGAAAGCAAATCCATTTTTGTAGCAATGCAATAATTTACTGGTACAGCTCTGATTTGAATTGTGTCCGAGATTAAATCCCAATCCATACCTAACACCTTTTGTGATTCTGGTACGTGATATTCAGGGTAGTCTCTTGCTATTTGATTATTCAATGTTGCATTATTAGAGGCCCAAGACTGTAGTGGCATGTTGGCACCTTGTAGCTCCTTGTTGGCCTCTTGATATAATTGTAACAGTTCAGTAGTACTGTTAACTGTCCCTTGAAAATTATCTACATATAGATTTTGACTGATTTCAGTCTTACAGGGACTTGATGATTTCTTCAGATGAGTATCTAGAGTTGCTTGCAATAGAAATGGACTACTTGTCGCGCCAAAAAGAACTGATGAGAATCTGAAAGTCACTATAGGACTATTGATATCTTCTGGGTTCTCTACCCATAGAAACTTAGTGAAGTCTCTATCTTCTTCTTGCAAGCCAACTCTGAGAAAGGCCTTACTTATATCTGCTGAATACGCATATTTGTTAAGTCTAAACTTCAACAGTATGTCATACAATTTCTGAGTTAGACTTGGACCTGTTTGCTGTTACCTATCGTTCGTTACGGCTCGTGACCCTACAGCAGCCAAGCTTTAATTACGTCTAGGGATACGAGAAAACTGCTGTTCTCAAGAGCGGATCACCAGTATAACCCCTTAATAAGTAATGAGCACATAAATAAAAACCTTCCTTTAGGACTGAAGAATAGATACAAAATATTATATAGATATATATTCAAGACAGTATAATATAAAAACACAGATGGTCAAGTAACTTATACAACAAACGAAAGTATTGTCATATCACTTAATATAACAAAATAAAATATGGCACAACATGAATGTACAGACTTATCTCCCACATGTTACTCCTTCGAGTCCTGTTCAGCTACTGAACTCACGCTCTGTCGCCACCCACATTCTCACCTCCCGTCTGCCTCATCCCAGGATGAGGGATGGAAACTAAAGACTTTTTAATATTTAAAACTAATTGAACAACCACTTGTTCTCAAAACACACAAGAATGCAAATTACAGATAATAGTTACTTACAAAATATATAAGTACAATGCCACCTGTTTAATTACAGAAAATAAACAATTACCTAACTAAATAAAAGTGACATCTGGAACTCTCAACTGAACAGGTCCAGCTTCCCGAATCAAACAGGTAATAGACGTGTGCAAAGGCAACCGCGCTCCTGTCTCCACTGACGCTGCCACACCACACGATAATTTACAACAACACAATGTGTGTACATATACAGGCAATGATAAAATAAAATAAAACAAGTTTTTTTAAATTTATATACGTATTCTGCTAGGAGTACGTAACACTTCCACCTCCAAGAAAAAAAATGCAATAGATTGAAGATCAATGGCATTTTTTCGAAGTAAAATGTATGACACTTGAGATTTATGGTATTAATTCCACCAAACATGTAAAAGTAATTAGAATACATTTCTGGACAAAAATGAAAACACTCCAAATATAGTCTTACAGGAAACTCAGAAATTTCAGTCTTATGACTATGTTCTACATATGTGTCACTGGAGTATGCAAATTTATCTCTCCAAGGTACTATCTCATTTATTTCACTTTGTTTCAGATCATATTTCACACTCCTATCTACAACAGTATCATTAGTAGCATGAATAGAATTGTCAATAAAGGTAGCTGCTTTCACACAGTTATCATGGCAATTTAGCTTTTCATATGTTTCTACTATTTCTCCAAGATCAGTTCCGTATTTCCATGTGATCCATTTTTCACATGGTGAATTTTTCCAAGACAGACTCCATTTTCCATTACTCCCTTTTTCTGGAGCTGAACTGCTAAATTGAAGCTGAATGGATGTTGAGTAGATTTGGGACTTCTCCTGGGTATGCTCTGACACAGACATCTGCTCTTCATCACTCTTGATCCTCTGTGGAACACATACTCTCGCCCAATGTATACTAAAATTAGAGAAATTAGCATTAAACCTCACAATTATGCATAAGACTTTCCCATTCATAGAACCTTTCGAAACACAAAACACCGACTTAGCGAACCTTTGACCTTCAAACCAAGAAATACAACCCAAGATAAGTGCAAAGACTACCTGATCGAACTGACTCAGATGATCCATAAGGAACACAGAAATCAATTGCCTCATAACTCTGTCATAACGATCGGTGAAAGAAAACAGGCATATGCCTAGGCACCATATCTCACTCATAACTCCGAAGACAAGTTCACACCCCCTGATGGTGAACTTGAACACAACACACACTTTCATCAACCGTCTAGTCTTCCAAAAGACTAAATAAAACATGCCGAAAACTTTACAACCCTCACCATCACTTCCCAAGTGATTTACGTCTGATGACAACCAATCAACCAAGAGGTTTAAGGGTCTTAACATCTTGAAGATGCACAGCAGATTACCTGAGAAACGCCCAAGGATAATCTGTAACCCTTCACACTGATTAACTCTAGGTAGGATAACCTTATCCCCCAACTTGAAATACACACCTGGAGCCTCAAACATCTGCTCCCCAGTATGATTTAATCCTTCACCCACAATATGATTCTGAAAATCAACTCCAATATGACTCTGAAAGTCAACACCACACTTGAGTGGAACATACACTTTCATCACTCGTGCATCAAAATTAACTGGATCTGAATATAGAGACACTGCTCTAGCATAACTCACCACTTCCTCAGAACTGGATGCACAACCTACTTGAGTAAACTCTCTCTGCTCAACCACAAGGCTTGACAAAGATGTCCCACAGTCCATCACTTCACAAGAAAATGGCTCCTGCAGAATAAAAGTAGATTTCAACATCCTACACACACTCTGACTCAATGTACACAATGAGAAATACTTACTCCACATGGAATAAGAATCACAACTCCGCAACTTAGATCCAAATGATACTTTACCACTCTTAATGATTTTACCAAAATTTCCTCCCATGACTTCTGGAGCTGCTTGGAGTACTGTCTGCTCACAATCAATAATATCACTACCAAGCTGGGTCACATCCTCACAGACAACTGAAGAGGGAGGCTCCATGGGTCTCCATCTACTCAACAGAAGCTGATCCTCTGGCTGCTTTCCCACACTCTCCAAAACTGGATCTACAGTACAGACTGTCTCCTTGCTTCTCTCTGAAATCTTAGGGTCAGTTCTACTCAAAGCACTTAAATGAAGGGAATCTGAAACGAGCGGGCAAGTAACAGGTAGTTTGACCTCCTCCCCTAGTATTTGACTAGGGTGAGGCGGGGCCTCTACAACGGACTTACTCTCGACAACTGATTCTAAACTTGGAGTGAGCGGGAATACTTCTGCCAACCCAACATCTTGTCCTAAACCATTCACTTGGCTGGAATACAGAGTCGTGGCTTTTAATTTTCTCTCAACTCCTGGCACAACGTTCGTAGTGAGCGGGCAAGACAATGGTACATGGACATCCTTTCCCAATTTATTGGAATAAAGCAGAGTCATAGTATCAGGCTTACTCTCAACAACTAAATCGGCCACACAGGAATCTGGAACAACCACATCCCACTTCTCCACTGAAGGGGTACTGGTTACTGGCACAAATGCTTGAGTAACAACATCAGAACTGACAACTGGATTTATATTAGTACTGACATCAGCACAGGTAGAATGGACAAAACCATCTTCTACAACAGGTTCATTCATAGAACTAACTTCAGCACAGGCAGAATAAACATGGTCTGCAACTGGCTGTTTACACAAACGGGGATCATTCTCACCCACAACATGATTTATGGCCACATCATTACCCAATATAACATCCACACCTGGGATGGGCAACTGTGTACTAACACCCACAGTGCATAAACTTGGTGTAATGGTGGATCTGAAATTAATGTCTATTAGAGGTACAGTTTTACATCCTGCAACACTCTGAAGAACAACAAACTTTCCAGTATCTCTCTTTTCAACATCAGAAAGAATACTGGATGAAATTATGGTTTGGGAAGCACCTGTATCACGAAGAATAACCACCGGCTTCCACTTCCCATTAATACACAAAACTTCACCTGAAGACATATATGGTGAATACTGTTTCACCCAATTGGGGTTTACAGTTACATGTTTATTAGTAAGTTTATTTTGCACACCTCTGCAATAAATGAGACCAGTTGGTCGTAACTCAGGGTGCAATATAAAACAGGAATTAATTCCATGGCCTTTTCTCTTACAATGGGAACAGAACCTTACAGTGGACACACTGGTAGAACCAACTGTAGGTTGAGAAATAACCTTATTATTATTTGACATTCCTGACAATGAAGTAGCAGGGTTAGGTTTTGTAAGAGAAGAGCTCATGGGAGTAACTGGAGCACTAGGACGGGATGGATTCTGATAAGGAGTTCGGGGAGCATTATAATTTACTCTACGACTAGACTTAGGTGAAGTGGCCGTAAACTGGGCCTTAGTCAACAACTCATGCTCATCCGCGAGCTTTGACAGCTCATAAATGTCTGTTACATTCTTTTGTTCTGCCATAAAAGTAGACAACTGGTCTGGGAGACATGACAATACTTCTTCCATTATAAGAAGATTCTTTAGAGCATCAAAGTCAGTGACTGAAAGTGACTTTAACCATCTGTTGCAAAAATTCGTCTTCTGACGAGTAAAATCTGCTATTGTCTGATCACTTATCCTCCTTAGGTTTCTAAACTTTTGCCTGTGTGCCTCTGGATTTAACTGATACGCATTTAAGATGCTTTTCTTTACAAATTCGTAATCAAAACTATGAGCGTCAGGTAGGGATGTAAAAACCTCCTGACTACGCCCCTTAAATTGAGACTGCATAATGGCTACCCAATGATCCCTTGGCCAGTTCATACTGATGGCAATTTTATAAAAATGTGCAAAGAAAACCTCAGGATCCTCCTCATTGAACTTTGGTAACTCTATATACTTATGCGTCCTGATGGGATTATTATCACTATTTATTGAAACATTACTAGTATTTCCATGCCCAGCTGCCATACGCTGTGTTTCAAGCCTGAAGTTAGTGTCAGCCATTTGTTGTTGAATCTCTAATTGCCTAGTTTGTTCCTCGGCTTGTTGCTTCTTTGTGGCTTCTATTTGCAACTGTGCCTCAATTTCTAAACGTCTAGTCTCAAGCTCCCTCTGCTGAGCTTCAGCCTCTAATATTTGCTGTTGCTGTTGAGCTTCAATCTCTCTTTGACGAGCTTCAGCCTCTAATATTTTCTGTTCTTTTTGAGCTTCAAGTTCTAATATTCTCTGTTCTTTTTGAGCTTCAAGCTTAGCATTGGCTATTTGCGCTTCTAACTCAAGACGCTTTAACGTCATCTGATTACTCGACTCCTCTCTTAACTCTTCTAGAATTTCTTCATCTAACTCTCCATTCTCAACAAAATGTGTCACAATGACTTTCAATATTTGGGCTTTAACCATTCTATTGTTGGCGGTCAAATCCAACTGATTTGCCATTTGTATTAACTCAGTCTTTTTAAGGCTCTGAATCCTTTCAAAGTCTGGGTGAGCCACCAACGCTGCAACTTTCTCCTCCATCGTTACTAATACTTGGCACTTGATTCACAAAATAATTAAAACAATGGCACTGCACTACACTTCACTGTAAAATTGTCACCACACTGAAAATTCGCTTGGCCTCACTGCACAAACAAAATATATAGGATGACTTACCTCAAAATCGTGAAGCGTTGTTACTTGACACACAGGAAGGCTTGCTTGGCACATGGAATAGTTCTTAACCCTTGCACTGCTCACCTATTTTCGGCAAAAACGTCTTGGTGCAATTGTCAAGGACATATTTTTGTTATTTTTACAAATGTTCAGGTAAATTTAATGTCAAAATGTTTCCAAAGTCAACTATTTCCATTTCAAAACACAAATAGTAATGAAAATATTAAAAAACATTAAAATATAGCCAAATTAAAAAACAAAAAGCACAACTCTCTGAGCGCCTAAAGGCGCTTTGCGCAGTGCAGTGGTTAAGAAACACACAGACACTTGACACAATGGTACCTAGGAAGGCAAGGTTAGATTAGCATAATTAAGGTTAAGTGGGAACAGTATTTCCCGGCACAGGCCCCCATAACTCTTTGTTACCTATCGTTCGTTACGGCTCGTGACCCTACAGCAGCCAAGCTTTAATTACGTCTAGGGATACGAGAAAACTGCTGTTCTCAAGAGCGGATCACCAGTATAACCCCTTAATAAGTAATGAGCACATAAATAAAAACCTTCCTTTAGGACTGAAGAATAGATACAAAATATTATATAGATATATATTCAAGACAGTATAATATAAAAACACAGATGGTCAAGTAACTTATACAACAAACGAAAGTATTGTCATATCACTTAATATAACAAAATAAAATATGGCACAACATGAATGTACAGACTTATCTCCCACATGTTACTCCTTCGAGTCCTGTTCAGCTACTGAACTCACGCTCTGTTGCCACCCACATTCTCACCTCCCGTCTGCCTCATCCCAGGATGAGGGATGGAAACTAAAGACTTTTTAATATTTAAAACTAATTGAACAACCACTTGTTCTCAAAACACACAAGAATGCAAATTACAGATAATAGTTACTTACAAAATATATAAGTACAATGCCACCTGTTTAATTACAGAAAATAAACAATTACCTAACTAAATAAAAGTGACATCTGGAACTCTCAACTGAACAGGTCCAGCTTCCCGAATCAAACAGGTAATAGACGTGTGCAAAGGCAACCGCGCTCCTGTCTCCACTGACGCTGCCACACCACACGATAATTTACAACAACACAATGTGTGTACATATACAGGCAATGATAAAATAAAATAAAACAAGTTATTTTAAATTTATATACGTATTCTGCTAGGAGTACGTAACATTTGCAAACAATCATTTAGACTGGTTCCTTTGGGTCCAGATTTAGAGCTACAATTAAAAACTATCCGTAAAGGAGTCGTTTTGGATTCTCTCATTACAGCCATGTGAGGTAAAAAATGGCCTGTTTGATTATTGTCATGTTTCACGACTTCGATGAATTTATTCTTTAATTGTTGAGCAATAATCTCATGATAGAGTTTTAAATGCTCAGGCCTTTTTCTTAGCTTTGCTAATTGAGATTTAAATTGACTGTAAGCCATGTGATAATTGGTAGATAAGGTTTTATGGTTGATTTTCCATGGTAGCCTTACCCAGTACTGTCCATCATGGTACTGTACAGTTTCTAAGTATTGATTGTATGCACAGACATCATCAGGACTTGGTTGTTCAGGAATTATTCCTATGGCATCAAGTTCCCACAATTGATGTACAGATTCCAATCCGTCATCAATCATGTGGGGGATTTTAAGTGGTGACTGTTCTTTGCCTAGTCATGCCACTATTACAGTTTCTGTATGATGTGATTTTTCAGGAGTTGAAGGTTCAAGATCTAGTATAGGTCCTGTCATCAATATGCCTCCTGCTGATTTGAGTATATTCATACCCATAGATTCTTCTGATCCCAGAATGAATCGATGATAGTAGTCAGCTCCAATCAGGATTCCGATATCCCCTATGTAGTCAGAATCAAGCAGAGGATCTGCTAATTGTATTCCTTTTTCTTTTAGGAATTTAATTGTGGCTGTCAGACCAGTCACTTCCATTTCAGTAGGAATTTTATCAACTACTATGGCTTCTACTGTCCTTTGGGATGTACCTAGACAGACATTGAGTTTTACTACTGGAAAGGTTCTACGACCAGAATTAGTAAAAAACCCTGATATGGAGGTAAATACTTGCTTTGAAGATTTAAGTTGTAAATCTTCTGCCATCTTTTTACTGATAAAGGTTTTCTTTGACCCTTGATCAAAAAAGCCTCTAGTTGGAATACAAATTCCTTGATTGCATAGTTCTAGCTGTGCAGTAGGCAATATTGCTGTTGTAACAATTTCTGTATCCAAGTCGTTGACATTGCTCGTTACTGTACAGAATTGTACGGCTGTTGTGGTATTATCATCTTTGGGCTTTGCCTGAGATGCAGGTTGATTATTGGAAGTCTGTGATCTGGATTGAGTGTTAATATCACCACAGAGTGCTGTGTGATGTACACTTTTATGACGATATTGGCAGTTCTGCAATTGAGTGTTACACTCACTTGTATCGTGCTTCCGTAGACAACGGATGCACCTGTTGAGAGATTTCAGTCGATCGATTCGACTGGCACGGCCTTCATAAACTGTGCATTGATAAATGGTATGTGCTTCTTGACAGAATAAACATTTTGGGGCACTTGTAGCTCCTTTTGTCTTATCTGTCTTAGGAGCTTGGTTTCCTACAGTTCTGTTAACTGTGGGGGATATAGCATGAGAGCCAACATTATTCTGTTTCCACTTTGCAGAAGAGGAGTTTTGTTGCCTTGATTTTTGACTGCCATTTTGGACATTTTTGTTTTTGTCCGTGGATTCACTTTTGGGGATTTTTTCTTGAGATCTAAGTTATCCTCGGCTTCGTAATCTTTGTACGTAAGCTCGAAGTCCATCAATGATTTGGCTTTGCGATAATATGTTGGTGTTATAATGAGTGCATAGGCTGTCTATGACCTCATTTGGAAGTTTCCTTTGAATGATTAACTTTATAAGCCACTCTGCATCTCCTACAGGTACTTTTGTACTGAGGGCTTTGATGATTGATTCTATAGACAATCGAAATGATTGTAGTGACTCATAACTTTTATTTGGAGAGGGTAAATCCAATAATTTGTATGAGACGTGCAATTGCAGTCTCCTTATCACTGTAGTTATCTTGTAACAACTGTAAGGCATGGTCGTAATCATCATCTGTTAATGACAAATTAGCAATGACCTGCCTTGCCTCTCCCCGTAACTGGCCTTGCAAATATTGAAACTTTGTCGCCTTTTTGAGAGAGGTCTTGGAGTTTATTATAGAATCAAAGTGTCTCCAGAAGGTATCCCAATCGTCTTCATCCTTGCCCTCAAAATATGGTAATTGTACCTTTGGGAGCTCTGAGGCTATATGTGTGATAGTTGCATTGCTCTGTTGAGTGGATGAGCTCACATTGGATTGGGTTCCTGCTTGAGATATTTGTTTGATTAAAGGATCAAGTTGATCTTGGATTTTATCTTCATACATTGTCACTTCAACGACAATTTCCTGAAGTTCCCTTCGGGTTAAATCTGCATTAGCCATTTCTGTTAGATAAATCTCTGCATGGCATTTGATTTGTTCATACTTATCCACAGCTGCTTTTACTCGGGTATTCAGAATTATTAAATCAGGAGATGGTTGTCTAGCCAACTTTTGACATTTGTCAATCAGTTGAGTTAGGTGATCTTGCAGACCATTAAGTGTCCTCCTATTTCCTGTTTCAGCTGCTGGTGGAATACTGTTAGCCATTTTGACCTTTTCCGAGTTTCGGAGATTCCGAGATTTTTCTCTTTTTTCTGATGAATATGTATGATGTTAATGTATTTTGATAAATGAGCTTTCCTGTCTACTTAGGTAATGATTCCAAAGATCGTCCTTCATTTCCTCCCTGGAATCTGGTTGTAGCAGGCGTTCAATTATCAAAAGTACTGTAATAATTTGATTTGTGACCCGAATGCACGAATGCACCAAGTTGGTAAATCTTGTAATAATTTTTTAAAAACAGTAAATGGCACTATTTTTGCAAAGTTATTACAAAATCTGTTACCATAATAATTGTTTGATAAAATACAGTAGAATGCCTACTGGTTTTACCTGTAATAGGGTATGTACAGTTGATTATGGTTAGATTGTAATGAATGCTCTTACAGTGATGATAACACTTTTTTAAAAGAATTTTATGTAATGAGCAGCTCTGAAAATCAGTAGATTAGAGATAATGCTAGATAATACACTTAAATATATATGTAATGTTACCACAATGAGGTAGATAATATTATGATTAAGATGCAGTTGTGTCTTTGACACTGATATACTTAATTACTGTGGTTTCTTAACACTGAACAGTATCAGTATGCTATGAATACTATGAATGCTTACTAGTTAATGGATATGGTGGCTTAAGCCACTGCAAACAATATGTTTACTTAGATATATAGCTATGATAAATATTGGCTGATAGCTAGGTTAGGCTAGAATATGTAAGAATTATTCCAATGCAAAATCAAGAAGTTTCTTATGTATTTGGCATTGAAATATTCGGTAAACGAATGATCATAAATATCTAGGTACAAAGGACCAATATCATCTAGGTTCGAAGGACCATTAATGTGGGAAAAACCTGCTGGGATTGATATAAGAGGAAACTACCAGGGACTTTTACTGAACTAAATTAAAAATTTACTGTCTGCAAATTAATTCAATTAAAATCTCTAGCTAGGGCTGTAAATCCTAGTTCCTCTTTTCCTAATGACAGACTGTGGGCTTTAAGGGACAGGTGGGGTGAATGACTTAGTTGATAGAAGTTCCAATCCACCTGTAGACAGGGATCTCACATCAGCTTGTATTTTATACAAGGATAAGATTTAATAAATTCAGTTATATGACTGAACACTGGCTCTGTTTAAATCAGGGATTTAAACATACACAGGCTAACCTAGCACCATAACTATTAACAGCCAATATGTACTTATACTATAAACAACAAATTAAATTGTAAAAGTATAATAAATGACCTTAAATGTAGTCTAAATACTGTTAACTAAGTACTAGAAATCATTCAATTAAATGAACTTATATGATAACTTAAAAAATAACTAAGCAAGCAATTGATAACTTAATTTATATATTCAAGTATATATGCAATGTATTTATTCAATTTATGATACAATTAGCTTGACTGAATCTTTTCCAACACTATGGACACTTGTGAGGTTTTTACTTATTGAGGCTGAATTCTTTTCTGACACAATGGACACTCACGAGTCTAGTGCTGGATAATATTCACAGCTACACTACAATTTTAATAAACGTACCGATGAATGAGGCGTTGCCTCACTTTTTAACCAACAGACAGATTTATAGGATATTAAAGTCACACAAGCATACAATTGGCCAATCATATACCAAATAACCTTCAATATACTTCTCTGCCAGTCGGGGTGCCTTGTCTGACAAGTTTGCCAGACTGATTAACTCTCTTGTCGAGTTTAGGCACTATATTTTGTCACAGCGTTGCTGTTTGATGATCTGGTAGCGTTGCTACGTGATTGTCTGCAGTTGCAGAAGAATGATCGTGGATAAAGATTAAGAATGAAGGTGGAGGAAACCGTCACTGTGATCTCCACTATACACTCTATTTTATATAAATGTTCTAGGATTTTCCTTGTAGATATTGTCCAGGTACTCCCCCAGTTCTAGAGAGTGTCCACTGGTGATAAAGATAACTAGATAAGGTGTCCTAAGCCAAATGTTCGCTAAGGATCAGTCACTTGTTCACCGAGTTGTAAACAAACGAGAAGTGCCCTCGGGCTTTGTTGGTGGGCGCTTCACTACCCCCCATCGCCCTGCCATGCTCTCTGTGCACGGTAGCCTTCTATGAATATTGATTGATTATTTTTACAGTCTAGACTTATGATTAAGATAAGATGTGATTATAATATAATTAGATATAAGATTTAAAGATTATAAGTAGTATTTGAAAGTACCACTGAATCTTATTAAGGATTCAATTTTTAATCTACCGGATGTTGAATAAATGTTCCAATAGTTTTTTAATTAACAAATCCTTCTAGAAGCTTCTGGATCCTTGAGAGATCATGTACAAAGTCACGTAGGCATCAAAAGAATCCTGTTGCGTACGTGTTCATGGTGCCATTGTCATCCAGGATCAAGTTATATAATGAATCTATAATGATTCTAATATGATTTTGATACAGTTTAGATATGATTTTGATATGATATAGAAATGATATAGAAATTATACATTTCTTAGATGATTATTAGATATGGTGGGTAAAAATTTCCCACAGATATAATGAGGTGATAGCCGAGGCTATTTGAACCACCCCACCGCCAGCACTCGGATAGTAATCTTGGGCATAGCATTTTACCAAATCACCTCATTCTTTGGGGCACACGTGAGGAACACAAATGCGAACAAGCCTGAATGGTCCCCAGGACAATATGCAACTGAAAACTCACACCCCAGAAGTGACTCGAACCCATACTCCCAGGAGCAACGCAACTGGTATGTACAAGACGCCTTAATCCACTTGACCATCACGACCGGACATAATGAGGTGATAGCCAAGGCTATTTGAACCACCCCACCGCCGGCACTCGGATAGTAATCTTGGGCATAGCATTTTACCAAATCACCTCATTCTTTGGGGCACACGTGAGGCACACAAATGTGAACAAGCCTGAATGGTCCCCAGGACAATATGCAACTGAACTGGGGTGGTTCAAATAGCCTCGGCTATCACCTTATTATGTCCGGTCATGATGGTCAAGTGGATTAAGGCGTCTTGTACATACCAGTTGCGTTGCTCCTGGGAGTATGGGTTCGAGTCACTTCTGGGGTGTGAGTTTTCAGTTGCATATTGTCCTGGGGACCATTCAGGCTTGTTCGCATTTGTGTTCCTCACGTGTGCCCCAAAGAATGAGGTGATTTGGTAAAATGCTATGCCCAAGATTACTATCCGAGTGCCGGCGGTGGGGTGGTTCAAATAGCCTCGGCTATCACCTCATTATGTCCGGTTGTGATGGTCAAGTGGATTAAGGCGTCTTGTACATACCAGTTGCGTTGCTCCTGGGAGTATGGGTTCGAGTCACTTCTGGGGTGTGAGTTTTCAGTTGCATATTGTCCTGGGGACCATTCAGGCTTGTTCGCATTTGTGTTCCTCACGTGTGCCCCAAAGAATGAGGTGTTTTGGTAAAATGCTATGCCCAAGATTACTATCCGAGTGCCGGCGGTGGGGTGGTTCAAATAGCCTCGGCTATCACCTCATTATGTCCAGTCGTGATGGTCAAGTGGATTAAGGCGTCTTGTACATACCAGTTGCGTTGCTCCTGGGAGTATGGGTTCGAGTCACTTCTGGGGTGTGAGTTTTCAGTTGCATATTGTCCTGGGGACCATTCAGGCTTGTTCGCATTTGTGTTCCTCACGTGTGCCCCAAAGAATGAGGTGATTTGGTAAAATGCTATGCCCAAGATTACTATCAGAGTGCCGGCGGTGGGGTGGTTCAAATAGCCTCGGCTATCACCTCATTATGTCCGGTCGTGATGGTCAAGTGGATTAAGGCGTCTTGTACATACCAGTTGCGTTGCTCCTGGGAGTATGGGTTCGAGTCACTTCTGGGGTGTGAGTTTTCAGTTATATATATATATATATATATATATATATATATATATTATATATATATATATATATATATATATATATATATATATATATATATATATATATATATATATATATATATATATATATATATATATATATATATATATATATATTATTAAATATGACCGAAAAAGTAAGATTAATAATTCTAACACGAATTTTCTCAATCTTTCGTACATTACGCTTCACTGTTGGAGGTAAATCAAAAATCACTTCTCCAAAATTCATTTTTATTTCTAGTCTGACGCGACACGGGCGCGTTTCGTAAAACTTATTACATTTTCAAAGACTTCACAAATACACAACTGATTAGAACTTACGTATCTCTGAGTTTATATCTACATTTGAGTGAGGTGGGAAGGGTGATGTGGCATTAACACAAGACAGAACAAGGGGGGGTATTAATAGGGTATTAAAAGTATCAACACAAGACAGAACAGAAACAATGGGTATTGAATAGAAGTGTTTGTAGAAAGCCTATTGGTCCATATTTCTTGATGCTTCTATATTGGAGTGGAGTCTTGAGGTGGGTAGAATATAGTTGTGCAATAATTGGCTGTTGATTGCTGGTGTTGACTTCTTGATGTGTAGTGCCTCGCAAACGTCAAGCCGCCTGCTATCGCTGTATCTATCGATGATTTCTGTGTTGTTTACTAGGATTTCTCTGGCGATGGTTTGGTTATGGGAAGAGATTATATGTTCCTTAATGGAGCCCTGTTGTTTATGCATCGTTAAACGCCTAGAAAGAGATGTTGTTGTCTTGCCTATATACTGGGTTTTTTGGAGCTTACAGTCCCCAAGTGGGCATTTGAAGGCATAGACGACGTTAGTCTCTTTTAAAGCGTTCTGTTTTGTGTCTGGAGAGTTTCTCATGAGTAGGCTGGCCGTTTTTCTGGTTTTATAGTAAATCGTCAGTTGTATCCTCTGATTTTTGTCTGTAGGGATAACGTTTCTATTAACAATATCTTTCAGGACCCTTTCCTCCGTTTTATGAGCTGTGGAAAAGAAGTTCCTGTAAAATAGTCTAATAGGGGGTATAGGTGTTGTGTTAGTTGTCTCTTCAGAGGTTGCATGGCTTTTCACTTTCCTTCTTATGATGTCTTCGATGAAACCATTGGAGAAGCCGTTATTGACTAGGACCTGCCTTACCCTACAGAGTTCTTCGTCGACTTGCTTCCATTCTGAGCTGTGGCTGAGAGCACGGTCGACGTATGCGTTAACAACACTCCTCTTGTACCTGTCGGGGCAGTCGCTGTTGGCATTTAGGCACATTCCTATGTTTGTTTCCTTAGTGTAGACTGCAGTGTGGAAACCTCCGCCCTTTTCCATGACTGTTACATCTAGAAAAGGCAGCTTCCCATCCTTTTCCGTCTCGTAAGTGAAACGCAGCATGGAACTCTGCTCAAATGCCTCCTTCAGCTCCTGCAGATGTCTGACATCAGGTACCTGTGTAAAAATGTCGTCAACATACCTGCAGTATATGGCCGGTTTCAAGTTCATGTCGACTAAGACTTTTGGCTCGATGGTACCCATGTAGAAGTTTGCAAACAGGACACCTAGGGGAGAACCCATGGCGACCCCATCTACTTGCTTATACATGTGCCCATCCGGGCTCAAGAAGGGTGCCTCTTTAGTACAAGCTTGGAGTAGTTTCCTCAGAATACTTTCTGGCATGTTAAGAGGAGTACAGGCTGGATCACGATACACTCTGTCGGCTATCATTCCGATTGTCTCGTCCACAGGTACGTTGGTAAACAGCGATTCTACGTCCAACGAGGCTCTTATCCCTGTGGCCCGTGTGCCCCGCAGTAAGTCCACAAATTCCTTTGGAGACTTCAGGCTGAAGGCGCAAGGAACATAAGGAGTCAGCAGGCCGTTGAGTCGCTTCGCCAGTTTGTACGTGGGTGTGGGTATCTGGCTAATGATTGGCCGAAGTGGGTTTCCAGGCTTGTGCGTCTTGACATTTCCATACGCATATCCAGGTTTATATTCCCCAATGATTTTTGGCAGGTGGAGTCCGGATTTCTTGGCGTTCACAGTTTCGATCAGTTTGTTGACCTTTGCTTTTAATTCGGCTGTAGTGTCCTTCGTTACTCTTTGGAACTCAGTTTGGTCAGAGAGTATGATGTTCATTTTCGCCAGATATTCGTCTTTTTTAAGAATGACATATATTGGCGACTTGTCACCTCTCCTGACAACTATCTCCTTGTTCTCACGAAGGCTTTTAGCTGCCGCTTTAAGCTCGGGGGACAGTATGGTGCTTCTGTAGTTGCCTCGATTCTTTCCTCCTTCTGCAATAAGTTCTGCTTGTAAGGTATCTTTGGTAGTGACCTTCTTTTGTGTCTCGAGGTCGAATATGTCGTCCAACAGAATTTCCAACTCTACTTTCCGGGCCATTTCACTCGGTCTGGACATAACATGACAGTTTATGCCCAGATTTAGGAGAGTGACTTGGTCCTCAGTGAGGTTAATTCCTGCAAGGTTCAGGAAGCCATCTCTTGGTCGTGGAATTGCCATAGGTCCTCCATATAATGTTGTTAGTTTCTTGATAATCCTTGTTTCAGTGCTGAGGTGATGTTGGTCTGTGAGGATGTCGAGGTGTTGTTCAATGCGGGTACGGATACTATGGTCGATGTTGCTATTTCTCCACTCGTTTGTAGCATGAAGTAGTTGCGTTTTGTAGTCTTTGATTTCATTCTCTGCCTTGTATATCTGATCACGAATCAGATCCTGGCGATATTTTATCGTGAAGGCTTGATTCCTTGCTGCTGGGTCGTGCACTTTAATATTAGTATATTTTGGTAGCAGTCTTTCCTGTAGACATATATTATTAAATATGACCGAAAAAGTAAGATTAATAATTCTAACACGAATTTTCTCAATCTTTCGTACATTACGCTTCACTGTTGGAGGTAAATAAAAAATCACCTTCTCCAAAATTCATTTTTATTTCTAGTCTGACGCGACACGGGCGCATTTCGTAAAACTTATTACATTTTCAAAGACTTCACAAATACACAACTGATTAAAAGAGACTAACGTCGTCTATGCCTTCAAATGCCCACTTGGGGACTGTAAGCTCCAAAAAACCCAGTATATAGGCAAGACAACAACATCTCTTTCTAGGCGTTTAACGATGCATAAGCAACAGGGCTCCATTAAGGAACATATAATCTCTTCCCATAACCAAACCATCGCCAGAGAAATCCTAGTAAACAACACAGAAATCATCGATAGATACAGCGATAGCAGGCAGCTTGACGTTTGCGAGGCACTACACATCAAGAAGTCAACACCAGCAATCAACAGCCAATTATTGCACAACTATATTCTACCCACCTCAAGACTCCACTCCAATATAGAAGCATCAAGAAATATGGACCAATAGGCTTTCTACAAACACTTCTATTCAATACCCATTGTTTCTGTTCTGTCTTGTGTTGATACTTTTAATACCCTATTAATACCCCCCCTTGTTCTGTCTTGTGTTAATGCCACATCACCCTTCCCACCTCACTCAAATGTAGATATAAACTCAGAGATACGTAAGTTCTAATCAGTTGTGTATTTGTGAAGTCTTTGAAAATGTAATAAGTTTTACGAAACGCGCCCGTGTCGCGTCAGACTAGAAATAAAAATGAATTTTGGAGAAGTGATTTTTGATTTACCTCCAACAGTGAAGCGTAATGTACGAAAGATTGAGAAAATTCGTGTTAGAATTATTAATCTTACTTTTTCGGTCATATTTAATAATATATGTCTACAGGAAAGACTGCTACCAAAATATACTAATATATATATATATATATATATATATATATATATATATATATATATATATATATATATATATATATATATATATATATATATATATATATATATATATATATATTTTTACGATTTTTTTCAACTTTTTTTTCGTTTGTTATCAGGGGATGTGCATGGAACTTGCACACCTTGCTCAATGGATGCCTATCTGCAAGGGTGAAAATTATGAACGAAATAGGTCGATGTCAAACTCAGCTACAGGTGGCCGAACTTTGATCTTATTTTACTCAGGTAAGTAATTTACAACTTCAAGGTGTTTCACAGCTTTCATTTATTAATCAATTTACATGCAAATTACTCCTTATATGTAGAGTTTGTACTTCTATAGCCCCTAGTAGACATTTTAGTCCAAAGTCCATTTGTTGATTTTATAAAAATTTATAAACATCATATATTGCATATTTGTGGAAGTTTAACTTTAAATAATTATATTATTGTACTAAACACTTTCTTGATAAAACTGCTCACATCAATCCTTTATTATATGCTAATTTTATTATCTGAGTGTTATAGAAATGATTTTAGTTGACACATGTGTTCCCTGAAATTTTTTGAAAATGTTGAAAATTTGTTGCATAATACGTTCTGTATTTTTTTTCCTCCATTTCTATTTAGGGTGTGATGCTGAAACGTGGACCAGTTGCAGCCTCTTCTATAACCATTCCATGAATAAATTTTCAAAAAAATCGGAACATTTTTAATTTTCCGTGATGTGCCCCCCTCATGTCCCATGTTCCCTCCACGATCACCTTGCTGGGCGTTTTATGCAGGACGTTTGTAGGCGTTTGTAGGCGTTTTATGCAGGACAGCCAAGAACATATTTTCGTTGTGGCCTTGAGGGGGGGACCAGGCAACCGCTTGTACTGGGGTGGCGGCTGCTCCTGTTAACTTATCTCCGTGGTGCAGTGGTAAGACACTCGCCTGGCGTTCAGCGAGCTCTATGTCATGGGTTCGTATCCTGGCCGGGGAGGATTTACTGGGCGCAATTCCTTAACTGTAGCCTCTGTTTAACGCAACAGTAAAATATGTACTTGGATGAAAAAACGATTCTTCGCGGCAGGGGATCGTATTCCAGGGACCATAGGATTAAGGACTTGCCCGAAACGCTACGCGTACTAGTGGCTGTACAAGAATGTAACAACTCTTGTATATATCTCAAAAAAAAAATAAAACTTATTCCGTGAAGAGGATTTTCCCCCTTTGGTTGATCATGCTCTGTCGCCTTGTGCTGGGGTGGATGGGGAGATCTTCCTTCCACCTGCTGACCCGGGGGTGTTACCGGGTTCCTCGGCTGGTGGGCCAGTGTTTACGGTTGTTGGTACCTGCGACGGGGTGGTGGTGTGTGCGGCCCTGCCACTGCAATCAGCCTCTTCACTTCCAACGGTTTCTGTACCTGTAGACGTCTCTTCTCCTCCTCTGCTGCATCCGACGTCGCCGCAGGCCCCCTCACTTGTGCTGGTCCCTCCCCTTCCGCTGGCCGCGCCTGTTGGTTCTCCGATTCCGATTTCCTTGGTGGGTGGCGACTTCGTCCCTCACGTCGTTGAGGCTGACATCCTGCGTGGTCGTGCTCCCCTGGCTTTGGGGTAGCCTGCCGATGGCTATTCTCGGGCGCCACCTGCAGGGGGTGACAGCTCCGAGGATCAACGGCCTGTCCCTAAGCGTTCTCGTACGGATAGGGATGCGTCGCCTCGTCATGCGTGGGCTGATGAGTGTGATGATGTGGTTGACGATGCTGTGGGTGGATATGTGGTTCCTCCTGTGTCGGACCCTGCGCCTCCTGCTGGTGGCTCCCCTCCATAGGCGGTTGTCCCTGGTGATCGCGACCTCGTCGTGGTAATGACGAAAAATGTGCGCGGGGGGGGGGGGGCGCCTCTGCTCCTGTTCCCGTTGGCGGGGGATCTGGTGCATCTGAGGGTTACTCCCACCCCTCTGCGTGGGGCTCTGTGCGGCGCCCGACGAGGGGCCTTGTGCGCTGCCCAGTGTGCTTTCAAGTGCACAGCCCTGTGACCCACCCTCTATGAGAAAACCCTTCCCTTTTGTCTTCCCGTCTTGGGAAGTGTACGATGGGACTCACCCTTTGGAGTTTTACTTTAATGACCTAGTGCGTCCTGTTCCGTGGAATTCTTCTTCCATTTGGGTTCCGCGGGCATGGGGTTTTGTCATTGGAGTGCCGGATTTAATTCTTCGGCCTTGTGCAGCTCCTGATCATCCGATCTCTGATGATGACCTATTGGTTTGGGAAGCTTACTGCTTACGCTTTCCGGCGCAGGAGTTCCCGGATAAGTATGAGTAGTCCGTGTGTTGGTTTATGTTTGTTTTGTTTTCTTGTTTGTTTTTGAATTGTTTGGTGGTTTCTTTTGTGTGTGTATGTGTGGTTTTATTTCTCGGTGCCTGCATGCACGGAAGGGTGTCCTTGTGTGTGCATGTGTGTGTTGTGGGTGTTTGTTATTGGCTCCTGCCTGGGCCTGTTGCCTTCTGTCTGTTGCAACAGACAGGTATATGTTTGTCTGGCTTTTTGGCTTGGCCTGGCCCATGCTCCATGTGTAGGGGCGATATGTGGTCGTATGTGTGCATGAGTGTGTGCAGTGTGGGTGGTTTTTTTTCTGGCACCTGCGTGTGCTTGTGTTTTCCGTTTTCATTTGGCCTTTGTTTTTGTTTGGCCTGCGCTCCCTGTGTTGGGGCGGTGTGTTTCATTTGCTCTGCTAACATTTTTGTTTTTCTTCTTTTTATTTATGGTATTTCTTTCTGTCTAGGTCTGTTTTTTCTGTATTTATTTTTTATGTATTCCTGTTTGCACTCATGTCTTCATTCATTGGCTTTTGCCTATTTTGTTGCTTGTACTTGGTTTGGGTGGCCTGTTGTTTTTATGTGCTGTTATGCACTTATGTATGGGGTGTGGGGCTGGTTGTGTTTGTGTGTTACCTTCATGTAATTGTGTACTTACAGCTTTTTGGGTGTGATTATATGTTATTTTATGTTTTTTATTTCTCGTGCTGTTTATTTGTCATGTTCTGTTTTTTTTTGTTATGGATCCAGTATCCAGTGCCCGTTTAGGGTTTTCTGTTTTGTACTTTGTGTCATGCATATGTTTGGTATGTTTTCATGTCTTATTTCATTGTTGTGTTTATCCTGTGTGTATTCATGTATTGTTTCTTCTGAGGTTGGCTGTTTTGTTCTTTGTACTTTTTTTTTATTTTATAAATAACAAAAAATACGTACTCCAACTCGCCGTATCATCGACGCGGGTCCGACGTAAGATATGCAGAATCCAGTATTCGCGGGTGACTGGTACTTCCATTAAATAAGCATTGTACTTAACATAAAGTAGAGTCAACCGCATGATTAGTACCATAGCAGAAGGCAACAGACTAATAAGTGAATCCCCGTTTAGTTCCCACATCGCTCGTCATTAATTCTCATTGACTAAGATATCTAGCATTGGAGATATCTGGGATGCTCTACAGCAATCAGAGAAGGTGTTCAATAGAAATTCTGGGAAGTTTGGTCCAACGCTTGGTACTCTGACATTGATCTCACCGCGTCGCCATCTCCTCCACGCCGATACACTGGGTATGGAACGCAGCCCGCTCCAGCCTGCATGGGGGAAGGGGTGGTGGGAGGCGTGTATGAAACGTCGCGAGCCGCGTAGGCTACCAGCCATTCCGTCTCGCTCACCCATCACCCCCGTGTTCATGCACCAGTTCATCATTCGTGGTTCTGTTTTAACCATGTGGAGGAACTGAGGTGAGTTCCAGCTCTGCAGAACTTCAGGGTGTGAATGAGGTTGTGTGACTGTGAAGACCGGCCTGTAAAGTGAGTATTTTGTATGGGTGTGTAAAATCTCAGAATCTGATTCGTAATCAGGGGTTCCATCTAGCATCGTCCTAGCAACACCTGTTAAGGTGGTTTGGAAGTGCAGACGCGTGATTAATGTCACGCAGATTAATGTCTGTGATGCAGACACTGTAATTAATGTCAATTAATCTATGGGGATCTATGGGGAATCTATTACTGCATTGACTGCTAATTCCAGTCAATGCAGTAATTTTCCATTGTGGAGTAAAAGTCTTGATTATATATATATCATGCTATATGTCCTGTGTATGTGATATCATTTCAAAAGGAATAAGTATCTGACAGTGTAGTGTAACTGTGACGGTATTTACTGGGAGATTTCCTAGCTGTGTTTACTGTATTTTACCAATGTAATTCTTTTATATACTGTGTTGTGTGATTTTTTTTGGCAGTGATTACTTATGTTTTTTCCTTGAGTTGTATGACATTCATTGCAGGGGGCTGCAAGGTGTACCATGTTGTAGTATTTGTCTGTATGACAAGGTCCTGAGGGGTAATCTTTAATTGGCGAATTGAGAATTCAGTAAGAGTTAATTGAGAGAAATTAACGTCACCTAAGGGATACACATTGCTTGACGAGGGAACTATTGTGTTGAGACAGTATTGAGATTAACGTAATACGTTTGAGTGCAATTATCTGTCCGTGGGGCAGCTAACTGTCCACTCTAACTAAATAAGGTTAATTAGCATTTTCATAGTGAATTCACACAGTGGTGAGGGACTGTCAGGAGGGCTACGGTATTTATGTTAACCTAATTGCTCTGGATTAATTATCTGTCCATGGGACGACTAATTAGTGACTCAAGTTAATTCGGGTAATTAACGTCACAGGTTTTTAACTGACTGTCGAGGACGAAGTCATTTGAGCTAGCATAATTCGTTCTGGATTTATCATATCTGTCTGCGGGACAGGTGATGAATCACTCACGTTAATTAAGGGTAATTAACAATTAATGCCCGCCACCTCATGAATTCACAGCGTTGATGAGACCTGCTTAGGCAGTGTAGAGAGTAACGTATTTGTGTAGTATTAATTATCTGTCTGTGGGACAGTTAATTAATTTCTCAAGTTAATTTGGGTAATTAACATTCCTCAAAGTAAATTTGACATAGACTAGGAGAAAAATGTCAATAAAGTGACAGTAGAGTCTGACGTAATTCGTTTGGATTAATAGGTTGTCTGTTTTACAGTAATTAATTGTAATTACTCAATGAATGCTTGATGGGTTAAGTGTGGTGTAATTAAGAGCGAGTGAGTTATCGTTTGATAGTTGACTTGTCTGGAGGAGACAAGTATGTGATTTAACATAAACTAAATGTTGCTGACTGGTGTTGACAGTCAATTAACTTAATTGATCACTAAGTTCATTAGAGTAATGAATTAGTCATTAGTTTGTTGTCGTTCTGGTGACGAAGTGTTAACGTAAAATCGATAAGGGGTTTACTGGAGTGTCATTAACCAACTTAGTCACTGTAATTACATTGCAAGGGGCTGCTAGAGTTTATTTGAAAGTTGTAGTTATTGATTTATATCGCAGGTTGCTGCGAGTATTTTTTTATTACAAGTTTGCGTCCTAAGTGAGCACACCATTGTTCAGTTAGTTCATTGTTTCAGCCTGAAGCTACAACAGACAGGATTTTTGTGGTTATACTTAAAATGACATTTGACAGGAATCATTGCTACACTAAGGCTACTAGATTAGCTTTCTCTAACGTGCCACTGAAATACAGTATTGTAACATCAAGTTTGTTGTTGTAGAAGCTTAGTTTCTTGTTGAATAAATTGTTATTGGTTATGAGAATGGTCATTATGTCAAGCACTACAACAAAATTGGCCCACACATACATATTCTGCAATGTGTGACGTTTTATGTAAATTTTACTGAAGGCCCGTATCACGGGCCTGTGTCTTACTGTTGTTATCAGTAGTGATACGATTCTGTTGTCATAGAGAGCTATCGAGAATTTGGTGGTGGTGGTCCTTAAAATGTTGTCTAGGGAGTAAGGAGTAAGGAAAACAGCCTAGTACACAAGTCACAAATTTATACGTGTAAGTCACACATGAATACATTCAACAAGGCGTTTTCCTCACAACATAAGATCACTATGTATTATAACCTCAAGTGGCTCTGACCACCCCACGGCTCACCGTCCCATACCTGGTACCGTGCACCCAGCCACCACCGCTATCATCCTATGACACATATTTTAGCCTCTAGGAAACCTGGACTCTTATAAAACCTCTCCAACTTCTGTAATATTACTCTACCCAATCTTGCAACCCTGGTTATATACAAGGATAGGCTTATCTGACTGTACGGCCGGAGAAAACCCCTCAAATAGCAAGAACGGTCGGCAGCGATACACCTCCCCCTTCAGTTAAGATGGCGTCTCCCTCTCTTGCATCATCGCCCCTTAATACTCTATTCTTTACATATGCTATCAAACACATTAATGATTTTATTTACTATATTCCCCATGCATACTTTTTGACAGAGTCCATTTTTCCCTTACATAGTTAGGCTATTCCAGTTCACATTATTTCTGACAACCTCCAGCTGAGAAGGCACTACTTTACTGGGCGGAGTATTACTGGTAACTCGCGGCCGCTCTGATCACAGCTGTGGATTTAGTCTAATAAACACTCTCCACTGTGTCCACCAACATTTTACAACCGAAACCAACCTCCACAGGAGGTAAGGTTCGTAACAGCCTGCTTCTGGATTTCAACCCGATTCATAGCACCACACATCAAATTAAATTTGGTGTGAGAATCCGTGAGTTATCCTTAATAGTGTCTTGTCACTCAAGGAACTCGACGACCTAGCGGATAAGGATTTCAACTTCATTGAAGTCCCAGTAGTTGCTCCCACCTTTCTATGGTTTCTTGTTTAAAGTACAAGCTGTTTTCGACACATAACGTTTTGGTTAAGCAGTCCTTTCTGCTTGAGGTCACCCTTCCAGTCAACGAGGTGAATATAAAAATCTCAGTTAGGTGCTAGTTCTTCACGAACGTAGTCATCCTCTATTACATACCGACAGTCAAAAAGTGGGGAGTTGATATAATGCATCCATTGTCCTTTAATGACTGGATCACCACAGTCACACGAGAGTGTATCATCAGACTGTTGTTGGTGTACAGTCGAAATAACTGGTTTGGACTGAAGAGTGTAAGTGTGAGTACCATGCATTGCGGTACCACTGTTCGTGTCTGCGACCGGAGTGGGTGTCACAGTGGTTGGGTCAGTCAGTACGTTGTCACTTACAGGTACTGGGTTGTCATCATGTGATTGAGATGTTCATTTACATGTTTACCTGTAGCTTGGTTTTCCAGTTTGTACTTGTTACCTGTGATATGCCCAAGAACTCTGTAAGGTACAAGAAACTTCTCCGTCAGCTTGTACATGGGACCTTCTCTTCGCTGGTTGAGGATCATTACTAAAGATCCAGGTCCTATTTTTGTAGGTTTAGCATGAGCGTTCTGTAAACGAGTGAAATTGTCAGTAGCGTTAGATAGGTGTTGCTTGATTCTGGAATACCAATTGAGTGTCTCTTTGTTTTACTTTAATATAATCATCATAGTTGTAAAGGGGCACTGGTGGTGAGGATATGAGAGCGTTAGGGAATCTCTTGTCTGTCCCAAAAAGCACAAAGTGAGGTGTGTCTATTATGGAGGAGTTGACAGAGGAGTTTATCGAGCTTTGGACGAGTGGTATAAGTTCATCCCATTTGTGACTGTCCCGATTGACTGTTACTCTGTGTGTGCCAAGTACTTTCTTATTTGTTCTTTCAGCAAGGTCATTGCTGGCCGGTTGATAAGACATTATATTGCACTTTTTGATGTTGTACAGTTTAGCCAGTTGTTCCAGAAAAGAATTATTGAATTCCGGGCCGATGTCCGAGAGTACAACCCTAGGTGGACCATACTTGCAAATTAGTTTATCATGAAATGCACTAGCTATTGTTTTTGCAGTTTTGTTTGGAATCGGAACCAGTTCACCGTATCAAGAAAAGTTATCTACCATAACAAGGAGATGTTTATTTGGAAGTTTGAAACCTTTGGAAGTTTCAGCAAAGTTCGTTAGCAAGTCCATAGCAACAAGGTCCCAAGATGCATTAGTCGTAGGGTAAGTCTGAATCGGGTTTGGGCCAGCAACATGGCCTCTGTGAGCTAGGCAGGCTAGACATTGATCCACGTGATATTCAATCTGATTTGCCATTTTGGGCCAGTAGTACTTGAGGCGAGCCTGCTTTATGGTGCAGTCCTTGTCAGGATGCGCACTGTGTGGGACGTCATGGATAAGTATCAACACGGTAGGTACTATCGACGCAGGAATAACAAGTTGATGTATCATTCTGGCAGGAGATCCAAGCGTATTTGATCTCCGCATCTAACATGTTGGTTGCGGTGGAGCACGTGATTTAAGAGTACTAGTTGCCTGAGCGGCACGGGAGGCTTGACTGTAAGAGTCGTGTTCGGGTTCATTAGTGTTGGGAAAAAAGCTTACTCTCTATTTATTAATTGATGTTTAATTAATTAATTGATTTAAATTAATCGAAGTACCACCCTATTTTTACTGAAAAGGGAAACAGATAAATGAACAAGAAACAACGACTGAATACCAGTGCCTGTGGATAATATAACTATTAAGAGTTATTCCTTAAACCTTAATGGACTGTAAATTAAATTAATGTTCGAAAATAAACTTTCCGTCCTTCACAAAATGGGGGGTTAATACCAGAAGTAAAATACTCCCAGTACGCTTCATCGAGGCTGGTTCTTCCTCGAATAAAATTAATAACTCTTACAAAGGTATAAACAAATAAACATTAAATAAATTGGTTAGTAGCAAGAATATTATATGATGGTTAAACAAGAAATCATTCTCATTTAAAGTTCATGAGGCTATCAAATTGTACTAGATTTCCTAAATCATGTAAATTTATATTCTTAAATGACTACTAGTTCTCTACCATCACGTAATGGAATAAACTAAATTGAACTAATTTAGCTGCTTTGCTGTGACAGTGAACAGAGATGCAGAGTCGTGATGGCGTCGTCTGGTACTTGCTGTAACACGTGTGCCCCGAGCGTGGTGTGGGAAAATGAGGAGACCATGAACGCTTCAACACAGGCTGAAATTCCAACAAAATGAACAAATTGTCTATACCAGATAAATTGTGTCATCACTATTTATTAGGAGGGACAGAGCAAATTCCTTACTGACGTACTTGTTGTTTGGGGAGGTCATGTGGTGTAACGATGGACAGTGTTATAAAATTAAAAGAGTTCAGTTAAAATTATGAGAACACTTAACCTGCTGGTTGTCCACCAATGCAATCCTTGGATCGCTACTAGGCCGATTAATAGCAAGGGCTTGGCGTAGAATTGTTGGTAATTCGCCTCTCCCTGGACGCTCGTGTCATAATTCTGGTGGCGTCTCTAGCAATGGCGTCGCTACGCCTCCGTCTCCCTCAACCCTCTCTCACGCATTCACAATAGAATTTAGTAAAGACAGAAATTCTTTTCTTGTAATTACTTTACATAATGCGTTAATGAGAACAGGGTTGCAATTGTAGGGAACTAAATATTATCTATATTCTCGTTAAATGGTGTTAATCAAGAAATGGAGAGAATTTCTATTTCCTCCATAGTGTTTGGATATAACAGATAAAACTGTTATATAGTGACAATTTAAGTTAACTCGTGATTATTGAATCTCTAGTCATAATATTATCAGAGATTAATTCTTATAAAAAATACTGGTAAAAGTTGAGAATAATATTCAATTCTTTACCATATTATAATAACTATGTCCTGCTGGACATTATCTGACGCAATATACCTCTCGATATCGTGAGAATTTTAGTAAATGATGCGCAGATAGAGAAATATTAATTTATGTTAGCACTACAGTTAGTAGAGTTAATAGTTACTGTACTTAGTATACGATAGAGATGTATTATGATACAATAGGAATGTATCAGTGTTGGAAATTTCCAACAATAAGAAAGCTTATGATCTGTGCCCGCATTGGGTCTTGTTGTTGTGCCATTTCTACATCTTGAAAGTCTAATGAAGGGTATTCAACTTAAATAGAAGCGACGTGGTGGGAGAGGGCATCGGCAACTACATTATGTCTACCAGGTAAGTATCCAAACGTAGGTAGGAACTCTAGTATTGTTAGCGACCAACAGGCAAACTTGCCTATTGAGTTCTTTTCTTCGAACAAGGGAATAATGGCTAGGTGGTCCGTCAGTACATAGACAGGGTAGTTGTAGATGATGTCTCTGAAATGTTTGAGAGCCCACACTACAGCTAAAGCATCACGTTCTGTTGTCGAGTAATTCTTTTCTGCTTTGGAGAGGACTCAGTTTGCATATGCAATTGCATGTTCTTTTCTGTCGCAAGTTTGTGATAGTAAGGCTACTAACCCAATATTACTGGCGTCGGTGACCAAGATAAATGGTTTGGAGAAGTCTGGGAACTTGAGAATGGGAGCAGATATCAAAGCCTCTATAAGTTTTTTAAACGCTTTCTCCTGATCTGCTGTACAAACGAATGGGACGTCTTTCTTAGGGAGGTGAATGAGAGGAGACTCAATCCCTGAGTAGCCAGCGATGAAATGGCCGTAGAATCCTGCTAGGCCTATGAACTTTTGTACATCTTCAACTTTATGAGGGACAGGATAGTTCTTCACAGTCTCTATCTTTGAATCAAGAGTGGTGATGTCTTGTGGGATGACATTATGGCCTAGAAACTTTATTTCTTTTCATAAAGACACATTTGCTAAGTTTGATTTTCAGATTATTTTTAGATAGTTTCTGTAGGACACGTTCTAAACTTTGAAGTTGGATTGGTACGTCCTTGGACATGATTATGAGGTCATTTAGGTAAACCACGAGAGTATTACCTATCATTCGTCAGAACATGTTTGTCATAAGTCTAAGAGAAGATAATAGGGCTGCTGCATAAGCAAAAAGTCATGCGTGTGTACTGGTAATGACCGGTAGGGACTGAAAACGCTGTCAGTTCTCGGCCTTCTGATGAGTCAAGTGGTATTTGCCAAAATCCTTGTAATAGATTAAGTGTAGAGAAAACTTTATTCTGGCCTATGTTCTGCAATAAATCAGTGAGCACGGGAAGTGGAAATCTATCAGGTATCGTCACTTGGTTAAGTTTTCTGAAATCAACAATGGGGCGCCAAGAGCCATTCTTCTTGGGTACTAAGATCAATGGACCATTCCATGTAGAGGTACTTTCTTCAATAACACCTCCATATATTATCTCGTTAATAAATCGGTCTGCAACAGCTCGTTGAGAATGAGACACTCTGTATGTAGGTACATAAATTGGTCGAGTACCTGGTTCAAGAGGAATTTTGTGAGTGATGAGGTGTGTCAGTTCAAGTTGCTCTCCTGTCAGAGCAACAACAATTCGATGTTTGTTGAGGATGGTTAGTAACTGAGCTTGGGCGTCTGGGAAGTCAGTGGGACTAAGACGTTCAGTTGAGACCGTTAACTTATTTTGATTTGTCGAACGAGAGAATGCATGTCCATTTGTTCAGTAGAGGCCTCATCCACTACTCGCACCGGTAACGAATAATGGGTGAAGTCTACAACATGTGTGCCTGATGTGAAGTGAATGTTGGCCTTGGTGACACTGGCAACATAAACAGCAATAGTGTCGTTCTGTATCTGATGAGAGAACGGCTCTCTGTAAGTACCCTTTATTTTACATTTGTCACTGTCTGCTATTACGTGATCTAGGTCAGGTACACCAGGAATTTTGACAATAACCTTTGTTAGTGGGTGAGAATGTAGTATTGTGTCTTGGTGTAAGTTGCCTCTGACTTGATTGATGTTAGATTCTAGGCACGTAAGGTAATGAACAATTGATGGGGGGGGGAGCCCCCTGCAAAGATTCATTTACTTCACCAACCTGTGAGACTGTGTGATTGCGTGATGGACTGGTGTCAGTAGGTGACTGAGTGGCAACTTTGTTTGGGTGTGATTGGTAAAGTGTATCCTGGTCACTCCTGTCTTTTATGTAACTGATATAGTCCCTTTGGTTGGTGAACTCGTGTCCCATTGCGAACACACCACAAAGAGGTACTACTGTGTCATCAATTCTTGTTTCCCAATGGTAAGCATCGATAGCAATTCGGTAGTCTCACATAGTGTTCAGTCCTAGTAAGATGTCTCCTGGGAATTGAATATTATCTACTAGGAAACACGTCATGGCGAGTGATCTGTCATCAACTGTCATCTTCCCCCAACACTGCCGTCATTCCTCCAGAAACTCCACTAAGGTTGGGGACATAGTGGGCGTATGATAAGTTTGTCATGTATGTCATGCAAAGTGGTTTGTTTGATGATGTTGACTCTAGCTCCTGAGTCTAGAAAAAATTTAACTTGTCGACCTTTCATGGTGGCTGAAATCAGAGGTATTTCTGTGTCTTTGTTAGGCATGTTATTATGAAACTAGTGTGGACGAAGCGGTGTCTGGAGCACATGACTGTGTATACTGTCAGCGTCTAGGTGATGTATGGTATCCTCCACTGCTAATACATTAAATCTGTTAAGGGTATTCACTGAGTATGCAGGGAGGTAGTCTCGTTTCCCTACGTCATACTGTTTACGATTTCTGCTATGCCTTCCCCCAATTGCGAGTCATAGGTCTGCTCTGGGTGTCCATAGGTCTGCTCTGGGTGTCCATAGGTCTGCTCTGGGTGTCCATAGGTCTGCTCTGGGTGTCCGTAGGTCTGGTCTGTGTTATTCATGAAGGCCGTAGCACTGTTTGCCATCCGGGAGTCACAGTGCCTGTCTGTGTTGTGGTTTTCAGTTGTCGCGAACCTAACATGGACAGTAGGTCGGGTTGCAGGAGCACGTGCAGGGCTCAGTCGGCGCTGGTTATGGGTTGCAGCACGCGGTTGGTTATGGGCAAGAGGAGCAGGGCTATAGCGGTTAGCTTGGTTAGGAGGAGCAGGGCTATAGCGGTTTGCTTGGTTAGGAGGAGCAGGGCTATAGCGGTTAGCTTGGTTAGGAGGAGCAGGGCTATAGCGGTTAGTTTGGTTAGGAGGAGCAGGATTATAGCGGTTAGCTTGGTTAGGACGATGCAGGACTATAGTGGTTAGCTGGGTTAGTATTGCTGTGAGCTCGATAGTCAGCAGTGTCATGGCCGGCAGCTGGTGGTAGGTGCAGAATGGTGCACGTGCAGCTTGGCATCCTGACGTGTCATTGCTAGATCTACGGTGAAAATTGCATTATGGATGGTTGTGATAGTTAATATGGCCTGCATTGTTATGTATGGCATGTGGTTCGTAACGAGTGTTGTTTGATGAGCATTCTACCTTATGGTGGTCTGGTTTGTCACAGTTAAAGCATTCTGATGTTCGCGGGCATGGAGAATTCTGAGGAGGGTTAGTCCTGGAGTATGATCTGGGGCCATATGAGGGTGGAGGAGACTTAGCGAGAGGCTGAACGTTACTAGGGAATAAACACGTGACAACGTTCATAGGGTTATGGGGGACTGTTTGTGTTATAAACGGCAGAGTGCTGGGCAGAGTGCTGGGCAGAGTCCCGGTTCTTTAGCCTCTCACTGGAATAACAAAGGGTACTTAACTAGAGCTGAAGGCCGCTGGTGATACAATCCATTCAACGAGGTGTTATGGTGCCCTCTTTTATATCTTCCCTTATCCAGCAAGAAGAGTCATATCTCTGCATCCTGCATGTTGCTTGAGATGCAGGGATTCGTTTGATGTAGGTGACGATTAGCAAGAATACTTATCTGAGGAGAAAATGCCAAGACTAAAATGTCCTTTCAAGAGGCCTTACGTCCTTTAGGTGTACAAGATGGCGGCAGATAAATCAGACTCCTGCCAAGATGTGAGGGCGCCAGCCACTTGGCAATTGGCTAGCCCAGGTCACATGCTGATACTGACCAATGGGGGGCCAGTCCCCGGGCCGGGCCGCGGCGCCTGAGGGCTAGTGAGCGCCAGGAGCTCAAAGTTACACGGCCCTTCGTAGAGACCAAACGTGCGCCAAGTGAGCTCTCGAGATTGGAGGTCTAGGAGTCTCACCCAGTGGATTTATGCAGCCTGGCGTATGTCATAGCTATTACTGAAAATTAGTGTACTTTCGGTGAGTACGAGGAAGCCGAGTTTCGACGGCGTGAGGGTGCCACGAATTCGTAGCTGATTCCTGGCGCCACGATTTCGTGGTTGAACGGAGGAGGGATGGTGATGCGGTGTGAGCAGTGTGTGGAAGTGCGCTGGCTGGCCCGAACGCGACGCAGAGCTGCGGTGACCGGGTCATGTCCACTGATGATTGGAAGGAAGACATTGCGACTGGATCTTTGAGGATTAGTCTCAGTGAAGGCGCGAGTGAGGGAAGACGAAGAGTGCAGGAACTACTTTCAGAACCAGTAGGAGGAACTGCAATTCTGGAAAGTGAGCACGGTGAAGATCTACGTGTTTCTACACGATGCCTGAGGGCCTGATGTTCCAGTCCTGAATGCCAAGGAACGCCCAGGGGACCGAGAACCATATTCGACCACCGGAGTCAAGGCGTCTTGTGGCCGGCAATGTTAAGGTAGATAACTAATTCCCTCCCATTGTTCCATGAGAACTAGGTGAGTTAAACCATTATACATATATATATATATATATATATATATATATATATATATATATATATATATATATATATATATATATTATTAAATATGACCGAAAAAGTAAGATTAATAATTCTAACACGAATTTTCTCAATCTTTCGTACATTTCTTTTCACTGTTGGAGGTAAATCAAAAATCAATTCTCCAAAATTCATTTTTATTTCTAGTCTGACGCGACACGAGCGCGTTTCGTAAAACTTATTACATTTTCAAAGACTTTAGTTTACAAATACACAACTGAATAGAACTTACGCATCTCCGATTTTATATCTACATTTGAGTGAGGTGGATGGGGTGAGGTGGCATTAATAGGGTATTAATTTCATCAACACAAGACAGAACAAGAGGTGGCATTAATAGGGTATTAATTTCATCAACACAAGACAGAACACGAAACAATGGGTATTGAATAGAAGTGTTTGTAGAAAGCCTATTGGTCCATATTTCTTGATGCTTCTATATTGGAGCGGAGTCTTGAGGTGGGTAGAATATAGTTGTGCATTAATTGGCTGTTGATTGCTGGTGTTGACTTCTTGATGTGTAGTGCCTCGCAAACGTCAAGCCGCCTGCTATCGCTGTATCTATCGATGATTTCTGTGTTGTTTACTAGGATTTCTCTGGCGATGGTTTGGTTGTGGGAAGAGATTATATGTTCCTTAATGGAGCCCTGTTGCTTATGCATCGTTAAACGCCTAGAAAGAGATGTTGTTGTCTTGCCTATATACTGGGTTTTTTGGAGCTTACAGTCCCCAGGAGGGCATTTGAAGGCATAGACTACGTTAGTCTCTTTTAAAGCGTTCTGTTTTGTGTCTGGAGAGTTTCTCATGAGTAGGCTGGCCGTTTTTCTGGTTTTATAGTAAATCGTCAGTTGTATCCTCTGATTTTTGTCTGTAGGGATAACGTTTCTATTAACAATATCTTTCAGGACCCTTTCCTCCGTTTTATGAGCTGTGGAAAAGAAGTTCCTGTAAAATAGTCTAATAGGGGGTATAGGTGTTGTGTTAGTTGTCTCTTCAGAGGTTGCATGGCGTTTCACTTTCCTTCTTATGATGTCGTCGACGAAACCATTGGAGAAGCCGTTGTTGACTAGGACCTGCCTTACCCTACAGAGTTCTTCGTCGACTTGCTTCCATTCTGAGCTGTGGCTGAGAGCACGGTCGACATATGCGTTAACAACACTCCTCTTGTACCTGTCTGGGCAGTCGCTGTTGGCATTTAGGCACATTCCTATGTTCGTTTCCTTAGTGTAGACTGCAGTATGGAAACCTCCGCCCTTTTCCATGACTGTTACATCTAGAAAGGGCAGCTTCCCATCCTTTTCCATCTCGTAAGTGAAACGCAGCACGGAACTCTGCTCAAATGCCTCCTTCAGCTCCTGCAGATGTCTGACATCAGGTACCTGTGTAAAAATGTCGTCAACATACCTGCAGTATATGGCCGGTTTCAAGTTCATGTCGACTAAGACTTTTTGCTCGATGGTACCCATGTAGAAGTTTGCAAACAGGACACCTAGGGGAGAACCCATGGCGACCCCATCTACTTGCTTACACATGTGCCCATCCGGGCTCAAGAAGGGTGCATCTTTAGTACAAGCTTGGAGTAGTTTCCTCAGAATATTTTCTGGTATTTCAAGAGGAGTACAGGCTGGATCACGATACACTCTGTCGGCTATCATCCCGATTGTCTCGTCCACAGGTACGTTGGTAAACATCGATTCATCGTCCAACGAGGCTCTTATCCCTGTGGCCCGTGTGCCCCGCAGTAAGTCAACAAATTCCTTTGGAGACTTCAGGCTGAAGGCGCAGGGAACATAAGGAGTCAGCAGGCCGTTGAGTCGCTTCGCCAGTCTGTACGTGGGTGTGGGTATCTGGCTAATGATTGGCCGAAGTGGGTTTCCAGGCTTGTGTGTCTTGACATTTCCATACGCATATCCAGGTTTATATTCCCCAATGATCTTTGGCAGGTGGAGTCCGGATTTCTTGGCGTTCACAGTTTCGATCAGTTTGTTGACCTTTGCTTTTAATTCGGCTGTAGTGTCCTTCGTTACCCTTTGGAACTTAGTTTGGTCAGAGAGTATGATGTTCATTTTCGCCAGATATTCGTCTTTTTTAAGAATGACATATATCGGCGACTTGTCACCTCTCCTGACAACTATCTCCTTGTTCTCACGAAGGCTTTTAGCTGCCGCTTTGAGCTCGGGGGACAGTATGGTGCTTCTGTAATTGCCTCGATTCTTTCCTCCTTCTGCAATAAGTTCTGCTTGTAAGGTATCTTTGGTAGTGACCTTCTTTTGTGTCTCGAGGTCGAATATGTCGTCCAACAGAATTTCCAACTCTACTTTCCGGGCCATCTCACTCGGTCTGGACATAACGTGACAGTTTATGCCCAGATTTAGGAGAGTGACTTGGTCCTCAGTGAGGTTAATTCCTGCAAGGTTCAGGAAGCCATCTCTTGGTCGTGGAATTGCCATAGGTCCTCCATATAATGTTGTTAGTTTCTTGATAATCCTTGTTTCAGTGCTGAGGTGATGTCGGTCTGTGAGGATGTCGAGGTGTTGTTCAATGCGGGTACGGATACTTTCGTCGATGTTGCTATTTCTCCACTCGTTTGTAGCATGAAGTAGTTGCGTTTTGTTGTCTTTGATTTCATTCTCTGCCTTGTATATCTGATCACGAATCAGATCCTGGCGATATTTTATCGTGAAGGCTTGATTCCTTGCTGCTGGGTCGTGCGCTTTAATATTAGTATATTTTGGTAGCAGTCTTTCCTGTAGACATATATTATTAAATATGACCGAAAAAGGTCATATTTCAAAGGTCTTCACGATAAAATATCGCCAGGATCTGATTCGTGATCAGATATGCAAGGCAGAGAATGTATATATATATATATATATATATATATATATATATATATATATATATATATATATATATATATATATATATATATATATATATATATATATATATATATATATATATATATATTTATATATATTGGTGTATACTGGCAGCAGGTTTTCTTTCAAACATGTTTCATTGAATATGACCGCATATTCTGTATTTATTATTTTCTGGTTTAGGGCTTCTATCCCTCTAACTATTTTCTTAGCATCAGGGCTTAATTCCAATTAAGCCCTGATGCTAAGAAAATAGTTAGAGGGATAGAAGCCCTAAACCAGAAAATAATAAAGACAGAATATGCGGTCATATTCAATGAAACATATATATATATATATATATATATATATATATATATATATATATATATATATATATATATATATATATATATATATATAAATATATATATATATATATATTATATATATATATATATATATATATATATATATATATATATATATATATATATATATATATATATATATATATATATAATATATATATATATATATATATATATATATATATATATATATATATATAATATATATATATATATATATATATATATATATATATATATATATATATATATATATATAACTGAAAACTCACACCCCAGAAGTGACTCGAACCCATACTCCCAGATGCCACGCAACTGGTATGTACAAGACGCCTTAATCCACTTGACCATCACGACCGGACAAAATGAGGTGATAGCCGAGGCTATATGAACCACCCCACCGCCGGCACTCGGATAGTAATCTTGGGCATAGCATTTTACCAAATCACCTCATTCTTTGGGGCACACGTGAGGAACACAAATGCGCATTTGTGAACGCATTTGTGTTCCTCACGTGTGCCCCAAAGAATGAGGTGATTTGGTAAAATGCTATGCCCAAGATTACTATCCGAGTGCCGGCGGTGGGGTGGTTCATATAGCCTCGGCTATCACCTCATTTTGTCCGGTCGTGATGGTCAAGTGGATTAAGGCGTCTTGTACATACCAGTTGCGTGGCATCTGGGAGTATGGGTTCGAGTCACTTCTGGGGTGTGAGTTTTCAGTTGCATATTGTCCTGGGGACCATTCAGGCTTGTTCGCATATATATATATATATATATATATATATATATATATATATATATATATATATATAACTGAAAACTCACACCCCAGAAGTGACTCGAACCCATACTCCCACAACTGGTATGTACAGGGACGCCTAATCCACTTGTCCCTGTACATACCAGTTGTGGGAGTATGGGTTCGAGTCACTTCTGGGGTGTGAGTTTTCAGTTGTATATAGTCCTGGGGACCATTCAGGCTTGTTTGCATATATATATATATATATATATATATATATATATATATATATATATATATATATATATATATATCTTAGAGGTAAGTTAGGCTGTAGGCCAGTATATATATATATATATATTACCAGTGTGGAGGCTGCGACCAGTGTGGTGGTGAGTGGCAGAGCCAATCAGGAGTGTGGCGACGATGATGATGATGAAGATTAAGCCATCCAAAAGGTGGCACGGGCATGAATAGCCCGTAAGTGGTGGCCCTTATGAGCCATTACCAGTATCAAAAGATGATACTGTAGATCTGTGGAGGTGCGACTGCACCCTGCGTGATGGGAGATGTCTCCCGTGTGGCGACGAGGAGCAGAGTCACACCAGTAAATCGAATCAAATTAAATATAGGACAAGATACCCTTCGGGTGAGCTTTGAAGTGGGTATAGGTGAAGAATAGCTTGGGTGAGAGGAAGCGTCTGAGTTGTAGAGATAGAGCCAGTGCTAGACCCAGCAGCGCGGCATAATATGAGGCTTCTTGAACACCTGGTCGGCTTAGGCTTGGCGGGCAGGGTCCCAAGGGAGGGGCGGCGGTGTGAGGTCTTCTTTCCTCATGATGTGTGGAGTCTTCTTTCTTCTTAGGAGTTGAAGTCTTCTTTCTTCTTTGAAGCTGAAGTCTTCTTTCTTCTTTGAAGCTGGAGTCTTCCGTCTTCTGTCTTGCACGTTGGTCTGCTCCGAAGCTTGCAGGGGTTCCACCACCTCAAAACGAGCAAAATTAGGTCCCTATACCCCTAAAGAGAGGGGGGGGGGTGAAGGCGGCTACCTTCGGGCGGGTCTGGTGCTGAAGCTAGGCTGGTTACTTTTCCTTGTTCTCTTGCGTGGAGTTTGGTCTGTTGGCGTGCTTGGTGAAGGTGTGGGTCTTGTCGCTAGTTTATATTCGTTCAGTTCTTCTCTTGCTGCTCGCCATACGCTGTTGTACATCAGGGTTTTCATGTGAGTTACTACCCTGGTAACAGTTTCCTCGCCGTTTCTGTGTTTCTTCGTTATTGTTCCTGCTTCCACGTCCAGGATTGACAATGGTTCTTCTGTGTCCTTGGGGTCGTGAATCAGGAATCTGCGTGGGGATTGCAGACCTTCTAGTCTTACTGGGGAGATCGATTCTTGGTCGTATTCTGACAATACGAAGCCGTCGCCGTCCTCGTGTCCATATACTGGGTCCCGCAGTGGTACATGGAATTCTTGCATTCTAGGGTCAGAGTTTTCTTCGACAAAACTCGTGACAGTAGTGTATGGGTTGAACATTTTCGGGGCTGCTATGCTGGTAGTCACTTTGGGTTCAGGTGCGATGACAGTTGATGGTTCAGCAGATGTTGAGATCGGTTGAGAAGCCGTCGGGGTGCTGTCGTTTGCCGTAGTCGGGTTTGCAGGAGTGGCTGGTGTAGGGTTGGCCTCTGTTGTTGTAGAGCAGAAGGTGAACATGGCCTCTGGTATCACAAACGGTGGTAGGTTGTTCTCCTTATATAGTTCCTTGAGTATTTCATATCGGTGTCTGAGATCTCCATCTGAGAGCGCCGTTGCGAAGTGTATCAGGGCTGCAAGTAGGGAGCACCGGTCCCTTTAAATTCGCCCAGCTGATCGAGTTGCCAGAGGCGGCGAGAGGGAAGCCGCCAACACCTGCCAGTTTACTTTTATATTTACCTTTCATGCTTTATGTAGACTTTTCTTCAGTAAACTTTTTTGTATTTTACCCCAGGCTTTGTATATTTCCTCCATCTCATTGGGCATTATAAGAGAGTGAAATAATTATAAGAAAGTATTTGCACCACACTATACTATTGGAAATATACCCTTGGCTGGCAATATTATATAAGATTAATGTGAAGTATTGCTGGGACGCAGATACAGATTACGCAGCTGACGACCGGAACAAGGGAAGATATCAGGTGAGTATTGGAGGCCCCGGTATTATTATTCGTGCTGCGGCAGGCAAGCCCAATGGAGGTGCTGCAGGTTCGAGGACCTGCAGGATGAGCTGAGTTTTCTCCACTTTCCCATGGGTACAATGCCAGGTCGCGGGCAGAGATTCAACTCGTGGCAAGACTTGGAGAGCTCCCAGGGTGGACAGTGGCGCCCGAGAAGAGGGAGTGAAGTTCCGCTGCGATTAGTTAAAGTATTTCATAATATTGCTCCTCCGTTGTATGACTATAACTCTCGACACTCAAGGCCATCTGCATAATAAGGAAGTGGCGACTTACCAGGATTGTCGAAGGAGTAACAGTATTACCAAGGATTATCGTGCACAGTGACAGTATTGCCCAGGGATTACGAGTGCCATACAGTGTAATACAACTGACATTAAGTGGTAATTTATTTCTGTGCTAGTGAAGCAGTGTTGTGCCGTCATTTGCTTCGTGACATACAGATGGAGGATGGTAAGGTGACTAGGTTTGTTGAGACAAGGGAAAAGAGTGTGTTGGAGGAGTGCATCAAGGCCAAGCTCCAACTCGTGGTGAACCACTTCGGCATCCACCTGAGGACGTCCAAGGTAGCAAAGCGCCGGATAGATTATAGTGCACCTCAAGACACGAGAGGAGGCCACTGAGGAAGAGCCGTCCCAAGCATCTGCCAGTGTGGGGAGGACCCAGAGTGAAGGAGGAAGCAGCGGAGGGTCCAGTGGCAATAAGAGGAGCATGAAGCTGGAAATGACGAGGATGCAACTGGAAGTCCAGCTGCAGAGGGAAGAATGTGAACGGGAAGCCCAGATGCAGAGAGAAGAACGTGCACGGGAAGATTGGCTTCGGCGAGAAGAACGGGAAGCCCAGTTGCGTTGGGAAGAACGGGAGGCGCAACTGCAGCGAGGAGAACGAGAGGCACAGCTGCAGCGAGAAGAACAAGAACGAGTGGCACAGCTGCAGCGAGAAGAACAAGAACGAGTGGCATGGCTGCAGCGAGAAGAACAAGAACGAGTGGCACAGCTGCAGCGAGAAGAACAAGAACGAGTGGCATGGCTGCAGCGAGAAAAACGAGAATGAGAGGCACAACTGCAACGTGAAGAAAGAGGAGATAGCGGTAAATACGGTCAATTTTAGGCATGTCGAGTACGGGCTGACCTCACTACCTACGCAGCGGGATGACCTCAAATCGAAGGAGCGTGACTTGCTGGCCCTCATATCTCATGAGGCAGAGGGGGTCTTCAAATACCTTGAGAGAGTTTTGACACTAAAAGGATAGCCAGAAGGGGATTGGGCTGCATTGGTCCAGAGTAGGCTGACCATTGAGGCCCGAGAGGCCTACAACATGCTGGATCTCGAAAAATGTGCGAAGTATGAGGCGATAAAGAATACTGTACTCTATTCTTTCTGGCCGACTCCAGAGGTGTACCGGAAGCGTTTCAGGGAATGAACTAGAGCGCCGGGAAGGACGTACGCCGAGACTGTCAGAGAGATGGAATGGAAATTCTTACAATGGTTAAAAGCTGAGGGAGCGGAAACAGAGGAGGAACTCAAACAGCTAATGGTAATGGAGAAATTCATGTCTGTACTCCACCCAGAGCTGAGGATCAGAGGAAGACCGCAGCGGACAGGGTGTACATGATAGAGGAAGCATTATGTCCTCGCCGGGATGGACCGCCCAGGCCACCCACGTACCCAAGGTTAATCCAATCAGTCAGGTGCAGTCACAGTGAGAGGTTGTGTTAGCTGGAGCTCCGATTCTAATAACATTATTATTGCAATAATGGAAGGATTAGTAAAAGATTTGGTGAGTCTGGTTGGAGCTCTGAGAGCAGAGATGGATTCCCTGCGGGAGGAGGTACGACGGCAAAGACTTCGGGAGGAAATGAAGGAGGAGGCCAGTGTTGACGGGACCTCATTAAGAAAGACTGACGAGACCAGTATTAAGAAGACCTCGTCTTGGCAAGCTGTGAAAGACAGGGGTCTTAAGAAGACCTTGGCAAAACTGACTACTAATAGCCTACACCTAAGGACTTTTAACGCATTTGACGTATTAGAGGACGAGTGCTGTGTTGAACCTGTTGTTCAACGAGGTGGCAAAGACAAAGTAACGAGGAACATTGAAGCGCAGGTCCCTCAAACTGCTCGAAAGGAAAAGGGCGAATTTTGGTTGTGGGAGATTCCCAGGTGAGGTATTTAGACAGAACGTTTTGTGCCAGAGATAGGGGGAACAGATTAAGGGTTTGCTATCCGGGAGCTGGAATTGGTGATATTGTTGGAAACATGAATGATATTATGACGGGAAATGGGAACAAACCCATTATTTGTATTAGTGCAGGGGGGTAATGATGTTGGGCGAGTTAGGAGTGAGGAACTAATACAGAGATTCAGGACAGCCATTGAATTAGTTAGGAGCAAGGGAGGAATCCCGATCATATGTGGCATTCTTCCAAGAAAGGGAGTAGGAAATGAATGGATATCGAGGGCACTTGGTGTCAATTGCCGGCTGGAAAGATATTGCAAATCAAATGCAATATCTTTCATAGACAACTGGGAACACTTCTATGGAAGAAATGAAATGTATGCTCGTGATGGGGTGCATCTATCGAGAGCTGGGGTTGTTGCTGTTGCGAACTCGTTGGAAGAAGTGGTTAGAGGTGTTTGTTTGGGTTTAAACTGTTAGCTGATAGAGGTATGGGAATTGATTTGGAGGAAGGAGATAATAAAAGTACGTGTTTGTGGGAGAAAGGAATTGGCAAAATGATCAGGGAAAGAGAAGGGCCTCAAAATAACAATTCACTTAGGGTATATTACACTAACAGTAGAAGTCTAAGAAATAAAATTAACGAATTAAATGCTCTTGTCTGCACAGAAAAAATAGATATTATTGCACTTACCGAAACGTGGATGAATGTAGAAAATAGAGAACTATTAGCTGAATATCAAATATATGGATTTAAACTATTTCACACAGATAGATATATTATATGAGGAGGGGGAGTAGCCATATATGTTAGGGACAATTTGAAATGTAGTCTCAAAGAGGGAATCAAAACTGAGCCACACACAGAAACTATTTGGATAGAATTATACGAAAAAGCAAATAATATTATAATAGGAGTTATATATAGGCCACCAAATTTAGACAGAATGGAAGCAAAGCATCTATGGGATGAAATATCTAGGGCATCTAGATCTAACAGTATTTACGTCATGGGTGACTTTAATTTTAGTGGAATAAACTGGTTGAACAAAACAGGGAATAGTGAAGCAGAAGATTTTCTAGAATTAATTGACGATTGCTTTCTTACGCAACACATTAAGGAACCAACACGGGAAAATAATATTTTAGATTTAGTGTTAACTAACAGGGAAACACAAATTAATGACATCGAAATAGGGAGTGAGCTAGGGAACAGTGATCACAAAGAAATCAGATTTAGCATAGAATGGAATAGACCTGTAGGAGAAAATTCTGTTAAAGTGCCAGATTTTCGAAAAGCTGATTTTAATAGCCTTAGAATTTTTTTGGGTCAAATTGATTGGAAAGTCTTGGGTATGGGTTGGGGCCGGTCTTGGAGCGAGACATGAACCCAGCGATAGGTGACGTAAATGGGGATTTCGATGTGGATTCAATATATAACTTATTTAAGAATATTCTAAACAAAGCACAGGAACGTAGTATACCATACAAATTGAATAGATCGAATACTAATGACCCAAAGTGGATAACAAAGAATTTGAAGAACCTTATAGGTAAAAAGAGAGCTTGGTACAAAAGGATTAAAAATGGGGAGGTCACTTTAGAACAAGAATTCGTACAACTGGTTAGAAATGTTAAAAAAGAGATAAGGAAAGCAAAAAGAAACTATGAAGTTCGCATAGCAGGGCAAGGAAAGACAAATCCTAAAGGGTTTTTTCAGTTATAACGTACTAAGACTAGGGAAAGGATAGGTCCATTAAAAACTGAGACAGGTCAAATAACAGATAGTGATGAAGAGATGAGTAGTATTTTTAATAAATATTTTGTATCTGTATTTACTAAAGAGGAACTTAACAATATGCCTTTAGCCGAACAAGTCTATGTGGGTGGGGACGAGGACAGGTTGACGAGTTTAACAGTTACCAGGGAGGATGTTCTTAAACAAATAGTAAAACTCAAACCAAACAAATCCCCAGGGCCGGATGAAGTGTTTGCCAGGGTGCTTAAAGAATGCAAAGAGGAGCTGTGTGACCCACTGTCAACCATATTTAATAAATCAATAGAGTCAGGCAGAGTGCCAGAGTTTTGGAAAGTTGCTAATGTGATACCAGTTTTTAAGAAAGGAGATAGATCACTTGCGTCTAACTATCGACCAATTAGCCTAACGTCTATTGTGGGAAAGTTACTCGAATCTATAATAGCAAATAAAATTCGTCTTCATCTTGAAACACATAAATTAATAATTGAGTTGCAACATGGTTTTATAAATGGCCGTTCATGTTTAACAAATTTGTTATCTTTTTATTCTAGCATTGTTGAGGCAGTTGCTTCAAGTTGATCTAGATGCTTCAAGTTGATCTAGATAGGGTTTTGAAATGGTCAAAGGATTGGCAGATGCAGTTTAATGCTGATAAATGTAAAGTTCTGAGGTTAGGTAATGATGATAGAGTTACAAGATACGAGCTAGATGGTGTTGTGATTGCGAAGTCGGATTGCGAAAGGGATCTGGGAGTTATGATTAGTAAGAATTTAAAACAAAAGGACCAATGCATAAATGTTCGTAATAAGGCAAATCGGACACTTGGATTTATTAATCGCAGCGTTAGTAACAAGACACCTGGTGTGGTTCTCAAGCTATATCTTGCTCTAGTTAGGCCCCATTTAGATTATGCAGTTCAGTTTTGGTCGCCATATTATAGAATGGATATAAATTCACTTGAACGTCTCCAGCGTAGGATGGCTAAGTTAATTCCCCAAATTAGAAATCTTTCATATGAAGAAAGATTAACAAAGCTTAAGTTGCATTCACTGGAAAGGCGAAGAGTTAGGGGTGACATGATAGAGGTTTACAAGTGGATGAATGGACATAACCGGGGGGATATTAATAGGGTATTAAAAGTATCAACACAGGACAGAACACGAAACAATGGGTATAAATTGGATAAGTTTAGATTTAGGAAAGACTTGGGTAAATACTGGTTCAGTAACAGGGTTGTTGATTTGTGGAACCAATTGCCGCGTAACATTGTGGAGGTGGGGTCCCTTGATTGTTTCAAGCACGGGTTGGACAAGTATATGAGTGGGATTGGGTGGTTATAGAATAGGAGCTGCCTCGTATGGGCCAATAGGCCTTCTGCAGTTACCTTTGTTCTTATGTTCTTCTTATGTTCTTATGAGCATAAGTTCTTCCATAGCAATATGGAAGTTGTAGTGAAGGACCTGGTGACTCTATTGGGAGCCCTGAGGACAGAGTTGGACTCTCTGCGGGAGGAGGTGCGTCAGCTTAAAAAACAACGAGAAGTAACGAAGGAGGAGACCAGCAGTAAAGGGACCTCGTCTTGGAGAGTTGCGAAAGACAGGGGCCTTAAGAAGACTTTGATAAAGCCGCCTTCAAACGCCATAGCAACTTCAAATTCATTTGACGTTTTGGAGGACGAGTGCTGTGGAGAGACTGTGGATCGCGCAAAAGGGAAAGCAACGAAGAGAAAGGAAGCGCAGGCCCCTCAGAAAGTAAAGGAAGTACCTAAGCAAACATTAGTTGTGGGAGATTCCCAGATAAGGTATTTGGATAGAACGTTTTGTGCTAGAGATAGGGGGAACAGGTTAAGGGTTTGCTATCCCGGAGCTGGCATTGGTGATATTATAAACAACATGAATGATATTATGGCTGGTAATGGGAACAATCCCATTATTTGCATTAGCGTGGGAGGAAATGATGTTGGTCGAGTCAGGAGTGAGGAACTGATTCAGAGGTATAAAACAGCCATAGAGTTAGTTAGGAGCAAGGGAGGAATCCCGATCATATGTGGCATTCTTCCAAGAAAGGGAGTGGGAAATGAATGGATATCGAGGGCACTTGGTGTCAATTGCCGGCTGGAAAGATATTGCAAATCAAATGCAATATCTTTCATAGACAACTGGGAACACTTCTATGGAAGAAATGAAATGTATGCTCGTGATGGGGTGCATCTATCGAGAGCTGGGGTTGTTGCTGTTGCGAACTCGCTAGAAGAAGTGGTTAGAGGTGTTTGTTTGGGTTTAAACTGTTAGTAGATAGAGGTATGGGAATTGATTTGGAGGAAGGAGGTAATAAAAGTATGTGTTTGTGGGAGAAAGGAATTGGCAAAACGATCAGGGAAAGAGAAGGTCCGCAAAATAACAATTCACTTAGGGTATATTACACTAACAGTAGAAGTCTAAGAAATAAAATTAACGAATTAAATGCTCTTGTCTGCACAGAAAAAATAGATATTATTGCACTTACCGAAACGTGGATGAATGTAGAAAATAGAGAACTATTAGCTGAATATCAAATATATGGATTTAAACTATTTCACACAGATAGATATATTAGACGAGGAGGTGGAGTAGCTATATATGTTAGGGACAATTTGAAATGTAGTCTCAAAGAGGGAATCAAAACAGAGCCACACACAGAAACTATTTGGATTGAATTAAACGAAAAAGCTAATAATATTATAATAGGAGTAATATATAGGCCACCAAATTTAGACAGAATGGAAGCAAAGCATCTATGGGATGAAATATCTAGAGCATCTAGATCTAACAGTATTTATGTCATGGGTGACTTTAATTTTAGCGGAATAAACTGGTTGAACAAAACAGGGAATAGTGAAGCAGAAGATTTTCTAGAATTAATTGACGATTGCTTTCTTACGCAACACATTAAGGAACCAACACGGGAAAATAATATTTTAGATTTAGTGTTAACTAACAGGGAAACGCAAATTAATGACATCGAAATAGGGAGTGAGCTAGGGAGCAGTGATCACAAAGAAATCAGATTTAGCATAGAATGGAATAGACCAGTAGGAGAAAATTCTGTTAAAGTGCCAGATTTTCGAAAAGCTGATTTTAATAGCCTAAGAAATTTTTTGGGTCAAATTGATTGGAAAGGCTTGGGTATGGGGTGTGGGCCGGTCTTGGAGCGAGACATGAACCCAGCGATAGGTGACTTAAATGGGGATTTCGATGTGGATTCAATATATAACTTATTTAAGAATATTCTAAACAAAGCACAGGAACGTAGTATACCATACAAATTGAATAGATCGTATACTAATGACCCAAAGTGGATAACAAAGAATTTGAAGAACCTTATAGGTAAAAAGAGAGCTTGGTACAAAAGGATTAAAAATGGGGAGGTCACTTTAGAACAGGAATTCGTACAACTGGTTAGAAATGTTAAAAAAGAGATAAGGAAAGCAAAAAGAAACTATGAAGTTCGCATAGCAGGGCAAGCAAAGACAAATCCTAAAGGGTTTTTTCAGTTATATCGTACTAAGACTAGGGAAAGGATAGGTCCATTAAAAACTGAGAAAGGTCAAATAACAGATAGTGATGAAGAGATGAGTAGTATTTTTAATAAATATTTTGTATCTGTATTTACTAAAGAGGAACTTAACAATATGCCTTCAGCCGAACAAGTCTATGTGGGTGGGGACGAGGACAGGTTGACGAGTTTAGCAGTTACCAGGGAGGATGTTCTTAAACAAATAGTAAAACTCAAACCAAACAAATCCCCAGGGCCGGATGAAGTGTTTGCTAGGGTGCTTAAAGAATGCAAAGAGGAGCTTTGTGACCCACTGTCAACCATATTTAATAAATCAATAGAGTCAGGCAGAGTGCCAGAGTTTTGGAAAGTTGCTAATGTGATACCAGTTTTTAAGAAAGGAGATAGATCACTTGCGTCTAACTATCGACCAATTAGCCTAACGTCTATTGTGGGAAAGTTACTCGAATCTATAATAGCAAATAAAATTCGTCTTCATCTTGAAAAACATAAATTAATAATTGAGTCGCAACATGGTTTTATAAATGGCCGTTCATGTTTAACAAATTTGTTATCTTTTTATTCTAGCATTGTTGAGGCAGTTGATAGTGGTAAGGATTGCGATGTTGTATACCTTGACTTTAGCAAAGCTTTTGATACAGTGCCACATGAAAGACTGATTAAAAAAATAGAGTCTCATGGTATTGGGGGTGCTATATTAAGCTGGATTAGGGCATGGCTATACCAAAGGAAACAGAGAGTTAGTATAAATGGAATCAAGTCAGAGTGGGAAAATGTTGTAAGTGGAGTGCCTCAAGGCTCTGTCCTGGGACCTCTGTTGTTTATAATATATATAAATGATTTAGATTCAGGTTTGAGTAGCAACATTTGCAAATTTGCCGATGATACGAAAATCGGTAGGGAAATTAATTCGGAGGAGGACTCACTATCACTTCAAGTTGATCTAGATAGGGTTTTGAAATGGTCAAAGGATTGGCAGATGCAGTTTAATGCTGATAAATGTAAAGTTCTGAGGTTAGGTAATGATGATAGAGTTACAAGATACGAGCTAGATGGTGTTGTGATTGCGAAGTCGGATTGCGAAAGGGATCTGGGAGTTATGATTAGTAAGAATTTAAAACAAAAGGATCAATGCATAAATGTTCGTAATAAGGCAAATCGGACACTTGGATTTATTAATCGCAGCGTTAGTAACAAGACACCTGGTGTGGTTCTCAAGCTATATCTTGCTCTAGTCAGGCCCCATTTAGATTATGCAGTTCAGTTTTGGTCGCCATATTATAGAATGGATATAAATTCACTTGAACGTGTCCAGCGTAGGATGACTAAGTTAATTCCCCAAATTAGAAATCTTTCATATGAAGAAAGATTAACAAAGCTTAAGTTGCATTCACTGGAAAGGCGAAGAGTTAGGGGTGACATGATAGAGGTTTACAAGTGGATGAATGGACATAACCGGGGGGATATTAATAGGGTATTAAAAGTATCAACACAGGACAGAACACGAAACAATGGATATAAATTGGATAAGTTTAGATTTAGGAAAGACTTGGGTAAATACTGGTTCAGTAACAGGGTTGTTGATTTGTGGAACCAATTGCCGCGTAACATTGTGGAGGTGGGGTCCCTCGATTGTTTCAAGCACGGGTTGGACAAGTATATGAGTGGGATTGGGTGGTTATAGAATAGGAGCTGCCTCGTATGGGCCAATAGGCCTTCTGCAGTTACCTTTGTTCTTATGTTCTTATGTTCTTATGATAGTGGTAAGGATTGCGATGTTGTGTACCTTGACTTTAGCAAAGCTTTTGATACAGTGCCACATGAAAGACTGATTAAAAAGTTAGTCTCATGGTATTCGGGGTGCTATATTAAGCTGGATTAGGGCATGGCTATACCAAAGGAAACAGAGAGTTAGTATAAATGGAGTCAAGTCAGAGTGGGAAAATGTTGTTAGTTGGTGCCTCAGGGCTCTGTCCTGGGATCTCTGTTGTTTATAATATATATAAACGATTTAGATTCAGGTTTGAGTAGCAACATTTGCAAATTTGCCGATGATACGAAAATCGGCAGGGAAATTAATTCGGAGGAGGACTCACTATCACTTCAAGTTGATCTAGATAGGGTTTTGAAATGGTCGAAGGATTGGCAGATGCAGTTTAATGCTGATAAATGTAAAGTTCTGAGGTTAGGTAATGATGATAGGGTTACAACATACGAGCTAGAGGGTGTTGAGATTGTGAAGTCGAATTGCGAAAGGGATCTGGGAGTTATGATTAGTAAGAATTTAAAACAAAAGGATCAATGCATAAATGTTCGTAATAAGGCAAATCGGACACTTGGATTTATTAATCGCAGCGTTAGTAACAAGACACCTGGTGTGGTTCTCAAGCTATATCTTGCTCTAGTTAGGCCCCATTTAGATTATGCAGTTCAGTTTTGGTCGCCATATTATAGAATGGATATAAATTCACTTGAACGTGTCCAGTGTAGGATGACTAAGTTAATTCCCCATATTAGAAATCTTTCATATGAAGAAAGATTAACAAAGCTTAAGTTGCATTCGCTGGAAAGGCGAAGAGTTAGGGGTGACATGATAGAGGTTTACAAGTGGGTGAATGGACATAACAAAGGGGATATTAATAGGGTATTAAAAGTATCAACACAAGACAGAACACGAAACAATGGGTATAAATTGGAAAAGTTTAGATTTAGGAAAGACTTGGGTAAATACTGGTTCAGTAACAGGGTTGTTGATTTGTAGAACCAATTGCCGCGTAACATTGTGGAGGTGGGGTCCCTCGATTGTTTCAAGCACGGGTTGGACATGTATATGAGTGGGATTGGGTGGTTATAAATAGGAGCTGCCTCGTATGGGCCAACAGGCCTTCTGCAGTTACCTTTGTTCTTATGTTCTTATGTTCTTATGTTCGAACCCATACTCCCAGGAGCAACGCAACTGGTAACTACAGGGCGCCTTAATCCGCTTGACCATCACGGCCGGACAAAAGGAAGTGATAGCCGAAGCTATTTGAACCACTTCCCCCCGGCAACTCGGATGGTAATCTTGGGCATAGCATTTCACCAAATCACCTCATTCTTTGGGGCACACGTGAGGAACACAAATGCGAACAAGCCTGAATGGTCCCCAGGACTATATGCGACTGAAAACTCACACCCCAGAAGTGACTCGAACCCATACTCCCAGGAGCAACGCAACTGGTAACTACAGGGCGCCTTAATCCGCTTGACCATCACGGCCGGACAAAAGGAAGTGATAGCCGAAGCTATTTGAACCACTTCCCCCCGGCAACTCGGATGGTAATCTTGGGCATAGCATTTCACCAAATCACCTCATTCTTTGGGGCACACGTGAGGAACACAAATGCGAACAAGCCTGAATGGTCCCCAGGACTATATGCGACTGAAAACTCACACCCCAGAAGTGACTCGAACCCATACTCCCAGGAGCAACGCAACTGGTAACTACAGGGCGCCTTAATCCACTTGACCATCACGGCCGGACAAAAGGAAGTGATAGCCGAAGCTATTTGAACCACTTCCCCCCGGCAACTCGGATGGTAATCTTGGGCATAGCATTTCACCAAATCACCTCATTCTTTGGGGCACACGTGAGGAACACAAATGCGAACAAGCCTGAATGGTCCCCAGGACTATATGCGACTGAAAACTCACACCCCAGAAGTGACTCGAACCCATACTCCCAGGAGCAACGCAACTGGTAACTACAGGGCGCCGTAATCCGCTTGACATAAGAACATAAGAACAAAGGTAACTGCAGAAGGCCTATTGGCCCATACGAGGCAGCTCCTATTCTATAACCACCCAATCCCACTCATATACTTGTCCAACCCGTGCTTGAAACAATCGAGGGACCCCACCTCCACAATGTTACGCGGCAATTGGTTCCACAAATCAACAACCCTGTTACTGAACCAGTATTTACCCAAGTCTTTCCTAAATCTAAACTTATCCAATTTATATCCATTGTTTCGTGTTCTGTCCTGTGTTGATACTTTTAATACCCTATTAATATCCCCCCGGTTATGTCCATTCATCCACTTGTAAACCTCTATCATGTCACCCCTAACTCTTCGCCTTTCCAGTGAATGCAACTTAAGCTTTGTTAATCTTTCTTCATATGAAAGATTTCTAATTTGGGGAATTAACTTAGTCATCCTACGCTGGACACGTTCAAGTGAATTTATATCCATTCTATAATATGGCGACCAAAACTGAACTGCATAATCTAAATGGGGCCTAACTAGAGCAAGATATAGCTTGAGAACCACACCAGGTGTCTTGTTGCTAACGCTGCGATTAATAAATCCAAGTGTCCGATTTGCCTTATTACGAACATTTATGCATTGATCCTTTTGTTTTAAATTCTTACTAATCATAACTCCCAGATCCCTTTCGCAATCCGACTTCGCAATCACAACACCATCTAGCTCGTATCTTGTAACTCTATCATCATTACCTAACCTCAGAACTTTACATTTATCAGCATTAAACTGCATCTGCCAATCCTTTGACCATTTCAAAACCCTATCTAGATCAACTTGAAGTGATAGTGAGTCCTCCTCCGAATTAATTTCCCTACCGATTTTCGTATCATCGGCAAATTTGCAAATGTTGCTACTCAAACCTGAATCTAAATCATTTATATATATTATAAACAACAGAGGTCCCAGGACAGAGCCTTGAGGCACTCCACTTACAACATTTTCCCACTCTGACTTGATTCCATTTATACTAACTCTCTGTTTCCTTTGGTATAGCCATGCCCTAATCCAGCTTAATATAGCACCCCCAATACCATGAGACTCTATTTTTTTAATCAGTCTTTCATGTGGCACTGTATCAAAAGCTTTGCTAAAGTCAAGGTATACAACATCGCAATCCTTACCACTATCAACTGCCTCAACAATGCTAGAATAAAAAGATAACAAATTTGTTAAACATGAACGGCCATTTATAAAACCATGTTGCGACTCAATTATTAATTTATGTTTTTCAAGATGAAGACGAATTTTATTTGCTATTATAGATTCGAGTAACTTTCCCACAATAGACGTTAGGCTAATTGGTCGATAGTTAGACGCAAGTGATCTATCTCCTTTCTTAAAAACTGGTATCACATTAGCAACTTTCCAAAACTCTGGCACTCTGCCTGACTCTATTGATTTATTAAATATGGTTGACAGTGGGTCACAAAGCTCCTCTTTGCATTCTTTAAGCACCCTAGCAAACACTTCATCCGGCCCTGGGGATTTGTTTGGTTTGAGTTTTACTATTTGTTTAAGAACATCCTCCCTGGTAACTGCTAAACTCGTCAACCTGTCCTCGTCCCCACCCACATAGACTTGTTCGGCTGAAGGCATATTGTTAAGTTCCTCTTTAGTAAATACAGATACAAAATATTTATTAAAAATACTACTCATCTCTTCATCACTATCTGTTATTTGACCTGTCCCAGTTTTTAATGGACCTATCCTTTCCCTAGTCTTAGTACGATATAACTGAAAAAACCCTTTAGGATTTGTCTTTGCTTGCCCTGCTATGCGAACTTCATAGTTTCTTTTTGCTTTCCTTATCTCTTTTTTAACATTTCTAACCAGTTGTACGAATTCCTGTTCTAAAGTGACCTCCCCATTTTTAATCCTTTTGTACCAAGCTCTCTTTTTACCTATAAGGTTCTTCAAATTCTTTGTTATCCACTTTGGGTCATTAGTATACGATCTATTCAATTTGTATGGTATACTACGTTCCTGTGCTTTGTTTAGAATATTCTTAAATAAGTTATATATTGAATCCACATCGAAATCCCCATTTAAGTCACCTATCGCTGGGTTCATGTCTCGCTCCAAGACCGGCCCACACCCCATACCCAAGCCTTTCCAATCAATTTGACCCAAAAAATTTCTTAGGCTATTAAAATCAGCTTTTCGAAAATCTGGCACTTTAACAGAATTTTCTCCTACTGGTCTATTCCATTCTATGCTAAATCTGATTTCTTTGTGATCACTGCTCCCTAGCTCACTCCCTATTTCGATGTCATTAATTTGCGTTTCCCTGTTAGTTAACACTAAATCTAAAATATTATTTTCCCGTGTTGGTTCCTTAATGTGTTGCGTAAGAAAGCAATCGTCAATTAATTCTAGAAAATCTTCTGCTTCACTATTCCCTGTTTTGTTCAACCAGTTTATTCCGCTAAAATTAAAGTCACCCATGACATAAATACTGTTAGATCTAGATGCTCTAGATATTTCATCCCATAGATGCTTTGCTTCCATTCTGTCTAAATTTGGTGGCCTATATATTACTCCTATTATAATATTATTAGCTTTTTCGTTTAATTCAATCCAAATAGTTTCTGTGTGTGGCTCTGTTTTGATTCCCTCTTTGAGACTACATTTCAAATTGTCCCTAACATATATGGCTACTCCACCTCCTCGTCTAATATATCTATCTGTGTGAAATAGTTTAAATCCATATATTTGATATTCAGCTAATAGTTCTCTATTTTCTACATTCATCCACGTTTCGGTAAGTGCAATAATATCTATTTTTTCTGTGCAGACAAGAGCATTTAATTCGTTAATTTTATTTCTTAGACTTCTACTGTTAGTGTAATATACCCTAAGTGAATTGTTATTTGCGGACCTTCTCTTTCCCTGATCGTTTTGCCAATTCCTTTCTCCCACAAACACATACTTTTATTACCTCCTTCCTCCAAATCAATTCCCATACCTCTATCTACTAACAGTTTAAACCCAAACAAACACCTCTAACCACTTCTTCTAGCGAGTTCGCAACAGCAACAACCCCAGCTCTCGATAGATGCACCCCATCACGAGCATACATTTCATTTCTTCCATAGAAGTGTTCCCAGTTGTCTATGAAAGATATTGCATTTGATTTGCAATATCTTTCCAGCCGGCAATTGACACCAAGTGTCCTCGATATCCATTCATTTCCCACTCCCTTTCTTGGAAGAATGCCACATATGATCGGGATTCCTCCCTTGCTCCTAACTAACTCTATGGCTGTTTTATACCTCTGAATCAGTTCCTCACTCCTGACTCGACCAACATCATTTCCTCCCACGCTAATGCAAATAATGGGATTGTTCCCATTACCAGCCATAATATCATTCATGTTGTTTATAATATCACCAATGCCAGCTCCGGGATAGCAAACCCTTAACCTGTTCCCCCTATCTCTAGCACAAAACGTTCTATCCAAATACCTTATCTGGGAATCTCCCACAACTAATGTTTGCTTAGGTACTTCCTTTACTTTCTGAGGGGCCTGCGCTTCCTTTCTCTTCGTTGCTTTCCCTTTTGCGCGATCCACAGTCTCTCCACAGCACTCGTCCTCCAAAACGTCAAATGAATTTGAAGTTGCTATGGCGTTTGAAGGCGGCTTTATCAAAGTCTTCTTAAGGCCCCTGTCTTTCGCAACTCTCCAAGACGAGGTCCCTTTACTGCTGGTCTCCTCCTTCGTTACTTCTCGTTGTTTTTTAAGCTGACGCACCTCCTCCCGCAGAGAGTCCAACTCTGTCCTCAGGGCTCCCACTAGAGTCACCAGGTCCTTCACTACAACTTCCATATTGCTATGATAATATGATTGACCATCACGGCCGGACAAAAGGAAGTGATAGCCGAAGCTATTTGAACCACTTTCCCCCGGCAACTCGGATGGTAATCTTGGGCATAGCATTTCACCAAATCACCTCATTCTTTGGGGCACACGTGAGGAACACAAATGCGAACAAGCCTGAATGGTCCCCAGGACTATATGCGACTGAAAACTCACACCCCAGAAGTGACTCGAACCCATACTCCCAGGAGCAACGCAACTGGTAACTACAGGGCGCCTTAATCCGCTTGACCATCACGGCCGGACAAAAGGAAGTGATAGCTGAAGCTGTTTGAACCACTTCCCCGTCGGCAACTCGGATGGTAATCTTGGGCATAATCTTGGGCACCTCATAAGAATGAGGTGATTTGGTGAAATGCTATGCCCAAGATTACCACTTCCCCGTCGGCAACTCGGATGGTAATCTTGGGCACCTCATAAGAATGAGGTGATTTGGTGAAATGCTATGCCCAAGATTACCATCCGAGTTGCCGACGGGGAAGTGGTTCAAATAGCTTCGGCTATCACTTCCTTTTGTCCGGCCATGATGGTCAAGCGGATTAAGGCGCCCTGTAGTTACCAGTTGCGTTGCTCCTGGGAGTATGGGTTCGAGTCACTTCTGGGGTGTGAGTTTTCAGTCGCATATAGTCCTGGGGACCATTCAGGCTTGTTCGCATTTGTGTTCCTCACGTGTGCCCCAAAGAATGAGGTGATTTGGTGAAATGCTATGCCCAAGATTACCATCCGAGTTGCCGGCGGGGAAGTGGTTCAAATAGCTTCGGCTATCACTTCCTTTTGTCCGGCCGTGATGGTCAAGCGGATTAAGGCGCCCTGTAGTTACCAGTTGCGTTGCTCCTGGGAGTATGGGTTCGAGTCACTTCTGGGGTGTGAGCTTTCAGTCGCATATAGTCCTGGGGACCATTCAGGCTTGTTCGCATTTGTGTTCCTCACGTGTGCCCCAAAGAATGAGGTGATTTGGTGAAATGCTATGCCCAAGATTACCATCCGAGTTGCCGGCGGGGAAGTGGTTCAAATAGCTTCGGCTATCACTTCCTTTTGTCCGGCCGTGATGGTCAAGCGGATTAAGGCGCCCTGTAGTTACCAGTTGCGTTGCTCCTGGGAGTATGGGTTCGAGTCACTTCTGGGGTGTGAGTTTTCAGTCGCATATAGTCCTGGAGACCATTCAGGCTTGTTCGCATATATATATATATATATATATATAACCACGCAAGTCATATATATATGATTTCGTGTCTAGCGCTATAATTTAAATGCCCTGCCTGGGACAGGGGCAGCTATGATGCAGCTACGACCGATAGTTGCCAGATGCCACCTAGAACAAAATTCCAGGCCAACATTCCTGGGTGCAGGGATGCCAGATTGGGCTACAAGTAGCGAATTGGGCTACTTTTCAGAGCCCTGTGCTCCCAAATTTTTAATTTCGCTACTTGCGACTTTTTGGGCAACTTTAAAAACAAGTTGGGCTATTAATGTTATGAAACTCCATGATGATTTTTATGCTTTTTATAATGTCATGTGTACAAATCATAGCCACATCCAACAGCTTGATTGAATAGACCACTTACCGCAGGAGGCCAGGTCAGAGACCGACCCCCTGGGGACGTTGATCCTAGGAACTTCCCAAAGAAAAAGTAACCGCAAGGCAAGATAATCCTCCCTAGGGGCTATAGATTTCCCAACCTTACATGATAGAGGTTTACAAGTGAATGAATGGACATAACAGGGGGAATATTAATAGGGTATTAAAAATATCAACACAAGACAGAACACGAAACAATGGGTATAAATTGGATAAGTTTAGATTTAGGAAAGACTTGGGTAAATATTGGTTGAGTAACAGGGTTGTTGATTTGTGGAACCAATTGCCCCGTAACGTGGTGGATATGGGGTCCCTCGATTGTTTCAAGCGCGGGTTGGACAAGTATATGAGTGGGATTGGGTGGTTATAGATAGGAGCTGCCTCGTGTGGGCCAATAGGCCTTCTGCAGTTATTTTTGTTCTTATGTTTTTATGTTATGTTAAGTGACCTCCCACTGTTGCCTACTGTAAATATTAGGTAAATCTTTAGGTGTTTACAAGAATCAAATGACTGTCGTTAGAGCGGATTAGCATACAGTGAACCTGGCAGCTTCATCTGTGCTTGCATTGTTAGTGTGGTTCTGACCTCCAGAAGGATAGTTCGACACAAGTTACCGCATATAGAAAAGAAGTTATAATAATAATAATAATAATAATAATAATAATAATAATAATAATAATTTTTATTTAGGCAAAGGTACATACATAAAGAGATTTTACAAAGTTTGTTGGCTTTATAGATAAGAGCTAGTACATACAATGCCTAAAGCCACTATTACGCAAAGCGTTTCGGGCAGGAAAAAACACTACTGACTAAAGCTTAAAACTAATGGGTAAAAAGAAAAAAATGCATTGAGTACAAATAAAAATAGAGGTAAAAGAGGGGGGAACATTGTTGAAAAACAGCACAAATACAATTACAAATTATTACAGAAAATTACATTAAAACAGCGTTGATTTGAAAAACAAAAACGAAAAAAAAAAAAAAAAACATACATGGGTTGACAACAGGGGGGTAAGGTAGGTTACAGGGAATTTATTAGGTATAGCTTCGTTTTTAACTTAAACTGGTTGAGAGAGGTACTGTCTTTAACATGGTTGGGAAGGTCATTCCACATTCTGGGCCCCTTGATTTGTAGAGCATTTCTGGTTTGATTAAGTCGTACTCTAGGAATATCAAAACTGTATTTATTTCTGGTGTGGTGCTCATGGGTTCTGTTACAACCTTCTATGAAGCTTTTGAGATCAGGATTGGCATTACATAAGAACATAAGAACATAAGAACAAAGGTAACTGCAGAAGGCCTATTGGCCCATACGAGGCAGCTCCTATTCTATAACCACCCAATCCCACTCATATACTTGTCCAACCCGCGCTTGAAACAATCGAGGGACCCCACCTCCACCACGTTACGCGGCAATTGGTTCCACAAATCTACAACCCTGTTACTGAACCAGTATTTACCCAAGTCTTTCCTAAATCTTAACTTATCCAATTTATACCCATTGTTTCGTGTTCTGTCCTGTGTTGATACTTTTAATACCCTATTAATATCCCCCTTGTTATGTCCATTCACCCACTTGTAAACCTCTATCATGTCGCCCCAAACTCTTCGCCTTTCCAGTGAATGCAACTTAAGCTTTGTTAATCTTTCTTCATATGAAAGATTTCTAATTTGGGGAATTAACTTAGTCATCCTACGCTGGACACGTTCAAGTGAATTTATATCCATTCTATAATATGGCGACCAAAACTGAACTGCATAATCTAAATGGGGCCTAACTAGAGCAAGATATAGCTTGAGAACCACACCAGGTGTCTTGTTACTAACGCTGCGATTAATAAATCCAAGTGTCCGATTTGCCTTATTACGAACATTTATGCATTGATCCTTTTGTTTTAAATTCTTACTAATCATAACTCCCAGATCCCTTTCGCAATCCGACTTCGCAATCACAACACCATCTAGCTCGTATCTTGTAACTCTATCATCCTTACCTAACCTCAGAACTTTACATTTATCAGCATTAAACTGCATCTGCCAATCCTTTGACCATTTCAAAACCCTATCTAGATCAACTTGAAGTGATAGTGAGTCCTCCTCCGAATTAATTTCCCTACCGATTTTCGTATCATCGGCAAATTTGCAAATGTTGCTACTCAAACCTGAATCTAAATCATTTATATATATTATAAACAACAGAGGTCCCAGGACAGAGCCCTGAGGCACCCCACTTACAACATTTTCCCACTCTGACTTGATTCCATTTATACTAACTCTCTGTTTCCTTTGGTATAGCCATGCCCTAATCCAGCTTAATATAGCACCCCCCAATACCATGAGACTCTATCTTTTTAATCAGTCTTTCATGTGGCACTGTATCAAAAGCTTTGCTAAAGTCAAGGTATACAACATCGCAATCCTTACCACTATCAACTGCCTCAACAATGCTAGAATAGAAAGATAACAAATTTGTTAAACATGAACGGCCATTTATAAAACCATGTTGCGACTCAATTATTAATTTATGTTTTTCAAGATGAAGACGAATTTTATTTGCTATTATGGATTCGAGTAACTTTCCCACAATAGACGTTAGGCTAATTGGTCGATAGTTAGACGCAAGTGATCTATCTCCTTTCTTAAAAACTGGTATCACATTAGCAACTTTCCAAAACTCTGGCACTCTGCCTGACTCTATTGATTTATTAAATATGGTTGACAGTGGGTCACAAAGCTCCTCTTTGCATTCTTTAAGCACCCTGGCAAACACTTCATCCGGCCCTGGGGATTTGTTTGGTTTGAGTTTTACTATTTGTTTAAGAACATCCTCCCTGGTAACTGCTAAACTCGTCAACCTGTCCTCGTCCCCACCCACATAGACTTGTTCGGCTGAAGGCATATTGTTAAGTTCCTCTTTAGTAAATACAGATACAAAATATTTATTAAAAATACTACTCATCTCTTCATCACTGTCTGTTATTTGACCTGTCTCAGTTTTTAATGGACCTATCCTTTCCCTAGTCTTAGTACGATATAACTGAAAAAACCCTTTAGGATTTGTCTTTGCTTGCCCTGCTATGCGAACTTCATAGTTTCTTTTTGCTTTCCTTATCTCTTTTTTAACATTTCTAACCAGTTGTACGAATTCCTGTTCTAAAGTGACCTCCCCATTTTTAATCCTTTTGTACCAAGCTCTCTTTTACCTATAAGGTTCTTCAAATTCTTTGTTATCCACTTTGGGTCATTAGTATTCGATCTATTCAATTTGTATGGTATACTACGTTCCTGTGCTTTGTTTAGAATATTCTTAAATAAGTTATATATTGAATCCACATCGAAATCCCCATTTAAGTCACCTATCGCTGGGTTCATGTCTCGCTCCAAGACCGGCCCACACCCCATACCCAAGACTTTCCAATCAATTTGACCCAAAAAATTTCTTAGGCTATTAAAATCAGCTTTTCGAAAATCTGGCACTTTAACAGAATTTTCTCCTACTGGTCTATTCCATTCTATGCTAAATCTGATTTCTTTGTGATCACTGCTCCCTAGCTCACTCCCTATTTCGATGTCATTAATTTGCATTTCCCTGTTAGTTAACACTAAATCTAAAATATTATTTTCCCGTGTTGGTTCCTTAATGTGTTGCGTAAGAAAGCAATCGTCAATTAATTCTAGAAAATCTTCTGCTTCACTATTCCCTGTTTTGTTCAACCAGTTTATTCCGCTAAAATTAAAGTCACCCATGACATAAATACTGTTAGATCTAGATGCTCTAGATATTTCATCCCATAGGTGCTTTGCTTCCATTCTGTCTAAATTTGGTGGCCTATATATTACTCCTATTATAATATTATTTGCTTTTTCGTTTAATTCTATCCAAATAGTTTCTGTGTGTGGCTCTGTTTTGATTCCCTCTTTGAGACTACATTTCAAATTGTCCCTAACATATATGGCTACTCCCCCTCCTCGTCTAATATATCTATCTGAGTGAAATAGTTTAAATCCATATATTTGATATTCAGCTAATAGTTCTCTATTTTCTACTTTCATCCACGTTTCGGTAAGTGCAATAATATCTATTTTTTCTGTGCAGACAAGAGCATTTAATTCGTTAATTTTATTTCTTAGACTTCTACTGTTAGTGTAGTCACTGCACATGTCACTGCACATTACAATTTAGCGTTTTGTATATGTATAGTACACATGAGAGAATGTGCAGTGACTTAATGTCTAACATATTCAGGGATCTGAATAGGGGTACCGAGTGATGTCTGGGGCCAGAATTGGATATTGTCCTAATAGCAACTTTGTGTTGAGTAATTAGAGGACGTAAGTGATTTTGGGTAGTAGAGCCCCAAGCACAAATACCATAGTTGAGATATGGATAGATAAGGGAGTAATAGAGAGTCACCAGGGCAGGGCGTGGTTCATAATATCTGATCTTAGAAAGAATGCCCACAGTTTTTGAAACTTTTTTAGATATGTTTAGAATGTGTCCCTGGAAATTCAGCTTGTGGTCAATGAGAATGCCAAGGAATTTGCCATCTAATTTGTTACAAATTTGGGTATTGTTTATTTTGAGATTTATTTGATTAGAGGATTTATTGCCAAACAGAATATAGAAAGTTTTGTCAATGTTAAGGGTGAGTTTGTTGGCAGTTAGCCACAGGTGGACTTTATTTAGCTCAGTATTTACTGTGGCATTTAGAGCAAGGGGATCAGGACTGGAGTAAATGAAGGTTGTGTCGTCAGCAAATAGGATTGGTTTGAGGTGTTGGGAGGCATTTGGAAGGTCATTAATGTAGATGAGAAAGAGGAGAGGGCCAAGTATGCTGCCCTGGGGAACCCCAATGTTGATGGGTAGGGTGGGAGAAATTGTATTATTCACAGAAACACATTGGAGCCTGTCAGTAAGGTAGGATTTGAGGTATTGTAGGGAGTGTCCTCTGACACCATAATGATGTAATTTAAGAAGAAGGTTTTGGTGGTTGACAGTATCGAAAGCTTTACGCAGGTCCACAAATAACCCAACAGGGAACTCATTTTTATCAAGAGCTGTATGAATCGAGTTAAGCATACTAATAAGTGCATCGTTAGTGCTTTTTTTGGGCCTGAAGCCATATTGGCAAGGGCTAAGTATATTGAGTTTGGCTAGATATGAGTAAAGCTCCTTATAGATTAGTTTTTCAAAAATTTTTGACAAGTTTGGCAGGATTGATATAGGTCTGTAGTTGTTAACATCTGTGAGATCACCACATTTGTGGACAGGCGTTACTCTCGCTTTTTTTAGAATATCTGGAAAGGTTTGGAGTTCAAGTGACTTGTTGAAGAGCAAAGCAATAGCAGGGGCTAAAGATCTGGAGGCTTTTTTGTAGATTAAAGTTGGTATCTCCTCAAGGGCACCAGACTTGGTTTTAAGGGAAAGGATTATCTCATTGACGTCAATGGAATTAATAGGCTTTAGGTACAGAGACTGGGGATAGTTCCCTGTAAGATAGTCCTTAATGTCAGTACTGGAAGATGGAATATCATTAGCAAGGGATGAACCAATGGAAGAGAAGAACCTATTGAACTCAATAGCAGAATCAGAGGCTGAAAGCTGACCATCGTTATTAGACAGGAGAGTCGGTACCGCTGTTACTTTTAGAATTTGCTTAAGTGTTAAGATAAAGAAGTGAAAAATGGGGAAGTGGTCTAAATACCAGAAAGCGTTTCAGATGTCCTGGCTTAAGGATCCCGTGTTTGGAAAGTGGTTGGCTGAAGTGAAAGATGATGGAAATAAGGCATATTGTAAAGTTTGTTGAACTGAGATAAGAGCTCATAGAAGTGGTTTAAAGAAACACAGTGAAACATTAAAACACAGACAAAATATATCGGAGGTAAGTCATCAGCAGATGAGCATCAAGTCTGTTCTATCGAAGAAGGAAGATAAACTTACTTAATTTGAATGTCGTCTGTCTGTATGTACTGTCGCTATCTAGAAATCTAACATTATGTTTGTAACTCATCTTGTATGTATGTACTTTTACCTGTCAGCTCGCTACTTTTAGCAATTTGGATCTGGTAACCCTGCCTGGGTGTGAGAGCTTCAGTACTCAGTGAGCCACCAAGGCAGATGCACGCAGCATGTGCTCACAGCAACGCTGTTCAGTTTGTGACCACAGCATCACCTACAAATGCAATAATATATATGTTCATGCAATTATTTAGCGATGATATTATTACAGAAGACCCCTAACTGTGATAAAACTGACCAGGATTCTGATAATAGCAGGATTGTGGTAATATTTAGCGTTGTGCTCCATGGAGTGAGAAGTAATGCTGTGGGAGAGAGGGTAGTGGCATCATCTTCTGACTGTGTGTGGCCACCTTTTATTGACTACATTCATCATACCAGGTTAGTGGTTCACTATAGGTGAACACAAATGTAGATACTTATATATAACGTGTGTATAGAGTGTAATAACAGCAATAGGAGTAGGTTGGGAGCCGCCATTTTGAAAAGGGAGGTGCGTCATCTGCACAACTTGTCATGTTGTTTACTGGTGGCCACTATGGTCTTTGGGCACCATACCAGCTTATTTGTACAGGTATGGTGAATAAAACAGGTAGATACTTATATATAATGTGTGTATATAACGTAATAACACCACAAACAGTATTGTTGGAGGAGAAATATTAGTGCGTCCAGCCTTGAGGGCGGCCGCCACCAGCTGACTGTGTGAATAGCTATGTCTTTGTGCCTTTACTCACCATACAAGCTTAGATGTACAGTTTTGGTGAACAAAAATAACAGCAATATTGCAGTTATGGTGTACAAAATAACAGCAATATTGCAGAGCCAGGCAATTCAAACGATGAGAGTAACCGTGAGACAGAGTACATAAATAAAGGAATTGGGACGAAAAATGGAGATGGCTCCAATAAAGAGGTAGACAAGACAGACACAGGTATAAATACCTTAAAAAACGCAAAACCGGAACATATTTGCAAATTCTACGCTAAAGGAATATGCAAATATGGAAAATTAGGAGCAAAATGCCATTTTCTGCATCCTCGAAAATGCAGGAACATGTTGGCGAGGGGTACATGCCGTTTTGGAACAGGGTGTAGATACTTCCACCGTAAATTATGTCAATTTTCAATTAGGGACAAAAAATGCTACAATCTTCAGTGTCCGGAATTCCACGTGAGAGGTACACAGCGTTATAGACGGGAAGATCAATATGACACTACTGGAAATTTTTTAGAGGAAGGCAGAAACAGAGTAGTAAATATAAGAGAGAGGAACAGTCAGATGGACCCACTACAGGATTACAGAGGGGAAGGGAGATACCCACAAGACTGGAATACAAATTATCAACAAGCACACAGGTACTACACCACACAACACCCGTCCTACTACCAAAACTGGACGAATCACTTCCAAAACAACGCACCCTGGACCTGGGTAGAGTGGGGGAAGAACTACCAAAGCCCACCAAAGTGTCACGCAATGTGGGAAATCATTCATATTTGCAAACATACAAGGCTTGAAACCAAAATCAAGAAATAAAGTTAAGTTTATAAATGGCCTCCCAATAGAATCGAACTCAATATTTGGTGCATTTACAGAAACCCATAAAAAAGACAACATGGATAGTGAAATCTGGATTCCGAATTATAATCTATATAGATGTGACAGAGTAATTAGGTCAAGTGGAGGAGTAGGTCTGTATATTAGAGAGGAGCTGGCATGCACAGAGCTCCTGAACTCGTCCAATGAGGTGGTAGAGGTACTTGGAATCAAGGTAGAAAATATGAATCGACTTATTATTTTAATATACAAACCGCCAGATGCAACAGTTGAGGAATTCACTGAACAGATCCACAAAATAGAGAATATCCTTGATAACCTAGCAAACCCAGTACAAGATATCATCTTCCTTGGAGACTTCAATCTACCCAGTTTAAAATGGAGAATAGTAAAAATAACATCATAGCAGGAAGTCAACCTGGAAATAACCAACCACAGGTCAGAGAACTACTGAGATTCTGTGACAAATTCTCGCTCAGTCAGCAGATTACAGAACCAACTAGGAACAAAAACACGCTGGACCTGATATTCACGAACAATGATGAGCTAATCAGAGACATCACTGTCTCAGACACTACGTACTCGGACCACAAGCTCATTAAAGTGCAAACTAACATTAATAACGGTAGTAGACCCAAGAGAAACAACAAGAGAGAAGGGCTATTCAATAAATTCAATTTTAATAATAAGAGGATAGACTAGGAGAAAATAAACAGGGAACTTACAAACATTCAATGGGAAAATGTTCTAAGAAATAAAAATCCTACACAGGGAATAGAAAAACTGACTTCTGAAGCATATGAAGTCTGTCTGAAACATGTTCCTTTGAGGAAAGCCAGAAAGAGGTCCAATGTAGAAAGAGAACGCAGACGACATTAGAAAAGGAGGAAGAAATTAACGGAAATGCTTAAGCAGACACGACTCTCCATACAGAGAAGAAATAATTTAAACAGGGAGATTGAAGAAATCGAACAGAGACTGAAGCATTCCTATCAGACTGAAGAAAGGCAACTGGAACAGAAAGCAATTCAAGAAATAAAGAAAAACCCAAAATATTTCTTCACATATGCTAAATCAAAAGCGAAAACCACTGCCAGTATTGGACGTATTCGTATTAGTGAAGGTTCATACACTAAGGATGACAAAGAAATTAGTGAAATCCTAAAAAAGCAGTATGAAGACATGTTTAGCACTCCGATACTCAGCATGAAAGTGATACTCAAACACCTGTAAATACAACTGATATCAACACGAGCGTGGCAGATTTTGAAAGAGAAATTGACAATATGCCCATGCACTCAGCCCCGGGTCCAGACTCATGGAATTCAATATTTATAAAGAAATGCAAAGTGCCAGTAGCACAGGCACTCAGTATAGTGTGGAGGAAGAGCTTGGACACAGGGGAGATACCAGATGCGCTTAAAGCAGCAGACATTGCCCCTCTACACAAGGGTGGTAGCAAAGCATTGGCAAAGAATTATAGACCAGTTGCACTAACGTCCTACATAATAAAAGTATTTGAAAGAGTGATCAGGAGTCAGGTCACTAGATTCATGGAAACCAATGACCTCACAATCCAGGCCAGCATGGATTTAGAGCAGGAAGATCATGCCTCTCACAGCTACTTGACCACTATGACAAAATCATGGAGGCTTTAGAGGAAAAACATAATGCAGATGTCGTATACACAGATTTTGCAAAGGCATTCGACAAATGTGACCATGGAGTGATTGCACACAAAATGAGGTCAATGGGTATAACTGGTAAAGTAGGACGCTGGATACTCAATTTCCTGTCGAACAGAACACAAAAAGTAACAGTCAATCAAGTAAAATCGAGTCTGAGCGCAGTTAAAAGCTCTGTACCTCAAGGTACAGTCCTTGCACCACTGCTGTTCCTTATTCTCATATCAGATATAGACAAAAACACAAGTCACAGCTTCGTGTCATCCTTTGCAGATGATACAAAAATCAGCATGAAAATTACCTCTGCTGAAGACATTGATAAACTACAAACAGATATTAACAAAGTTTTCGATTGGGCAGCAGAAAATAACATGATGTTTAACGGTGATAAATTCCAGGTACTCAGATACGGCAAAAATGAGGATCTTAAACATAATACAGGGTACAAAACACAATCGAATCTGCCCATAGAAGAAAAACAGCATGTCAAGGATTTGGGAATAATGATGTCCGACGACCTAACGTTTAGGGAGCATTACCAAGCAAGTATTGCGTCAGCCAGAAAAATGATAGGATGGATTACGAGAACCTTCAAGTCCAGAGATCCCATCACAATGGTTATAATAATATAATAATAATTTTTATTTAGGTAAGGTACATACATAAAGAGATTTTACAAAGTTTGTTGGCTTTATAGATAGAGCTAGTACATACAATGCCTAAAGCCACTATTACGCAAAGCGTTTCGGGCAGGAAAAACATTAATGACTAAAGCTTAAAACTAATGGGTAAAAAGAAAAGATGTGATGAGTACATATAAAAAATAGAGGTAAAAGAGGGGGGAACATTGTTGAAAAAGCAGCACAAATACAATTACAAATTATTACAGAAAATTACATTCAAACAGCGTTGATTTGAAAAACAAAAAAACAAAAAACATACATGGGTTGACAACAGGGGGGTAAGGTGGGTTACATGGAATTTATTAGGTATAGCTTCGTTTTTAACTTAAACTGGTTGAGAGAGGTACAGTCTTTAACATGGTTGGGAAGGTCATTCCACATTCTGGGCCCCTTGATTTGTAGAGCATTTCTGGTTTGATTTAGTCGTACTCTAGGAATATCAAAACTGTATTTATTTCTGGTGTGGTGCTCATGGGTTCTGTTACAACCTTCTATGAAGCTTTTGAGATCAGGATTGGCATTATAGTTTAGCGTTTTATATATGTATAATACACATGAGAGAATGTGCAGTGACTTAATGTCTAACATATTCAGAGATTTGAGTAGGGGTACCGAGTGATGACTGGGGCCAGAATTGGATATTGTCCTAATAGCAGCTTTGTGTTGAGTAATTAGAGGACGTAAGTGATTTTGGGTAGTAGAGCCCCAAGCACAAATACCATAGTTGAGATATGGATAGATAAGGGAGTAATAGAGAGTCACCAGGGCAGGGCGTGGTACATAATATCTGATCTTAGAAAGAATGCCCACAGTTTTTGAAACTTTTTTGATATGTTTAGAATGTGTCCCTGGAAATTCAGCTTGTGGTCAATGAGAATGCCAAGGAATTTGCCATCTAATTTGTTACAAATTTGGGTATTGTTTATTTTGAGATTTATTTGATTAGAGGATTTATTGCCAAACAGAATATAGAAAGTTTTGTCAATGTTAAGGGTGAGTTTGTTGGCAGTTAGCCACAGATGGACTTTATTAAGCTCAGTATTTACTGTGGCATTTAGGGCAAGGGGATCAGGACTGGAGTAAATGAAGGTTGTGTCATCAGCAAATAGAATTGGTTTGAGGTGTTGGGAGGCATTTGGAAGGTCATTAATGTAGATGAGAAAGAGGAGAGGGCCAAGTATGCTGCCCTGGGGAACACCAATGTTGATGGGTTGTACTCTTCAAATCACTTGTGTTGTCCCGTCTTGAATACTGCTCAGTACTCACTTCCCCCTTCAGAGCAGGAGAGATTGCTGAAATTGAGGGAATACAGAGAACATATACGGCAAGCATAGACGAGATAAAGCACCTAAATTATTGGGATCGTCTCAAAGCTCTCCAAATGTACTCACTAGAAAGGAGACGAGAGATACCAAATAATATACACATGGAAAATACTGGAGGGACAGGTCCCAAATCTGCACAGTAAAATAACAACGTACTGGAGAGAACGGCATGGAAGAAAATGCAGAATAGAACCAGTGAAGAGCAGAGGTGCCATGGGCACAATCAGAGAACACTCTATGAACATCAGAGGTCCACGGTTGTTCAACGTCCTACCAGCGAGCATCAGAAATATTACAGGAACAACCGTGGACATTTTCAAGAGAAAACTAGATTGTTTCCTTCCAGGAGTGCCGGACCAACCGGGTATGTGAGCCTGCGGGCCGCTCCAAGCAACAGCCTGGTGGACCAAACTCTCACAAGTCAAGTCTGGCCTCGGGCCGGGCTTGGGGAGTAGAAGAACTCCCAGAACCCCATCAACCAGGTAAAACATGTAAATACTTATATATATAACGTCTGTGTATAGTGAATAAATGCAAAAACAGTATTGTGGGAGAATGAGGGCGAGTCAGGTGTTGTTGAGGGAGGGAGTGGCAGCAAGTGGCTGGCTGGTGTGTGGCGGTCACTCCTCGTTGCATTTTAACTCACATTACCAACTTAGTGGTTCGTTATGGTGAGCAAAACATGCAGATACTTATATATAACCAGTGTATATAGTGTAAAAACAGCAAAATTATTTGTTTATTGTTTTATGAACATAATAATTGAATCACTAATAGGCACACCATAATTTTGAGTACAGCGATGGTTCACACATTTTATTATATAAATATATCACAATTCACTCTATTTAATAATATTACTGCAAAAAACAAAGAAAAAATCAATCAGAGACATTGAAATAATTATGTAATAATATATTTGTGGCAACTGCCGCTTGACAGCTCGGGCGGAGTAGACCTCGTCTGGCGAAGGCTCTGCCAACGCCCCTCTTTTGCCACACTTCCCTACCTTATTGCGACTAAAATATGCCACCTACGATTTTTTTGTTATTTTTTCCATGATCAGGGAACAAAAATGAACACTTATAAGATGAAAGATTTTTTTGGAATTTTTGTTGTTGTTGTTGTGCCTGTGGGTGCTGAAGCCATTTGGACCCCCTAGCAATTTAAGGGTTAAAGTACTTTGACGTGTTTGCGGGGGAAGGTGCTCGGCCGGAGCTGGTGTTCACCGACCATAACCCCTTAAAGTTTTTATATAAGATGAAGAACTCGAACCAGAGATTGACGGGATGGACTTTGCTGTTGCAGAAATATTGCTTAGAGATGAAACACATTAAAGGAAAGAAAAATGTAATAGCAGACACCCCTTCCCGAGTGCATAAACCGATATGACTCCTTTTTTAAGGGGAGGGGAATGTCACGGTGCCCTCTCTTATATCTTCCCTTATCCAGCAAAAAGTCATGTCTCTGCATCCTGCATGTTCCCTGAGATGCAGGGATTCGTTTGATGTAGGTGCCGATTAGCAAGAGTTCTTATTTGGGGAGAAAGTGCCAAGACTAAAATGTCCTTACAAGAGGGCTTACACCCTTTAGGTGTACAAGATGGCGACGGATAGATCAGACTCTTGCCAAGGCGTGAAGGCGCCAGCTGCTTGGCGATTGGCTTGTCCAGGTCACGTGCCTATACTGACTAATGGAGGGCCAGCCACCAGGCTGGTGACATCACCGGGCCATGGCGCCTGTAGGCTGGCAAGTGCCAGGAGCTCAGAACTCACAGCCCTTCACAGAGAGCGCCAAGTGAGCTCTCTAGACTGGAGGGCTAGGAGCCTCGCCCAGTGGATTTATGAAGCTTGGCATATGCCATAATTATTACAGAAGACTAGTGTACTTTCGTAGAGTACAAAGAAGCCGAGTTTAAACGGAGTGATGACGCCAAAATTTCGTGACTAATAGTTTTGCATGGAGGAGGGGTAGCAATGCGGCATAAGCAGTGTGTGCAACTCCGCTGGTGGGCCCCAACGTGATGCAAAGCTGCTGTGACTGGGTCATGTCCACTGGTGATTTGAACAGAGATATCGCGACCAGATCTTCGAGGATTAATCTCAGTGAAGGCAGGAGTGAGGGGAGACGAACAGTGCAGGAACTACTGTCAGGACCTGTAGGAGGAACTGCAATTCTGGGAAGTGAGCACGGCGATGACGCGTTTCTACACGATGCCCGAGATCCTGTGGTTCCAGTCCTGAATGCAGAGGAATGCCCAGGGGGACCGAGGACCACATTCGACCACTGGAGCCAAGGCGTCTTGTGGCCGGCAATGTTAAGGTAGATAATTATTTCCCTCCCATTGTCCCTTGAGAATTAGATGAGTAAGACCAATATATATTGTGACTGGTTGTGGAATCGCAGCTATACTGAACCCAAGATTGTAGGGCTCTCCATCACATAAATAAATAAAAAAATGCTGCTATTGGCTCTTCCACCAAACGTTTTCGCGTTTTCAAAACGTTCTAAAACGACATATTGTTTTGGGCACGTTTTAAATTACGTTTAAAATACGTATTTTGAGAATTTGTAAAGACAAACATAAAATGTGAGGTCAAAACGTTTTAATAAAACTATTTTAAAAGTCATGATATGACGTTTTTATTATTTATGGAATATATTATGTATAATTATTTTATTGCATTTAGAAAGATAGAGACAGAGAGAGTAGAGGAGAGAGGAGAGAGGAGAGGAGAGGAGAGAGGAGAGGAGAGGAGAGAGGAGAGGAGAGGAGAGAGGAGAGGAGAGGAGAGAGGAGAGGAGAGGAGAGAGGAGAGGAGAGGAGAGAGGAGAGGAGAGGAGAGAGGAGAGGAGAGGAGAGAGGAGAGGAGAGGAGAGAGGAGAGGAGAGGAGAGAGGAGAGGAGAGGAGAGAGGAGAGGAGAGGAGAGAGGAGAGGAGAGGAGAGAGGAGAGGAGAGGAGAGAGGAGAGGAGAGGAGAGAGGAGAGGAGAGGAGAGAGGAGAGGAGAGGAGAGAGGAGAGGAGAGGAGAGGAGAGAGGAGAGGAGAGGAGAGAGGGAGAGAGAGAGAGAGAGGGAGAGAGAGAGAGAGAGAGAGAGAGAGAGAGAGAGAGAGAGAGAGAGAGAGAGAGAGAGAGAGAGAGAGAGAGAGAGAGAGAGAGAGAGAGAGAGAGAGAGAGAGAGAGAGAGAGAGAGAGAGAGAGAGAGAGAGAGAGAGAGAGAGAGAGAGAGAGAGAGAGAGTGGCGTGGCGCATGGGGGCGGGCGGTGGCGGCTGTGGGCAGGCGGTGGCGGACGGTGGTTGCTGTTACGGGTGGTGGCGGGCGGTGGCGGCTGGTGGCGGCTGTGGCAGGTGGGGGCGGCTGTGGCGGGTGGTGGCGGGCGGTGGCGGATGGTGGTGGGGGGTGATGGGTGGAGGCGGGCAGTGGTGGGTGGCGGTGGCTGTGGCGGGTGGTAGCGAGCGGTAGCGGCAGTGGCGACCAGTGGTTGGTGGTGGTGGGCGGTGGCGGCTGTGGCGGGTGGTGGTGGGCGGTGGCAAGTGGTAGCAGCTGTGGCGGGTGGTGGCGGGCGGTGGCGGGTGGTGGCACTCGGTGGCACATTGGTGGCGGGTGGTGGCAGGCGGTGGCAGGCGGAGGTGATGGTGGCGGCTGTGGCGGGTGGTGGCGGGCAGTGGTGGGTGGTGGCGGGTGGTGGCAGGTGGTGGCGGCCGGTGGCGGCTAGTGGCGGCTGTGGCGGGTGGTGGAGGGCAGTGGTGGGTGGTGGCGGGTGGTGGCGGCCGGTGGCGGCTAGTGGCGGCTGTGGCGGGTGGTGGAGGGCAGTGGTGGGTGGTGGCGGGTGGTGGCAGGTGGTGGCGGCCGGTGGCGGCTAGTGGCGGCTGTGGCGGGTGGTGGAGGGCGGTGGCGAGTGGTAGCAGCTGTGGCGGGTAATGGCGGGTGGTGTGGGATATCTGGGGCTTGACTCATTTATTCAATTATTTACTTATTTGATTTAATAAAACGAAGGACCACCCACTTTTGAGAAAAGAGGGAAAACTAATAAAAGTGATCATTAGAATAACACTAGAGAACCAGTGTCTATGGATAATTATTAAAAAGATAATCACTTGAAGTAATGAATGGACTGTATGATTAATTAATTAATGTCAGAGCCTCAAACACCTACATTGGGGGGGTATTTCTAGAAATTCATATACATCTAGGAACTAGTGTGGTTCGTCACCAGTTCACTGCTGAGTAAATGATATTATAAATCTAAACTACTGTAGATTCAAATATGTGAACTCAAATTGTGAATATTAATGATTATTAAATTACTGAGCAACAGTCAAAGCAAACACATGAATTACCAATCATCATTTCCGGTAATAATCTCTTCAATGTAATGATCCTACAAAAATTATATAAGAAGCAAATCATGTAAATAAAATTTGTACGAAAAGAGTCTTAGCTTTAAGACGATTTCTATAACATCGTTTCGTCATTCGTCCTCGAGTTCACAGAATCTCCACAAGGAAGGAACTAGAGATAAATAACACGGGTGAAGAGAAACAACTTGATGACACCTCGCCTACACGCTGAAATCAGAGAGAATTAAGTAGCATTTGAATAGGCTACGTTTTAATTTCAATATTCATGAAAACGGAGGATATAGCCGAACAGGTACTAACGTTGTATATTGGGTCTTCTCGCTATATAACGACAGACTACTCATAAATATAAAATCTTGTATGATGCATCATACGAGAAATCTATACTTATCATGAGCGTATTGAATACTGAGGTCTGCCGGTATCGCGTCTGCCAGTCCCAGACGTTCACTGCTGTGTACGTGTGTTTACGGGTTTTGGCTTCAATTGTTGACGCGTTATTGACTAGCTGGGCACTATAGAACACGTGGATGAGTAACTATTAATTGTTGACCGAGTGTCAGCGTAATTCTTGCCGATAAACTCTCCAGTCGCTACCACGTGTCTCGCCACTCTTTACGCCAGGGACCCTCCTCTCGCGCAAGCTAACGTACAATGGCGTCGCCGCCTCTCGCATTCACCACAGAAATTATTAATCACGAATAATTCTTTTCCGCGCAATTATGGATGTAATACGTTAATGAGAACGGGGTTGCAATTATAGGGATTTAAATATTATCATATTCTCGTTTTATGGTGTTAAACGGGAAATGGAGAAGATTTTATTCTCCTCCATGACATTTGTACGTAACAGAAGGAACTGTTACTACAGAGCACTTTAATTAATAACTCTCGGTTTAAGATTATTGGGAGTTATATTATCCGTGAGTAATTATTACACAGAGCTGATAAGTTAGCCAAAGAATCTGCCTTTAAAGGAGCCGTTGAGTGTAACCTTGGATTGTCAATGAGCAATCTGAGAGCAGCAGTACACCGAGAACTTCAACAAGATCTTGTAGATCTGAGGCAAAGTGAAATTAACACCAGTAATTCCATCTATCATCATGCTATCATGCAAGAGGAGCCACACATCTATGGATCATCCAATAAAATCAGCAGACTTCTAGATGTTACTGCTGCTCGGCTTAGACTTGGTTACAAGTATCTCTGGGAATTCTCATTATCTGCTGATGTAGACCTGACCAAATGTAAACTGTGTCAATAAAATTATTCGCACACCCTCCGTCACTATGTGATGGAGTGCGAAAAGATACGTTAATTTAGAGACAATTCTATAACCAATGTTCCAGCGATGTGTCAATATTTCATTCTAAATGATCTGCTACCAGAAATTTTAGCCAAATATCCCCAGTTTGCTAACTGTAGGTAGTAACTAAGTGATTGTAACCTATCCACCGCTGCCCACTGGATGGGGGGCGGTGTGCAGGATAAACATATAAATTTTGACACTAGCTCTCCACATATGTCAGTTGCTTAATTTTGAACCTGTACTTGAGGTCGATCTCGAACCCATTGTTGATGTGACGACTTATATTGAATTTTGTAACTATCGCATCAAGATTGTAACTTGCTTAGCTAAATGAATTGTGGGGTTCAGTTCCTGAGCCCATTGTGTGCCTCTGTAACCCTTTACACTACCGCCCACAAGATGGGTATGGGGTGCATAATAAATGAACTAAACTAAAAAATTATTACACGGAATATTGATGATTTTAGAGAACCACATTCAATTCTCTAACCCATTGGTAATAAATGTGTCTAACTAACCATTATCTGACGCAATGTTGCTACTCTATTTCATGAGAATTCTAGCATTAATACGCAGATGCAATGGTTAGTTTATGTTGACACTACCGTTAGTAAAATTAGTAACTACTGTAGTTAGTTTATAATAATAATGACTTATTATAATACAATAGTAGTTTATTAGTGTTGGAAATTTCCAACATAACTCCGGGGGGAGAGAACTCGGGTCGCAGTGCAATGTTGAGTACTGACATACCTATCCCGAAGTTAGTATTAATGTTAGTATGTTAGTACAAACATAACGGATGTCCCGTAATTAATGTGGGAACCGACCTGTGAGATTTATATTTATTTATTTTATATGAATTTATATTTACGTTAATTTATATACTTCGATAGCAATTTGTATAATGATAAGTGGACTGTATTTCTGCAATAATCTCACAAATCGATCCTCTACACATTAGGGGGGGTTTATTAAATTTATATATGCAGCCAATCAAACTACAGTAATAGACTACATACATTGAAGAGATTCCTTATCTTATAGTACAGCAGGTTAGTCCACCAGGTATAACTAGGGTGTAGACACCAAATTATCCTCTTTGAGGTAGCTTCCATCACCCAGTAACTGATGCACAAAGCCTTGCTTCCTCGTCTTGACCTGTTAAAAGGGCGCTAGCTGTAAAGCCAGATACCTATATATGACAAGCTATATCAGAGAAAATACTGTACATGGAACATTGAAGACCTGGCTTAATTACCTTTAGTATGAGGCGATTTCGTGATCTAACCGGATCACCCTACCCAATGACATTAATGGCCACTAATGATAGATATACGGGTTTCGGAAAGACACTTAACTTGAATTTGTTGACAGCGTGTGATAATGGTACACCTTTGGTTTCCATAACACTTCGTCCAAGTAAAATTAACAGGAGCCGAATTTGCTCCCTGCGCCTCTGGTCTCAATAATGTCTAACACTCCATACTATTGACGCTACTGGCCGACATTGTCCAGATATGATAGGAGCCGAATTTGCTCCACACGTCTCGGAGGTGACACAACAATCGCTCTCTAACACTCCATACTATTGACGCTACTGGCCGACATTGTCCAGATATGATAGGAGCCGAATTTGCTCCACACGTCTCGGAGGTGACACAACAATGGCTGCCCCTTCTTCCTCACTCTGACGCCTGGCTTACATTGTACAGATGTCAAAAGTGATAGAAGGGTCACATTTACTCTACTTTAATATCGATAATTAAGTTAATTTATATAAGATGTTTTTATGATGGTAAAGTCCAAAGACTAATGTATTTAAGAATAATTCCCACCATAATAGATGGTGAATTATAATAGTATGTGGTGATGATATCCCGTTTTCTTTAGACGGTAATTCCACTACAAGTTACGTTTTCTAAAAGGTTACTTGTTTATACAATACAGCTATTATCTGTATGATATAAAATGGTGTCGGATTTTCCGACCATTGTCAAGGACATACAAGAATTTTGAGTCTTGTAAAGGAACTCATGTTGAATGAAACATGGAATTGTGAATCATCTAAAGTTAATGACTAATAAGGCCTACAATATACTCTGTGACTGGTGTTGCTATGACATGTAACGTTTATGTTACTAAGCCTTAAAGTTTTGAAAACTCATAGATACTCTACATGAAATAATGTTATAGTTGATAGCCTATACTAACAAATTAATGATTAAATCATACAATTTAAAGTAACTGAGAATCCACTGTGAGGTGAATGTTTTGGGTCATTGTGACTTGTAACTGATTTGTTACTTGACATCACACCACAGCATCATCATGATTACTCAAATTGGATGGGAAATTATTTGCTCTTAGTCAGAGCTATAATAGGCTTGTAGTTTCCGTTTGCATTGTTGAGCAGCTGCTCTAGTGGGGCGGGTGCTCGGTGGATCAGAATTGTTGTCCTCGGAAACTGTTGGTGAAACTGGTTCTGATAAACACTCTCGTTCTGCTAATTCGAGAGGTACCAACTTTTCTAAGGTTTTTAGGGTAGTAGTGCCTCGGCACAAAACCCTTACTACTCTCAGGATGCCTTGGTGATCTGGGTGGATAGCAACAATTTTGCCTATAGGCCATTCTGACCTTGGTCCATCACTGTCAACCAATACTAGGTCTCCTGGTTTAAGTTGTCGGAAAATCCGACACCATTTAATATATCATACAGACAGATAATAGCTGTGTTGTATAAACAAGTTACCCATAGGAAACGTAACTTGTAGTGGAATTACCGTCTAAAGAAAACGGGATATCATCACCACATACTATTATAAATTCTCCAGCTATTCTGCTGGGAATTATTCTTAAATACATTAGTCTTTGGACTTTACCATCATAAAACATCTCATATAAATTAACTTAATTATCAATATTAAAGTAGAGTAAATGTGACCCTTCTATCACTTTCTGTCATCTGGACAATGTAAGCCAGGCGTCAGGGTGGAGGAGGGGCAGCCATTGTTTATACTGAGACCAGAGGCGCAGGGAGCAATTCGGCTCCTGTTAATTTTACTTGGACGAAGTGTTATGGAAACCAAAGGTGTACCATTATCAACAAGCTGTCAACAAATCAAGTTAAGTGTTCTTCCGAAACCCATGTATCTTTCATTTATGGCCATTAATGTCATTATATAGGGTGACCCGGTTAGAGCACGTGGTAGCCTCAAACTAAAGGTAATTAAGCCAGGTCTTCATTGTTCCATGTACAGTGTTCTCTGATATAGCTTGTCATATAGGATTCTGGCTTTTCAGCTAGCGCCCTTTTGACAGGTCAAGACGAGGAAGCATGCTTTGTGCATCAGTTACCAGGGTGATGGAAGCTACCTCAAAGAGGGAAAATGTGGTGTCTACATCCTGGTTATACCTGGTGGATTAAGGTCAGCTGTACTATAAGATAAGGAACCTCTTCAATGTATGTAGTCTATTACTGTAGTTTGATTGGCTGCATATATATAAATTAATATAAACCACCCTAATGTGTAGAGGATCGATTTGTGAGATTATGAGATTATTGCAGAAATACAGCCCACTTATCATTATACAAATTGCTATCGAAGTATATAAATTAATGTAAATATAAATTCTATATATATTCATATAAATTAAATAAATATAAATCTCACAGGTCGGTTCCCACATTATTTGGACCTTCAGAACCGGAATATTCGGTCCTTTGAACCCACATTTGGTCATCTTAGTACCGGATGAACCAGTTAACCAGTGGATTCATTAAATATACTAGTGCAGTGTGATTTAAACAAGGCCAGCAGTCAAGACGGCGGCGTTGACTCGTGCGAGTTCATGAGCCCTGCTCAGTTCAGATCAGCCTTAGTCAGCGATTTCATGCACACCCACAGATATTTGGTGGCGTGTTATTCTGTGAAATGACAGCGCTAATATTGAAGCCAGCCAAAGTAGTGGCTGTGGTGTCGCGTGATTGTTCACGGATTTCGTGGTGTTAAAGTTCGCGAGAGATTATCCACGAATTTTGTGGACTTTATTTCGCGAGGTCACTAATAATATTTAATACTTCTAGATAATATTAGAAGTTTCATAGAGGCTAATTAAGAGGCTATTATCAATAATTGTGTATATTATTTCTCCAAATAGAGAATTATTTAATATATATTGCACAAGTGACCACAGTATAATATTTACTAATTGCCAACCCACAACAGGGTAGGATATTTACCATTGACTAGTTGAACTATTATTGCTCATCCTAGTCCCCTTATTACCATAGTCAGTTGTACTATATTGATCAACCTAACACCATTAATGAATGGTCCAGACCCTATTTTGGGTGTAATTTTTATCAACTCGAGTTGAGTTGTATATATAATAATTTACTTATGATCATTACACCTTTGAGTGATTAATTAGTGTCTCTACCATCCTAGGGTGATATAGAAGAGCTAACCTAAAGGTACTTCCAGTGACACTGGTTTATCACTCAAATCATTAGTGTGTATGATTGTATATATATATAATGTGTATTAATTTTAAGTGCTAACCTCTACTAGAGGTAGGATTATTTCCTAGTGAGTGCAGAATTTTACCCTAGGCTACCATCAGTGCTTATTCAGTATTATGAGCAGCCCAAGTACAAGCCCCACAAGGCTTCATCAACTAGCCAGTATAGATAATGCAGGGAGAATGAAAAGAACCCTTGCAGGTCTTAAAGGCCATTTAACAAGACAGATCAAGAAATGTGAAGATTTGTCACAACAATCTCAAGTTGATTATGCTGACCTGGAAAGCTATTATCAAGCAGCTGCAGGTAAATTTGAGCAAATCAAATGCCAAATAGCAACATATGTGGCTGAACTTGCCAACACTAATTTATCAGAAACAGAAATAGATGACATTATGGTTGATCTTGCGAATTATGAAGATCAAACTCAGGCCACGTTACAGCCTTATGTCAAATTAATTGCCCAGAACAAGGCAACAACAACAGCAACAACAACAACAGTTACATCTAATACGAGTCAAGCAGAAGCTCGACTCCCTCCAATTAATTTACCCACTTTCTCAGGAAAAGATGAGGAAGATTGGGACGAATTTTGGAACAAATTCGTTGACCTTGTAGACTCAAAACAATCTTTACCAAAGAGTAGTAAATTCTCTTATTTGCAAGGCCAATTATCAGGTGAGGCTAAAACAGTAGTATCCCATCTGAGATTAACTAATGACGGCTATGATCTGGCGGTAAAACTCCTCAAGGATAATTATGCTGATCCAGAAGTAAGAACATCACATTTAGTTCATGAGCTGTTGCATTTACCCCCACCGGAGGCTTCAGCTGATTCACTCCAAGTCTTCAAGCTGGAGGTAGAATCATTGATCAATGCCCTCAGCCTGACAGCAGATACAAACGGGGCTGAGTGGGTCTTGAAAATAATTGTCCAGGAGAAAATACCTAGGGACATATTGAGACAAATGAGTGCTCATTACAATAAAAGTATCTTATCCATGAATGAAATATCTGAAGGTTTAAAGTCAGTAGTTCATCAATTACGAACACATGACAAATTAAAACCACCAAGTAAACCCTTAGAAACCAATAATAGTAAACCACAGAGTACCAAAGGTACTCCAAATCAATCTAGACAATATAATTCAACACCAAAGTGGAACAGTAGCAGTGTGGGCGTATATGCAATGGGACCCTCCAAGCCTATAGTTACTGTGTCACCCAAGAACGTGACACCAAAGGGTACTGGAAGCTATGGAACATGTTTGTTCTGCGATGAGAAACATTCAATGTACCACTGCTCTAATTTTCCTGAGAGTGACGCCCGTGTTGAGCGACTCAAAGATTTGCAACATTGCACGAGGTGCCTCAGGAAACATAACATCAAGGACTGTGAGACCCAATTACACACCTGTAATAGGTGTAACAAAGGTCAGCACCATGCAGCATTGTGCAGAGACACCAAAACAACGTCTCCAAACCCCAAGGTGGAAGATAGCATTCCCACCTCAGTACAGTATTGCAAGGTGCAACCAACAAAGAGTGTCCAATCGGCAAAGTCTAAAGGTAATACGACTTTGCCTACTGCCCAAATTACCATCCTGAATAAGAGGGCCAAGGTCCATACCCGTGGGTTGTTTGACCAAGGATCCCAGAGAACATTTGTCACTAAAAAGCTGGCAGATGAACTACAATTAAGGCCTGTAGCCCAGACGTCATTCAACATCTCAGGGTTTGTAACAGATGCAGGACCTCAAGTCTACCAGGTGATACAACCATCAGTACGCTTAGGCAGGTACGTCTGTCGAGTACAAGCCATTGTGGTGGACAAAATACCAGTAGACCTGCAAGTTCAAGGTCTGAGAGCAACAGCCAAATTCCTGAGAAATAGAAGAATAAAATTGGCAGATAATATTAAGTCTGATCACCTCACCGACTTCGGTCTCCTTGTAGGGACAGACTATTGTCATCGATTCATCGGTAGCCCTACTAAATATCAGGGTATAACCATGTTAAAGTCTGCAGGAGGTAAATTACTCTCAGGCCCAGTATCAAGCCTGAGGAGACCTATGCCTGCAGATAAACAATACCAGTAGAAATCTAAATTTGTCAGCTGATTATATTTCTCCAGTAGCATTATACTAAGGAGATTACAGCTGACTATACCAACAGAGGTTGATGTTAGTATCATCATTTAAAGCTGAAGATGAATTCATGAGGCCTCAGTGGCAAATCAGTGAACAGTAGCCTAAAACAGCTACAAGTCACTCTGACCAATGTCACTGAACCCACTGCAGTCTCAGAACCATACTTTACTTTAATGATGAGCTATTCAATCTTCTGAATCAATTAACTAAATTAAACCCCAATAAATCTGATGACTGATTTGATACATTTATTATTTAATCAAGATGTATTCCATGGGCCTCAGTGTCTATATATCAGTGACCAGTTACCTGAACAAACTTCAAGTTATATCTAATGTCACTGCAGTCCCTGAATCATACTTGACTGTAGTACTTGATCACATTCAGTCTTCTGGGTTAAATAATATGTAATTAGGCTTGAATTTTAGCCTTTCCAGAGTTAACAGGGAAATGAAATCACATTAGACTTCTAACCCCTGCAACTCTAGTACGGGACATCCGTCCTGTACAAACAGACGCACAAATGTGTGATTACTAACTACTAACATCAAATTAATCTAATAATTTGAAGGAGGAGTATCGGTGTTCGTCTGTTCTAAATAGGACTTCGACCCGTGAGCAGCCCCTGGGGAATTATGTCGAAAAATCCGACACCATTTAATAATATCATACAGGCAGATAATATTGCTGTGTTGTTTAAACAAGTTAACCCTTAGAAAATGTAACTTGTAGTGGAATTTCCGTCTATAGAAAACGGGATATCATTACCACATACTATTATAAATTCACCACCTATTTTGGTGGGAATTATTCTTAAATACATTAGTCTTTGGACTTTACCATCATAAAAACATCTCATATAAATTAACTTAATTATCAGAATTAAAATTGAGTAAATGTGACCCTTCTATCACTTACTGTCATCTGGACAATGTAGGCCAGTAGCGTCAGTGAGGAGGGAGTGGTCAGCCATTGTTATTGTACTTAGACCACAGAGGCTCACGGGAGCAAATACGGCTCCTGTTAATTTTACTTGGACGAAATGTTATGGAAACCAAAGGTGTACCATCATCAACACGCTGTCAACAAATACAAGTTAAGTGTTCTGCCGAAACCCGTTTATCTAATTATTTGTGTCCATGAATACTAGGTAGATATAAAGGGCGAGCCGGTTAGAATACGAACTGCCTCTTAATAAAAGGTAATTAAGCCTAGGTCTTTATGGTTCCTTGTACAGTGTTTTCTCTGATATAGCTGTCATATATTAGGATTCTGGCTTTACAGCTAGCGCCCTTTTGACAGGTCAAGACGAGGAAGCATGCTTTGTGTACCAGTTACTGGGTGATGGAAGCTACCTCAAAGAGGATAATTTGGTGTCTACATCCTGGTTATATCTGGTGGACTAAGGCCTGCTGTACAATAAGATAGAATGTAACAACTCTTGTATATATCTCAAAAAAAAAAAAAAAATAAGGAATCTCTTCAATGTACACTAATGTGTAGTTAATACTGTAGTTTGATTGGCTGCATATATATAAATTCAATATAAACCCCCCCTAATGTGTAGAGGATCGATTTGTGAGATTATTGCAGAAATACAGTCCACTTAACATCATACAAATTGCTATTGAAGTATACAAATTAACGTAAATATAAATTCTATATAAATTCATATAAATTAAATAAATATAAATCTCACAGGTCGGTTCCCACATGAGTGTGATAATGACTGGGTACAATGTTCAAATATCAGTGATTCAATGCTGTTCACGATGTTCACAGCACTAGCCACAGCACCACAGCATTATTTCGTTCATCTAGGAATCTTCAAATGATTTCTTAGGTTCCTTTTCAAAATAAACGTGTGGTCAATTATTCATTTACAGGAATTAGGGACCAGGATTGTGATAATAGCAGGATTGTGGTTATAATTAGCATTGTGCGTAGTATTGTGGAAGGAGGAATTTTGATGAGGGAGGGAGAGCGAGAATTGAGGTAGCCTCATTGTGTGTGTGTGGCTGCCACTCTTGTTTTGCTCACCATACTAGCTTAGTGGTTCGCTATGGGCAACACATATAAGAACATAAGAATTTATATCCATTCTATGATATGGCGACCAAAACTGAACTGCATAATCTAAATGGGGCCTAACTAGAGCAAGATATAGCTTGAGAACCACACCAGGTGTCTTGTTACTAACGCTGCGATTAATAAATCCAAGTGTCCGATTTGCCTTATTACGAACATTTATGCATTGATCCTTTTGTTTTAAATTCTTACTAACCATAACTCCCAGATCCCTTTCGCAATCCGACTTCGCAATCTCAACACCATCTAGCTCGTATCTTGTAACTCTATTATCATTACCTAACCTCAGAACTTTACATTTATCAGCATTAAACTGCATCTGCCAATCCTTTGACCATTTCAAAACCCTATCTAGATCAACTTGAAGTGATAGTGAGTCCTCCTCCGAATTAATTTCCCTGCCGATTTTCGTATCATCGGCAAATTTGCAAATGTTGCTACTCAAACCTGAATCTAAATCATTTATATATGTTATAAACAACAGAGGTCCCAGGACAGAGCCTTGAGGCACTCCACTTACAACATTTTCCCACTCTGACTTGATTCCATTTATACTAACTCTCTGTTTCCTTTGGTATAGCCATGCCCTAATCCAGCTTAATATAGCACCCCCAATACCATGAGACTCTATCTTTTTAATCAGTCTTTCATGTGGCACTGTATCAAAAGCTTTGCTAAAGTCAAGGTACACAACATCGCAATCCTTACCACTATCAACTGCCTCAACTATGGTAGAATAAAAAGATAACAAATTTGTTAAACATGAACGGCCATTTATAAAACCATGTTGCGACTCAATTATTAATTTATGTTTTTCAAGATGAAGACGAATTTTATTTGCTATTATAGATTCGAGTAACTTTCCCACAATAGAAGTTAGGCTAATTGGTCGATAGTTAGATGCAAGTGATCTATCTCCTTTCTTAAAAACTGGTATCACATTAGCAACTTTCCAAAACTCTGGCACTCTGCCTGACTCTATTGATTTATTAAATATGGTTGACAGTGGGTCACAAAGCTCCTCTTTGCATTCTTTAAGCACCCTGGTAAACACTTCATCCGGCCCTGGGGATTTGTTTGGTTTGAGTTTTACTATTTGTTTAAGAACATCCTCCCTGGTAACTGCTAAACTCGTCAACCTGTCCTCGTCCCCACCCACATAGACTTGTTCGGCTGAAGGCATATTGTTAAGTTCCTCTTTAGTAAATACAGATACAAAATATTTATTAAAAATACTACGCATCTCTTCATCACTATCTGTTATTTGACCTGTCTCAGTTTTTAATGGACCTATCCTTTCCCTAGTCTTAGTACGATATAACTGAAAAAACCCTTTAGGATTTGTCTTTGCTTGCCCTGCTATGCGAACTATATACCCATATGTATATATACCCATATATATACCCATATGTACATGGGTATATATATAGTGTGTGTGTATATAGTGTAAGAACAGCAACAGGAGAATGTTGAGAGGAGCTATTTTGGTGAGGGAGGTGACGTAATCGTAGCGTCGTCTGCTGTGTGATTTGTCATGCAGTGTATGGTGGCCACTGTACTGTTTGGACACAATACCGGCTTACTTGCATAGTTCTGGTAAATAAAACATGTAGATAGGTATATAGAACATGTGTAATAAGAACTATAACTATATGGTGGGAGGAGCAATGTTGGCGAGTAAGATGTTGGAGTGAGGGAGACTGGCTGGGTGTGGCTGCTCTCACTCGAGGTGTTCTGAATGTGTTCATGGCCAAATGCTCCTATTGGCTCATACGAGGCAGCTGCTATTGGTCCATACGAGGCAGCTGCTATTGGCCCATACGAAGTAGCTGCTATTGGCCCATACGAAGTAGCTGCTATTGGCCCATACGAGGCAGCTGCTATTGGCTCATAAGAGGCAGCTGCTGTGGGCCCATACGAGGCAGCTGCTGTGGGCCCATACGAGGCAGCTGCTGTGGGCCCATACGAGGCAGCTGCTATTGGCCCATACGAGGCAGCTGCTATTGACCCATACGAGGCAGCTGCTATTGGCCCATACGAGGCAGCTGCTATTGGCCCATACGAGGCAGCTGCTATTGGCCCATACGGGGCAGCTGCTATTGGTCCATACGAGGCAGCTGATATTGGCCCATACGAGACAGCTGCTATTGGCACATACGAGGCAGCTGCTAATGGCCCATACGAGGCAGCTGCTATTGCTGGAGTACGTCGGATGAATCTCACTAAGCTGCCAACAGTATTAATACACTGTTGTATTAATTGTAGGTTGTAGGTTGTGACTGTAGCTTTCTTGATGGCGGGATGGGAAGCAGTACTAACATAAGTAGGCTTTTCTTCTTTATTAACAAAATATATAGTATCTACTGGGCAAGTACTAGCTATCGTGAGTGTCTGTGCTGGGCAAGGGCTGACGCTGATCTGCCCACAGTGTGGTACTCGGCTGCACCTCAGACGAGCATATGAAGATGGCGCCCACTATCCCAGGGGCGTCCAACATTGCTTGGGCGTTGTGGCTGCGGCGCCAGAGGCGCTGGCTGGTGTTGGTTGGGCGCTGTGGCTGCTCTGGGTCTACAAATCTGCATACGAGTAGTAAAAGACACCGAGGATGCCTGTTGTGAGTTCCGACTTATATTAAAATTTTTGTGGTTCTGTTCTTTGGAGATGTTAAAGAGATTCGGGGAACTTTTTCCACGCATTTATCTTAGCAACTGCTCCAAACTGTTGCATTGATTAGGATAGGCCTTGCGTGGTGGTTAAAATTCTATATATGTACACCAGACTGACCATGGGCATTCAGATGCGTATGTGCAAATGTGGTTGTTTGGTTATTTCCAAAATGGACCGGAGGCCACTCTTCCATCGACCTTTATATTAGTCATCATCTATGAAAGGTCGAGGTCACTAGTTACTTTAATTCTTTGGCTCTCCAAGACCCCCTTCCGGGTTTGGTACAATTTTGAATGCCCTTCCTGTGCCAGATCACAGGTCATCGTGATTTGGGTGGTCGATAAATTCGGTTTTTGTGTAGTTGCAACCTGGGCATGACATGTAAGTGTACGAATGAACTGGGTTGTGGCAGCCCGGGCTGCAGTTGTTGTAGCTGGGGTTTGTGAGTTTTCCTATGTTTACCTCTCTTAAGAGATGGACCTCAAGCAGCAGATTGCACAGCAATCCTTTTTTATAATTTAAACAGGAGACCATAGGAAGGCGGAAGCAACTGCCAAGATTCACTTAGGGGGAAATCCCTATCTCAGTTGACGGAGGTCGTTGACCTCCGTCAAATGCAAGAGTAAATTAATGCGGGTAGGTCACGGGTTCTCACACCAAATTTATTGATGTGTAGTGCCATGAATCGGGCTCGAATCCCAGAAACAGGCATGCTATAAAAAATCACATAAACGTTTTACAATGCAAAATATGTGTGGAATAATAATGTGGAAGGTATTGACATAAAGACCATTCTTTTGTAACAAATAATAATTTATTCAACACGAACGAAGTCTACTACAACCACCTTGAGTTTACGTTAAGTCCTTCTAGTACCACATTAAAAGACAGCTAATTAACAGCCGAGTATAGCAAAGACTCCTGTCAAATGCTGTCCGGCTGAATTGAACTAAACTGAACAATCCGGAGTGTTCACTGAGAACGCAACTTGCAATAACTCCTGCAGCACACTGCAGTACAGTTACCAATGCAAACAACAACAAGGCAGGTTATTGAGGCCAGCCTCTGATAACCCCCCTATAGTTACTTTACCCTCATCTCAAAAGACGAGTCCAACAACAATGGTATAAAAGTTACACTAAATGACCTCGGTGATTGATTACGTTAATTGACTGTCAACAAGCAGTCAGCAAGAAGTAATCTATGTTAAATCACAACTCTGGTCTTCCTCAGACCAGTCAAAGAAAATTCCAATAATGATTCGTACCCTAATTTCACATTAACTTGCTCCATCATGCATTCAGTGAGTTATTACACTAATTATTGTAAACGGACAGCTAATGAATTGGAAGCGAATTATGTTACTCAAGACTACCACCGTCTCGGTAGCTTTCTTCAAGAGGTCTGTGTCAATTTTACTTTAATGAGGGTTAATTACCCTTAAAAACTTGAGCAATTAATTAACTGTCCCATAGACCGATAGTTAATTCTTCACGAATGCGTTACACTTCACACTGCCGAAACAGGTCTCAACAACACTGTGAATTCACGAGGTGGCGAACGTTAATTACCCTAATTAACGAGGCATGCTTAAACAACTGTTCCACAGACAGATATACTCAATCCAACGAATTATGCTAGCTTAATGACTATGCCCCACGACAGTCAGACAAAACCATTGACATTAATTACCCCAATTACTTGAGCCACTAATTAGCCGTCCCACTGACAGATAATTAGTCTAGAGCAATTACGTTAACACAAACACTGTCGTCCTCCTGACAGCCCCTCACCACTGTGTGAATTCACTATGATGACGCTAATTACACTAATTAACAAGAGTGATCAATTAGCTGCCCGAGGACAGATAAATGTACCAGAACACATTACGATAATCTCAACACTGTAACAGAATAGTTCCCTCATTAATCAATGTGCAACCCCTTGGGTGAAGTTAATGACCCTCATTAACTTTGCTCCTTCATGAGCGGTCTACGATTACACCAAGTCCACAGCACACTGTACATCTCTCAGTAATAATATAGATAAAATTATTACTGCCCAAACGATTTGTAGCCCCCCTCCGCTGCAATTAAGAACTATGTGGAATCACTTTGATGGCTAATTATACTTAATTAACTTGAGAGAGTAATTAACTGTTAAACATACAAATAATTATTATGGACTAAATTACGTTCATCTCAACAGAGCTGCCACCCTCTCGGTAACTGGCGTTAATTGCCCTAATAAACATTGCATGATTAATTAACTGTCAACCAGACAGCTAATTAAATCCATAACGCATTTTCCTTAACTCAACCCACTGACTTCCACAACAGTCAACATCAAAATATGTGAATCCCCTTGGCTAGAATTAATGACCTTCATTAACCCTCTGGGAATCCCTAATTGACTCTACAATGATTCCACCAAGTTCTTGTCTGACAGACAATTAACACAGTACACTAGTCATACCACACAGTGCCAGTAAATGAATGTTGCTGCCCAAACACTTGCACCTCCCTGCAATTACTAATGGCTTATCCCACACAGTCATCTCCCTCACAGTTCGGCAACAATATCAATCATTATAAAACACTGCACAACAACACATGTGTCATTAACTTACCCATATGTTATTGACTACCCAACACATTAGGTCCGTAATCCCCCATACACACTCCGTACTTCCAGACACAGTAATTACAGGCCTCAGGGTGTCAACTGACCACCCCTTTCACTTTGCCAGAACCTGCTTTACTCCTGAAATGAGATACATATATACATGACATAGTTCGTGTCCCTTAATGGTATATATAAAACCGTCAGATCAAAATAAACAAATATAAGGAAAATCTCCACCCTGACCGGTTTACACTAAACCGACAGCTCTACACATAATAGACCTTCAGCAACCTGCACTGACCTTGCTGCTTCCTGCTATAAATGTGTTCCCATGGTATAATGCATACTCACGTCCTCAGTCTTACCCTTGCCATTGACTGATAATGTGACATCATTAACGGTAAGCCTCAGGCAACTGGCTTCCCCCACCTAGCAGGCGCTTAGGACAACAACAGCTGTACCTGATTTCACATCAGCACAAAGGCTTTACTGTACCAAACATAATTATGAGTACTCACGTTATACCGGTATCCTCATTTATGCTCATCCTCACATTCACGCCCTTGGAGCTGAAGCCCTGAATGCTGAAGTCCACCCAGACTTCTTGCACGTGGTACAGACGACCACGGAGGAAAACCAATTGCTGGGAGCACGGGGTGCTGGATGACAAACACGGATGATGCGACCCCAGGGTGGCATTCACGCGGCTCGCAGTGACTCGTCCACGCCCACCCACACCACGAGCGGGGTGGTTCGTTCACGGGTGTGGTGGATGGCAGGGTGACGAAATATGAATGACACGGCGAGGTGGAATTTCAGTGTCCAACACGGACCAGTACTTTCACTAAACTATCACAGAAGGCTTTTCCATATCACTGGAGATCATTCCCTAATTCCACCTCCTGCTAGTTAACTTAGCCATCAGAGCGGATGGCCATGGATGCTCGCAATACACACGGATTACAAGTTACATTGCTCCTACCAGACCGAATGTCTGAGACATTCAATAACTTCTTGTCTCAATCTCCATAAAAGATTCCCCACTATCGCCTAAATCGGTGTAGACAACTCACGAACGAGGAATCAACGATTGGAAGAGAATGATAATGCCACGTTGCTAGAGGCACAAGCGACCTGGGCGGCCACCCTACCATACACCTTTCTGCCCTAGACAACAGGTGGCGTCCAGCTGCCTTTGACGGGCTCCAGACAGGGCGAGGAGGCTGTTTCCCCACTCTGTTTGACTTCCACCAATCCGAGGGGATGGTGCCATGCGGCCTACAGCCGCTAAGGTGCCTGTCCCAATCATAGGCGACCTTGGCTACGTGGTGCCTTGTTACATCAACAGTGGGGGGGGAGGGGGAGGCCTGGGGATGACGTCATGTCACCTACCCGGGTGGCGTAGGTGACATGACGTCTATGCCCCCAAACCATTGGCGTCTCCCCCCTCAAGTACATACCTGCACCTCACTTCCTCCTGACTACACATTTTCATGTAAAATATATATATGTCTGTAACTCCTTTCACAACCTAAATTGGATACCAAGTCACATTGGCATAGATGGTAATGAAAAGGCAGACACTCTAGCAAAAACTGCTACTACTCTACCTGTTGTACAGGTTCAAATACCTCCAGGGTTTCTCATAGATAAAGGAGCAAATCAAGAAGAAAATATTCTCAACTATCAAAAGTCGCCACAGAGCCAAAGTAGCGGAAGGAAGATCCAGTGCGATATGGTACGAACAAGCCACTGGTTACTCCTCTTTCAAGCCTGGCAAAAAGATATCCAGAGACATTGCAGTAGCCATACACAGACTCAGACTTGGTTACAAGTGCTGTTGGGAGGTAATGAACCCAATAGTTAAAAAGTGTCATATCTGTGGAACAGAAGCAGAGGCGCCAATATTGCACTACTTACTGGAATGGGAAGCTACTAAAGCCCTGCACGTCAAACTTAACATTAATCCAACGACAGCAGCTGCATTAGATGCACATTCCACAAACTACAATGATTAGAAAAGCCTTTGAGGAATGGGACTCACCAGTGAGCATTTTGCATCTACATCTGCCACCAAGATAATGTTATTAACACAAGACTAAAACCAGTGCACTAAAACAGAAACGAAAAATAATCCGGGAAAACGGAAGAATCCCCACCTCTATTTAAAACTTTGACCCAAATATCACAGTAACAAGGTTATTGCGAATAACCGAACTGAATTACAGGCTCACCATAGCCCGTGCTACATGGACACTTCGTTCTGAGTAGCTAAATCTAAAACAACAACAATTTCACAACTTTACTGGCTATTCATGCTCATGCCACCTCTTGGGTGGCTTAATCTTTATCAATCAATCAATCTTTCACAACAACAACACAGCCCCTCACCTGTGCCAGGCAAGTCCACTACGGGCTAACCGTAGCCCGTGCAACTTGCAGCTTTTTGTTCCAAGTAGCAAATCTTAAGAAACAACAACAACAACCTTTCACAAGAGTGGCTACAGTCTTCCCTGTAATCTTAAAGGAATGGTATGGAGCTAGGCTTCTTCCAAACTCCAAACAAGGACATGCTATGTGAGAAGTAATGTCTAGAGCTGGGAGCCGAGCGGACAGCAAGCTGGACTTGTGATCCTGTGGTCCTGGGTTCGATCCCAGGCGCCGGCGAGAAACAATGGGCAGAGTTTCTTTCACCCTATGCCCCTGTTACCTAGCAGTAAATAGGTACCTGGGTGTTAGTCAGCTGTCACGGACTGCTTCCTGGGGGTGGAGGCCTGGTCGAGGACCGGGCCGCGGAGACACTAAAAATCCACGAAATCATCTCAAGATAGAGTGCTAGCGTGCAGCCATACACTTTAACATAATCTAGAAAGGCAGCTGGGAATTCCATCCTCTCATAGAGCTCTTGTGGTGTTTTCAGGAGCTACTTGTCTCTAGGAGCCTCAGTGAGTGCCAGCTTGATCAGAGGTTATGTCTTGGATTTGTGTTTGGGTGTCTTGATTTGTGCCAGACTTGACTGGAGTTGTTTGGGTTTGAATCTAATGGGTGGTTCCAGTTTGAGCTGGGGTTGGTTGGGTTTGGGTGTATTGGGTGGCCCTTTTTTTGCCATACTTCCCTACCCTATTGTGGGTAAAATATGCCACCTACGATTTTTTTGTTATTTTTTCCGTGATCAGGGAACAAAAACGAACACTTCTATAAGACGACAGAATTTTTTTATTTTTTTTTTTGTGCCTGTGGGTGTTAATTTCATTTGGGTCCCCTAGCGGTTTGACGGTTAATTATAGCAGGAAGACACTACTATACAATTTTGTTGCCTAACTTTTTCAATCTCAGCAAATAGTGAACAGAAATTACAACAAGCACTATTATGGTTCTTAGGGCTGAACCAAAAGAACAATTGTGCTTTTTCATTACAAGAGGTTGATAAGTGGCTAATTTACTCATAAATGTATATGATTTATATAATTTTCAGTGTTTACATAATATTTCACCATAACAATTACTGCATGTCACATAATTTACAACCAATTCTTACACAAAGGTGGGACATTTTAGGCTGGTGTTGAACAGCAACCTAGTCTAATTTATTGTGCTAACCTGGTGTAAGGCTAAGAATTTACACTTGTCTAGAGTTAAACCTATATTACAACCTAGCAAGCATATATTTTTATGCAGTTTCTCACGACAACCTGAGTTGTGTTGTCTACATAATATTACCCTAACTATAGTAATAATTTACCTATAATCATTTCACCTTTGAGTGTTATTCTGTGACTCTGTACCAACTAAAAGTGATTTTGAGGAGCTAACTTGAGGTAAAACCAGCATAGATACAAGGTTACCTTTACTGTCAAAGCCTGACACAAAGGCTATATGACATGCTGTTAACCCTTCCACTGCTCAGGGGTCCTGTGGACATTTACATCCCTGTGTGCAAGAAACAAAATTCTAAAAAATTATTTTGTCTTCTTAAAATGTTAATATGTGTTCCCTGAGCATGGGAAAAAATAAAAAAAAATCGTAGGTGTCATATTTTGGGCGCATTGACCGAGGAAGTCTGGCAAAAAGTGAGCATTGACAGAGCGGTTGTCAGAGCCGGTCAGCGTAACCTGCACTGACAGGTGGGAGTTGCCACAAAGATATTATCACTTAATTATTTCTATGTCTCTGATTGATTTTTTCTTAGTTTTTTGCAGTAATATTATTCAGTAGTGTGTATTGTAATATATATTTATATAATAAAAGTGGTGAATAATCACTATACTCAAAAGTTTAGTGTGCATATTAGTGATTCAATTATTATGTACATAAAACAATAAACAAATAGTTTTGCTGCTATTACACTCTATACACAGGTTATATATAAGTATCTGCATGTTTTGTTTACCATAACTAACCACTAAGTTGGTATTGAGAGTCGAAAAGCAACGAAGAGTGACCGCCACACCAGCCAGCCACTCGCTGCCACTCCCTCAACAACGCCTCACTCGCCACTTTTTCCTCCCACCATCCTGTTTTATATTTTATTCAAAATATACAGACGTTATATATAAGAATGAACATGTTTTGATCACCACAACTGTACAACTAAGCTGATATAGTTAGTTCAGGCACTAAGAATCGTCGCTATACACACAGTCAGCTGGCGGCTCCCTCACTCATTCAAGGTCACACGCACTAAACTTTTTCCCCCAACAATACCATTTGTGGTGTTATTACACTATATACAGATGTTATATATAAGTATGTATATATTTTGTTCACCACAACTGAACAGCTAAGCTGATATAGTTAGTTCAGGCACTAAGAGTCGTCGCTATACACACAGTCAGCTTGCGGCTCCCTCACTCATTCAAGGTCACACGCACTAAACTTTCTCCCCCAACAATACTGTTTGCAGTGTTATTACCCTATATACACATATTATATATAAGTATCTACATGTTGTATGCACCGTAACTGTACACCTAAGCTTGTAGTGCCCAAAGAGCATAGTGGCCACCCTCTAAATAGCTAGACAAATCATGCAGGCGACGTCACCTCCGTCACCCAAATGGCTCCCCCCAGCATAATCATTTTGCTGTTATTACACTAATACACACATTATATATAAGTATTTACATTTGTGTTCATCATAGAGAACCACTGAGCTGGTATGGTGAATGCAGAAAATAACAGGTGGCCACACAGTCAGTAAACGATGCTATCTCCCTCCATCTCTCAGCATCACTCATCCCACAGAGCTAATTATTACAACAATCCTGCTATTATCACAACCCTGGTTATTTATATCACAGTCAGGGGTCATCTGTAATATTGTCATCGCTAAATAATAGCAATTATATATTTATTTTGACTTTTTCGGCGATGCTGTGGTCACAAGCTGAACAGCAATGCTCTTTGCTCATGCTGCGTGTGCCAATCTTGGTTGCTCCAACAGTACTGTGCCTCTCACGCCTGAGAATATTGCCCACTTTTTTTTTTTTTAAATGGCGTCTGTTTACAAGAGCCCTGATGAAGCTAATGTGAACCCTGTGTAGTTGTGGGTTATTTGAATCGGGCCTGGCACCCTATGGCATATTTGTACGCCATGCACACTGTGGGACATGTTACTCATGGCGTATATATACGCCATGTACAGCTTAAGGGTTAAAGTTCCACATCGGGACTTACGCATTTACAGCCAATATTAGGAAGGCTTTTCTTAGGGTAGGTTTCCAAGAAGAAGACCGTAACGACACCAAGTTCCTATGGATCAAGGATCCTAACGATTCAAACAGAGAATTAATCACTTACAGGTTTGCGTCTGTTTTGTTTGATGCCACGTCTTCTCCGTTTCTGCTTCAAGCTACCTTAGACATGCACTTGAATAAGTTCAATAGCCAAAATAAAACAGTAATTAGTAACAACTTGTATGTGGACAATTTCCAAGGAACAGCCAGCAGTTTTTTTTTTTTATTATTATTATTATTTTCTACCACAAACGTGGCCACACATTTACAATGCTAACCAGCATATATACATTTTCTTCTGTCCTCCATAAACAGGGTTAGAGATGTGTTAAACATATAGTTCAAAGGTTTATTGAAGAATGTGTGTCCAAATCCGAGACCTCCTCCACTCCCAAAGGCTTACTCCACTCTATTACATGTTCTTTAATACTGTAGATAAAGTAGTATACATAATTAAGTTAGTTAAAAGAATTGTAGATTAAACCACCATAAGTAGTATGATTTATAATTTATAGTTTGTAACAATAAGGTAAACAAGTACAGCTTGCACCATTTTCATATGGTGGTGCAAGTTGCACTTGTCCCTCTCATTGTGTGAGATAAGTTCTAGCAAGCTGAATCAGAATATACAGTCCACTAACTCAGAACTAACTAAGAAGCTTAACCCTAAATAACTAAGAACAATAATTCAATATTGAAGTTTAACTAAAAAATATTCAAATAACACTAATATAATATTCAAGTAACAAAAATACAAATAAAGTAAATATTTGAGTATTTATAAAAAGAAAAGAATAAAGTTTGCTAGGATTTTCCCACACCCGCCATCGCCCGCCACCGCCCACCACAGCCGCCACCGTCTGCCACCACCCACCACAGTCACCACCACATGCCACCGCGTACCACCACCCGCCACCACCCACCACCACGTGCCACCGCATGCCACCACCCACTACCTGTTGGAAGTTTCCAACACTAATAAACTACTATTGTATTATAATAAATCATTATTATTATATACTAACTACAGTAGTTACTAATTTTACTAACGGTAGTGTCAACATAAACTAACCATTGCATCTGCGTATTAATGCTAGAATTCTCATGAAATAGAGTAGCAACATTGCGTCAGATAATGTCTAGTTAGACACATTTATTACCAATGGGTTAGAGAATTGAATGTGGTTCTCTAAAATCATCAGTATTCCATGTAATAATTACTCACGGATAATATAACTCCCAATAATCATAAACTGAGAGTTATTAATTAAATTGTTCTGTAGTAACAGTTCCTTCTGTTACGTACGAATGTCATGGAGGAGAATAAAATCTTCTCCATTTCCCGTTTAACACCATAAAACGAGAATATGATAATATTTAAATCCCTATAATTGCAACCCCGTTCTCATTAACGTATTACATCCATAATTGAGCGGAAAAGAATTATTCGTGATTAATAATTTCTGTGGTGAATGCGAGAGGCGGGTTGAGGGAGGCAGCGACGCCATTGTACGACAGCTTGCGCGAGAGGAGGGTCCCTGGCGTAAAGAGTGGCGAGACACGTGGTAGCGACTGGAGAGTTTATCGGCAAGAATTACGCTGACACTCGGTCAACAATTAATAGTTACTCATCCACGTGTTCCATAGTGCCCAGCCAGTCAATAACGCGTCAACAATTGAAGCCAAAACCCGTAAACACACGTACACAGCAGTGAACGTCTGGGACTGGCAGACGCAATACCGGCAGACCTCAGTATTCAATACGCTCATGATAAGTATAGATTTCTCGTTTGATGCATCATACAAGATTTTATATTTATGAGTCGTCTGTTGTTATATAGCGAGAAGACCCAATATACAACGTTAGTACCTGTTCGGCTATTTCCTCCGTTTTCATGAATATTGAAATTAAAACGTAACCAATTCAAATGCTACTTAATTCTCTCTGATTTCAGCGTGTAGGCGAGGAGTCATCAAGTTGTTTCTCTTCACCCGTGTTATTCATCTCTAGTTCCTTCCTTGTGGAGATTCTGTGAACTCGAGGACGAATGATGAAACGATGTTATAGAAATCGTCTTAAAGCTAAGACTCTTTTCGTACAAATTTAATTTACATAATTTGCTTCTTATATAATTTTTGTAGGATCATTACATTGAAGAGATTATTACCGGAAATGATGATTGGTAATTCATGTGTTTGCTTTGACTGTTTCTCAGTAATTTAATAATCATTAATATTCACAATTTGAGTTCACATATTTGAATCTACAGTAGTTTAGATTTATAATATCATTTACTCAGCAGTGAACTGGTGACGAACCACACTAGTTCCTAGATGTATATGAATTTCTAGAAATACCCCCCCAATGTAGGTGTTTGAGGCTCTGACATTAATTAATTAATCATACAGTCCATTCATTACTTCAAGTGATTATCTTTTTAATAATAATCCATAGACACTGGTTCTCTAGTGTTATTCTAATGATCACTTTTATTAGTTTTCCCTCTTTTCTCAAAAGTGGGTGGTCCTTCGTTTTATTAAATCAAATAAGTAAATAATTGAATAAATGAGTCAAGCCCCAGAAATCCCACATTATGGTCCTTATCGAACCGGATACATACTAATTGGTAATAACTAATCACCGTGTGAAGTAGTTTAAACTAACCACATTTATTAATTGTGTCTACCAGCAGTGTACCACATAGGTTAGTCTAATTCACACCAATTTATTTGCTGTTTGTACCTCATGTATAAAGTAGCACTCGTGGGACACAGTCAATTGCCCACAACACTCAGACCTATACCTCATACTGAGGTGAGAATCTTCAGGTCACCAGGAGCAACAGCTCATAACTTCTATAATAATTCCACATTAACTTCATATCACATTAACTATAATTATTCCACAGGGGGGCCTCGTAGCCTGATGGATAGCGTGCAGGACTCGTAATTCTGTGGCGCGGGTTCAATTCCTGCACGAGGCAGAAACAAATGGGCAAAGTTTCTTTCACCCTGAATGCCCCTGTTACCTAGCAGTAAATAGGTACCTGGGAGTTAGTCAGCTGTCACGGGCTGCTTCCTGGGGGTGGAGGCCTGGTCGAGGACCGGGCCGCGGGGACACTAAAGCCCTGAAATCATCTCAAGATAACCTCAAGATAACACCTGCATTAGAGTGGCCTCACCATCTAACTATTATTTATTTAGGTTGTAATGACATCCATCCTACTCGACACCCAGCTGAGGTAATTAATCACCTTAAAACAATAATTTCCTCATTTAAACTCATTAGCAGTTCAGTAGTGTTCACATTGGTGGAACCTCGCCAACTGAACAATAATAATCGTTGGGGATTGAGTCCAGAATATCCAGAATATCGTTGGGGATTGAGTCCAGAATATCCAGAATATCGTTGGGGATTGAGTCCAGAATATCCAGAATATCGTTGGGGATTGAGTCCAGAATATTACCAAAGAGCTGCCAAATATATAAACTTTAGGCTGAGGAAGCGAGTACGATTGGATGCCACTTACATTCAATTTACAGCCAGACCATACAGGCAAAACCTGGCAAGAGATGGTGTTCACCTGTCAGGTGAGTCTAGGTTACATGTAGTTGACAAATTGATCAACACAATCAGTCACCATAAAAGGCTGTAGCTGACAAGCCAAATTAATTGTACATAATTGTATTTTCACCTGTGTGTGCAAGTGACACTTATATAAACTATAAAATCTAAAAAAAAACAAAAATACAGCACAACTATATATTCACATTACTGCACCACAATTTAATCTTTGCCAACCTTTATTAGGTAGGAATTTAGGCTGTGATTGTGCTGAATTTGGCACAAACGCAGACTAAATAAATTTGTAGTTTCTTAGGTAGAAATTCTTACAACTAGGTTTGAGCTAGTTAGTAGTACATACATTATTCATTCTTGTGCTGACCCTATCAAGGGTGGGATTTAACCTTAGGGTAACTCTGATTAGAGTATATCCATATTAATTATTTGTGTACTCATTATATGTGTGTATGCATTTTGAGTGCTGCTGAATGATCACCATTACATCTAATGGTGATAAAGATGAGCTAGCCGGACGAAAGTTAATGGTGAAGTTCAAGCACTGCTCAAAATCCTTAGCTACTTGTTGTTAGGTAGGTACATTTAACCTGGAGTGAGGTAGAGTGTAATTTAGCCAGATTAATTTAGGCTATATTATATATTACTTGTCAACTAATGAGCAAGTACCCAAGCTTCATTAGTAATACTTATTCAAGTCCCATGAAATTTGGACTTAAAGCCACCATGGCTACTCCTGAACAATTAAGGAGAACCTATATTGGCCTCAAAGGTCATTTAACTGGATTAATTAATAAGTCTGATACTTTGTCTAAAGCAACTCCCATTGATTCCTATCGACTAGAAACATCAGTGAGAGTAGCTGATCTAAAATTTGATCAAGTAAGATCTACAAGCCGGTCTTATCTTGACCTACTGAATACCACTGAAACTGATCCTGATGAAATGGATCGAATTATAGCAGATATTTCTCAACATGAAGATGAGACTCAAGATAAACTGGACATACTATCCAATATAGTAAACAATCTAAATCTAATGCAAATAATACTATGTCTCAATCCAGTTATCAATTACCTGAGGTTCGTCTACCTACTTTAGATTTACCTACATTTGCAGGGCTGGCTGAAGAAAATTGGGACACCTTTTGGACTTCATTTGAAGTTCATATACATAAGAAATCCTCTCTTGACAAGATTTCTAAATTCTCATACCTGATTAGTCTTCTCAAAGGAGAGGCAAAAAGGGTAATAAACAACCTAGCTCTCACTGAGAGTAATTATGAGGAAGCTATAAAACTGCTAAAGTTGAACTATTGCAACAAGGAGTTGAGTATAGCTAACCTTTATTACCAGTTGCTAGATCTGAATGCACCAAGTAACAGACCAGACTCACTTCAAAGTTTCAGGTTAGAAGTAGAGTGTCTAGTGAAAGCCTTAGGTACTAAAGTTGATGTACCAGCCTCAGAATGGTCAATCAAGTTACTTTTACAGAGGAAATTACCTCGAAATATCTTAGCAGAAATCTGCTCACACTACAAAACCGAGTTTCTCACTCTCGAGCAAATATTCGAGGGACTGAGAATAACGGTTAACAGATTGAAGACTCATAACAAGATTAAACCTGAGTCTAAACCATCTAATATTGACACCTCAGTCAAACCCAAATCAGCTTTGAAAAGGTCTAATAAATTCAAACCTAAGACTACTCCATCCACTGGAAAAAGGAGTGGTAGTGTAGGTATTTATTCTGTGTCTCCCGCTGACGTTACAAATGATATGTCTACTAAAAAGACAAATTCAACCAGAGAGAGAAAGTGTCTGTTCTGTAGTCAAGAACATGTCGCCTACCAATGCACTGTTTTTCCTAACTTTAATACCAGGATTAAACGGTTACAAGAATTACATAGGTGCACCAAGTGCATGGGCTCTCATGATCCCAGTAAATGTGTAGTACAGCTACGGTTATGCAGTAGATGCAACAAAGGTGTACATCATCATGCCTTATGCAGAAAAACTTCTACACACTCTATGCCAACTGGGGAGAATTCTTTGAATTCTACCACAGTACAATATTGCAAGGTACATCAAGAAATAAATGTACTTGTTACTGAGTCAGGCAATAATACTACTCTGCCTACAGCTCAACTCAAACTAATTAACAGGAAATCTAGAGTTAACACTAGAGGTCTCTTTGATCAAGGATCACAGAAATCCTTCATCACACAACAATTAGTCGAGCAGTTAAAATTAAAACCTGCCAAAAGTGTGAGACTGAATATTTCTGGTTTCTTGTCAAACAGTGGACCCCGTGAATACCAAGTAGTCAAGGTGTTAGTGAGACTTGGATCTTCCACTAGTCCAATACAAGCGGTAGTAGTAGATAAGCTCCCTTCAGACCTGCAGGTCACAGGACTAGCTCGCACTGCGAGATATCTTAAACGATACCGCATGAGGCTAGCAGACTACAAAATAAATTCTGACTGCCTCACTGATGTTGGTATACTTATAGGCGCTGACCATTATTATAAATTCATAACGGGATGCACCAGACAACATGGAATGAGTTTGTTGTCATCTGCTGGAGGCAAGTTGCTTACTGGACTGGTGCTTTTCCAACAAAATCCAGCGTCAACCAACCAACAATCTAACAATACAATAGTGGTGTGACTAGGCTTGGAACAGTCACCCCTACATTTCAGAGAAATATCTGAAGATAATGAGTCTGATCCACCTGTACATCGTCTGTGGGATTTAGACACTTTAGGTATTGTCCCTGAGCAACCAAGCCCTGATGATATGTGAACTTACCAGCAATATCTGGACACAGTTATCTATAAGGACAAACAATACTGGGTGAGACTACCATGGAAGTTGAATCATCCACAACTTCCAGTTAATTATTTCATGGCAGCCTCACAATTACAGTCTCAATTAATACGGCTGAAGAAGCAGCCAGACAAACTGAACATGTATCATCAATTAATTCAACAACAACTTAATAGTAAATTTATCGAAGTTGTTGATAATGATGACCGAAAAATAGGTCACTATTTACCCCATCACGCTGTGGTAAAAGATTCATTGACAACACCAATACGTATTGTCTTCAACTGTAGTGCTAAAGTGAAGCCAAACAGCGTGTCCTTGAATGAATGTCTCCAAACAGGACCTAGCCTAACACAAAGGCTACATGATGTACTATTACGATTCCGTACTGGTATTTTTGCTTATACTGCTGATATCAGTAAAGCTTTCCTTAGAGTAGGTTTACAAGAAGAGGATCGTAATTACACTAAGTTTCTCTAGAGTAAGGACCCACTGGATCCTGACAGTGATGTCATAACTTATCGTTTTGCCTCTGTGCTCTTCGGAGCGACTTCCTCCCCGTTTCTACTTCAAGCTACATTAGATACACATTTGAGGAAGTCAAACAGCCCTGATAAGGCAGAGATCAGTGAGAACTTGTATGTCGATAATTTCCAGGGAACTACAAATGACAAATCCAAATTGGTAGAAATCTACCATGAGGCTAACCATGAGTTATTAGGAGCCAATATGCCACTACAATCATGGGCCTCAAACAATAAATCATTAAACCAGATAATCGAGAAAGAGTTTCCGGGTTATCAGGTGCCTAATCAATTAAAAGTTCTAGGTGTGGAATGGAACACAAGTACTGACGAGATGAATGTCAAGTCAGTACAAACCGATAATTCATCCCTTACCATGAGAAAATTACTCTCGTATGTCAGTCAACCATTTGACCCTTTAGGCTTACTTAGTCCTATTTTAATAAGGGGCAAACTCCTAATGCAGGAATGCTGGCAAAAACATATGGGATGGGATGATCCGTTGCCAATTGAGTTGCAAGACAAATGGCAGATACTCACAACGGATTTAAATCAGTTAGGTGTTTTGAAATTTCCTCGTAATGCTTCAGGACAAAACTTGCCCACAAATTTGCACGTTTTTTTTGCGATGCCTCTGGCAAAGCGTATGGCGCTGCAGCCTACTTAGTCAATAGTACACAATCAATTTTACTCACATCTAGAGCAAGAGTTGCTCCAATCAAGAAGAGATCTTTACCTCAAATGGAGTTAACTGCATTGCTGGTGGGAGTAAGATTGGCTCATTGCCTGACCAAGACACTCAATAATATCCACTTTGGTGAAATCGTAGTGTGGTCAGACAATGAGGCAGTCTTACAATGGGTAAGAAATAACAACAATAAAACTCCTTACGTTAGTAACCGCGTTAGGGAAATTCATGAATTATCTGCTGGATATAAATTCAGACATGTCCCCACTAAGGACAATCCTGCAGATTACTTATCACGATGGTTAACATTAAAACAACTAATCAAGTCTTCGATGTGGTTTAATGGACCTTCATGGCTTGTTAGTGGTCAGTGGCCCAAATAAAAGCCACAAGTCATAGTGACCAATATCACTACTCCCATGAAAGAACCAGAACCTCATCGAATCTCAGCTATTAATCCTCACAATTATTCTAACTTGAGTAAGTTATTAAGAGTGACAGCACATGTGTTTGACTTTCTTGCTAAGATAGGAATTAGACATAAGTTTCCCAATCCTATCCTCTACTGGATCAAACGTGCACAACAAGAGACATATGGAAGTGAATATGAAAATCTCCCAGATAAATTAACCAAGTCTCTAGGTATCTGGTATGATGCCAACACCCATAATATATTAAGGTGTGGAGGACGTTTGCTTCATGCAAAAATTGATTTGGATACAAAGAATCCGATCCTTTTACAACGTCACCACATTATTACAAAACTTCTAGTTTTACATCACCATCAATATAGTACTTTGCATGGCGGAGTGTTAGACACTCTCACCGACCTCAGACAGAAATATTGGCTTCCTCAAGGTCGTCAAACGGTCAAATCAATCATTAAGTTCTGTGTGATCTGCAAAAGATACGACGCTCGAGTATGTCCTTACCCAGGACCTCCACCACTCATTAAGGAAAGAGTAGTTCATCTTCGTCCCTTTGAGACCACTGGTGTCGATTACACAGGAGACTTGCTGCTCACTGGCAATCCAGATAAGATACCAGTGAAAGCCTATATTTGCCTCTTCACGTGTGCTACCACACGAGGTGTACATTTAGAAGTGACTTCTGACATGAGTGCCGAAGCCTTCATCCAAGCTTTTCGTAGATTTGCAGCTCGCAGATCCTGTCCCAAACTAATGATATCTGATAATGGTTCAAATTTTGTGGCAGGAGAAGCCTGTCTACGAGAGATATGGAATCATCCAGAAGTGCAGTCTGTCCTGCAGAGACGACAATGCCACTGGAAATTTATTGCTCCCTGTTACGGCCCTCTCGGGACGCAACGGGGTTCTTACTCTGATGTTGTTAGAGGAAGATATATCCGTTCCCAAGCCAGTAGTGGCTATCAAGGTATGTGATCAGTGACGCACGTAACTTAAAGGGGGAAGGGAAAGAAAGTTAAGAACTTAAGATTATAATTCACCATCACCAAATAAATAAATAAGATATAAAAGAGTGCACAGGGGGAGGGGTATAAACACTTATTTACAGGGGAAATACACTGTAGTCTTCTGCTGAAGACTATGGATCCTTGCTCTCGGTGCTAAATCCTCGGTGCTTCTTCGTGGCCTCACAACGAATCCTCTAGGAAGCTGAGCCTACCCTGGCCACAGGTCAGCCAAAACACAGGTCCACTGGGGGCACCGCCGTGGAGGCCGTCAACCACACGTCCAGCTGGTCTGCTGGCAGGTTCCGGATCAGCAAGGCTGGTCAGGCCACTCCACGAACGATATAAGGGGAACGCCCTAGACAGGAGCCTCGTGTGACACCACAAATCACTCTCCTGTCCTCAATACCCCAGTGGATGATTATCTCCAACAGTCGGTCCCGGGTAATCCTATTACTGCCACTCCACTGGCAGGGTAACACACCACAGTGTTCTTCCGGGGGGACGACTTCACAACTGCTGCAGCAAAGTACAAGGTATGGAGACGGCTGCCTCGGGTAGACTGACTCCACTTCCATCACAGCAGTCCCAGGTCGACTCTGTAAGCAGACACATCATCAATAACTGGGACACACTAAGGCACCTCACTTACAGGCTCAGACACAAACGCCCACCTATCCACTCCATAGATGGCGCTGGTGTCTGAGCACCACCTCACCAGAGGTCAGCAGCGGCTGTGTTGAGCGCTGAACGAGACTGGAAACTGGCCCTCGAGGCCAGTACACGTCGTCCTCACCAGGTGTCGTCGTCCATTTGGAGGGGGTTTCGGGAGCTGACCCACAGATGGCGCGGTCGTCACTGCTCCGGGCTCGGACGCTGGATCCGGGTTCGTAACACTCCCAGAGACCCCTGGCAAGGTGGGTTCTACAAACGTATGATAGGGACTGTCAAGAAGTGTTTAAGAAAGACCTTGCATCGACAGAAAATTAGTTACTCCGAACTCTAAACACTCGTCGTGGAAATTGAGGCGCAAGTCAACAATCGCCCATTAACTTACCTATCAGATGATTTCTCACAGAGAGAACCTCTGAGTCCCTCCCATTTAATACATGGAGGCCTGCTGAGCCCTCTGATACCTTTGGCAGACGAGAACCCCGTCGACCCTTCCCATGTAACCAGGAGTGACTTAGTAGAAAGTTACCAACATCTCTCGAGAGTAATTGAAAGGTGGAATGAGGTGTGGACTGGAGAGTACCTCACCGCTCAACGAGAGTACCACTATGGAGCTTCGAGACCCTATAATAAAGTTCAACTTATGTGGGAACCGACCTGTGAGATTTATATTTATTTAATTTATATGAATATATATAGAATTTATATTTACATTAATTTATATACTTCGATAGCAATTTGTATAATGATAAGTGGACTGTATTTCTGCAATAATCTCATAATCTCACAAATCGATCCTCTACACATTAGGGGGGGTTTATATTAATTTATATATATGCAGCCAATCAAACTACAGTAATAGACTACATACATTGAAGAGGTTCCTTATCTTATAGTACAGCTGACCTTAATCCACCAGGTATAACCAGGATGTAGACACCACATTTTCCCTCTTTGAGGTAGCTTCCATCACCCTGGTAACTGATGCACAAAGCATGCTTCCTCGTCTTGACCTGTCAAAAGGGCGCTAGCTGAAAAGCCAGAATCCTATATATGACAAGCTATATCAGAGAACACTGTACATGGAACAATGAAGACCTGGCTTAATTGCCTTTAGTTTGAGGTTACCACGTGCTCTAACCGGGTCACCCTATATAATGACATTAATGGTCATAAATAAAAGATACATGGGTTTCGGAAGAACACTTAACTTGATTTGTTGACAGCGTATTGATAATGGTACACCTTTGGTTTCCATAACACTTCGTCCAAGTAAAATTAACAGGAGCCGAATTGCTCCCTGCGCCTCTGGTCTCAGTATAAACAATGGCTGCCCCTCCTCCACCCTGACGCCTGGCTTACATTGTCCAGATGACAGAAAGTGATAGAAGGGTCACATTTACTCTACTTTAATATTGATAATTAAGTTAATTTATATGAGATGTTTTATGATGGTAAAGTCCAAAGACTAATGTATTTAAGAATAATTCCCAGCAGAATAGCTGGAGAATTTATAATAGTATGTGGTGATGATATCCCATTTTCTTTAGACGGTAATTCCACTACAAGTTACGTTTTCTATGGGTAACTTGTTTATACAACACAGCTATTATCTGTCTGTATGATATATTAAATGGTGTCGGATTTTCCAACATAATTCCCCAGGGGCTGCTCACGGGTCGAAGTCCTAATTAGAACAGACGAACACCGATACTCCTCCTTCGAATTATTAGATTAATTTGATGTTAGTAGTTAGTAATCACACATTTGTGCGTCTTTTCATATAGGACGGATGTCCCGTACCAGAGTTGCAGGGGTTAGAAGTCTAATGCGATTTCATTTCCCTGTCAACTCTTGAAAGGCTAATATTCAAGCCAAATTACATATTATTTAACCCAGAAGACTGAATGTGATCAAGTACTACAGTCAAGTATGATTCAGGGACTGCAGTGAGATCAGTGACATTAGATATAACTTGAAGTTTGTTCAGGTAACTGGTCACTGATATATAAACACTGAGGCCCATGGAATTCATCTTGATTAAATAATAAATGTATCAAATCAGTCATCAGATTTATTGGGGTTTAATTTAGTTAATTGATTCAGAAGATTGAATAGCTCATCATTAAAGTAAAGTATGGTTCTCAGACTGCAGTGGGTTCAGTGACATTGGTCGCAGTGACTTGTAGCTGTTTAGGCTACTGTTCACTGTTTTGCCACTGAGGCCTCATGAACTCATCTTCAGCTTTAAATGATGATAATAACATCAACCTCTGTTGGTATAGTCGGCTGTAATCTCCTTAGTATAATGCTACTGGAGAAATATAATCAGCTGACAAATTTAGATTTCTACTAGTATTGTTTATCTGCAGCCATAGGTCTCCTCAGGCTTGATACTGGGCCTGAGAGTAATTTACCTCCTGCAGAATTTAACATGGTTATGCCCTGATATTTAGTAGGGCTACCGATGAATCGATGGCAATAGTCTGTCCCTACAAGGAGACCGAAGTCGGTGAGGTGATCAGACTTAATATTATCTGCCAATTTTATTCCTCTATTTCTCAGGAATTTGGCTGTTGCTCTCAGACCTTGAACTTGTAGGTCTACTGGTATTTTGTCCACCACAATGGCTTGTACTTGACAGACGTACCTCCCTAAACGTACTGATGGTTGTACCACCTGGTAGACTTGAGGTCCTGCATCTGTTACAAACCCTGAGATATTGAATGACATCTGGGCTACAGGCCTTAATTGTAGTTCATCTGCCAACTTTTTAGTGACATATTTTCTCTGGGACCCTTGGTCAAACAACCCACGGGTATGGACCTTGGCCCTCTTATTCTGGATGGTAATTTGGGCAGTAGGCAAAGTCGTATTACCTTTAAACTTTGCCGATTGGACACTCTTTGTTTGTTGCACCTTGCAGTACTGTACTGTGGTGGGAATGCTATCTTCCACCTTGGGGTTTGGAGACGTTGTTTTGGTGTCTCTGCACAATGCTGCATGGTGATGACCTTTGTTACACCTATTACAGGTGTGTAATTGGGTATCACAGTCGTTGATGTTATGTTTCCTGAGGCACCTCGTGCAATGTTGCAAATCTTTGAGTCGCTCAACACGGGCGTCACTATCAGGAAAATTAGGGCAGTGGTACATTGAATGTTTCTCATTGCAGAACAAACATGTTCCATAGCTTCCAGTACCCTTTGGTGTCACGTTCTTGGGTGACACAGTAACTATAGGCTTGGAGTGTCCCACTGCATATACGCCCACACTGCTACTGTTCCACTTTGGTGTTGAATTATATTGTCTAGATTGATTTGGAGTACCTTTGGCACTCTGTGGTTTACTATTATTGGTTTCTGAGGGTTTACTTGGTGGTTTTAATTTGTCATGTGTTCGTAATTGATGAACTACTGACTTTAAACCCTCAGATATTTCACTCATGGATAAGATACTTTTATTGTAATGAGCACTCATTTGTCTCAATATGTCCCTAGGTATTTTCTCCTGGACAATTATTTTCAAGACCCACTTAGCCCCGTTTGTATCTGCTGTCAGGCTGAGGGCATTGATCAATGATTCTACCTCCAGCTTGAAGACTTGGAGTGAATCAGCTGAAGCCTCCGGTGGGGGTAAATGCAACAGCTCATGAACTAAATGTGATGTTCTTACTTCTGGATCAGCATAATTATCCTTGAGGAGTTTTACTGCGAGATCATAGCCGTCATTAGTTAATCTCAGATGGGATACTACTGTTTTAGCCTCACCTGATAATTGGCCTTGCAAATAAGAGAATTTACTACTCTTTGGTAAAGTTTGTTTTGAGTCCACAAGGTCAACGAATTTGTTCCAAAATTCATCCCAATCTTCCTCATCTTTTCCTGAGAAAGTGGGTAAATTAATTGGAGTGAGTCGAGCTTCTGCTTGACTCGTATTAGATGCAACTGTTGTTGTTGTTGCTGCCTTGTTCTGGGCAATTAATTTGACATAAGGCTGTAATGTGGCCTGAGTGTGATCTTCATAATTCGCTAGATCAACCATAATGTCGTCTATTTCTGTTTCTGATAAATTGGTGTTGGCAAGTTCAGCCACATATGTTGCTATTTGGCATTTGATTTGCTCAAATTTACCTGCAGCTGCTTGATAATAGCTTTCCAGGTCAGCATAATCAACTTGAGATTGTTGTGACAAATCTTCACATTTCTTGATCTGTCTTGTTAAGTGGCCTTTAAGACCTGCAAGGGTTCTTTTCATTCTTCCTGCATTATCCATACTGGCTAGTTGGTAAAGCCTTGTGGGGCTTGTACTTGGGTCACTCATAATACTGAACAAGTACTGATGGTAGCCTAGGGTAAAATTTCTGCACTCGCTAGGCTGTAATCCTACCTCTACTAGAGGTTAGCACTTAAAATTAATACACATTATATATATACAATCATACACACTAATGATTTGAGTGATAAACCAGTGTCATGGAAGTACCTTTAGGTAAGCTCTTCTATATCACCCTAGGATGGTATAGACACTAATTAATCACTCAAAGGTGTAATGATCATAAGTAAATTATTATATATACAACTCAACTCGAGTTGATAACAATTACACCCAAAATAGTGTCTGCACCATTCATTAATGGTGCTAGGTTGTTTAATATAGTACAACTAGACTATGGTAATAATGGGACCAGGATAAACAATAAATAGTTCAACTAGTCAATGGTAATAGGGGACTAGGTTATCTATAAACACTAGTCAATGTATATCCTACCCTGTTATGGGTTGGCCATTGGTAAATATTATATTGTGAACACTAGTGCAATATATATTAAATAATTCTCTATTTTGGAGAAAATAATATACACAATTATTGATAATAGCCTCTTAATTGCCTCTATGAAACTTCTAATATTATCAAGAAGTATTAAATATTATTTAGTGACCTCGCGAAATTAACTCCACAAAATTCGTGGATAATCTCTTGCGAAATTAACACCACGAAATCCATGAACAATCTTGCAAGGACACAGCCACTAATTTGGCTGGCTTTAATATAAGCGCTGTCACGGAATAAGAACCCACCAAATCTGTGGTTGACCATGAAACTGCTGATGAGGCTGAACTGAACTGAGGGGTTCCTGAGCTCGCTCGAGGCAACGCCGCCGGTCCTTGACTGGCTAAGTATTGTTCACTAATTTATTACACTAGTTTATTTAATTTGATGACAATCTAGGTCTCTAGACCATCTAGGTTCGAATGATCATATAATCTAGGTTCGAACGCCCAAATAATGTGGGAACTGACCTGTGAGATTTATATATATTTAATTTATATGAATTTATATAGAATTTATATTTACGTTAATTTATATATTTCGATAGCAATTTGTATGATGTTAAGTGAACTGTATTTCTGCAATAATCTCACAAATCGATCCTTACACATTAGGGGGGTTTATATTAAATTTATATATATGCAGCCAATCAAACTACAGTATTAAACTACATATATTAGTGTACATTGAGGAGGTTCCTTATCTTATTATAGAGCAGGCTTAGTTCACCAGATATAACTAGGATGTAGACACCAAATTACCTCGTGTGAGGCAGCTTCCATCACCCTGGTAACTGATACACAAAGCTTGTTTCCTCTTCTTGTACCTGTCAAAGGGCGCTAGCTGTAAAGCCAGAATCCTAATATATGACAGCTATATCAGAGAAAACACTGTATAATGAATCAGATAAGGACCAAGGCTTAATTACCTTTTTTGAGTCGATCATTTGTGTTCTCACCGGTCGCCCAATATCTACCTAACATTAATGGCCAAAAATGAATAGATAAACGGGTTTCGGAAAAACACTTCCCTTGTGATTGATGACAGCGTGCTGATGATGGAAGACCTTTGGTTTCCATAACACTTCGTCCAAGAGAATTTATAGGAGCCGAATTTGCCCCACAACTCTCAGGTCTTAACAACAATGGCTAACCACTCCTTCCTCACTGACGCTACTGGCCTACTTTGTCCCGATATCAGTAACTGATAGAAGGGTCACATTTACTTTATTTTAATACTGATAATTAAGTTAATTCAAATAAGATGTTTTTATGATGGTAAAAGTCCAAAGACTAATGTATTTATGAATAATTCCCAACAACAAGCTGGTGAATTTATAATAGTATGTGGCAATGATATCCCGTTTTCTATTGACGGAAATTTCCACTACAAGCTATATTTTCTATGGGTTAACTTGTGTATACAATGGCAGCAATATTATATGCAATTGCATGTAATATTATTAAATAGTGTCGGATTTTCCGACAGCAGTGTAGGTACAGATGTGTGAGGACAGCCTCTTCACTTCTGTTTGTGTGGTATGAGGTCGTCCAGTAGATAGCATTTATTCACATTGAATTCCATTTGCCACTTGACGCTCCAAGCACTTGTTTTAGCTAGATCGTTTTGAAGGGCATTACACGTCTGCGTCTCCTATCTTCCCCAGTATCGTAGCATCATCAGCAAACATGTTCATATAATTCTGTATTCCTTCTGGTAGATCGTTTATGTAGACGATGAACATTACTGGTGCAAGAACTGAACCCTGTGGTACTCCGCCAGTAACGCTCCTCTTGTCAGATACATTGTCTCATCTCTCTGTCAGTAAAAAAAAAAAAAAATCATCCATGTCAGAAGTCTCCCTTCACTCCTCCAACATGTTTCAGTTTCCAGAACAGCCTCTTGTGAGGGACTGTGTCAAAAGCCTTTTTAGGTCCAGATAGACACAGCCAACCCAACCACCTCTTTCCTGTAGTATCTTTATGACTCTATCATAAAAACTAAGTAGATTTGTTACGCAGGCTCTTCCTGTATGAAAACCAGTCAAACCAAAACCAGACTGCCCCATGGAGGACAGTCCTGTCATCAAGGACGTGGTTCCCTGATCGCTTGTATCCTGTTTAGGAGATCCGTTGTGTCCTTTAGTGTCTCTGGCAGCTGTTGGTGGAGTGGGCTTAACAGGGCTGTGCAGATCCTTATCACGGCCCCTACGAATGGTCTTCTCATGTCTACTTATTCATTTCTGACTTTATTTAGGTAACTGAAAATTAATTTAGTTTTACGCATTTTGCTCAAGTCCTTAGCGGTGAGCTCAAAGTTAGAACTATATGGGATGACCAAGTTGTTGTAAGTAGTGATCTCCTGCTGCCTAGTGGTGTCAGTCTGGTCTGCCTAGTGGTGTCAGTCTGGTCTGCCTAGTGGTGTCAGTCTGGTCTGCCTAGTGGTGTCAGTCTGGTCTGCCTAGTGGTGTCAGTCTGGTCTGCCTAGTGGTGTCAGTCTGGTCTGCCTAGTGGTGTCAGTCTGGTCTGCCTAGTGGTGTCAGTCTGGTCTGCCTAGTGGTGTCAGTCTGGTCTGCCTAGTGGTGTCAGTCTGGTCTGCCAAGTGGTGTCAGTCTGGTCTGCCTAGTGGTGTCAGTCTGGTCTGCCTAGTGGTGTCAGTCTGGTCTGCCAAGTGGTGTCAGTCTGGTCTGCCTAGTGGTGTCAGTCTGGTCTGCCTAGTGGTGTCAGTCTGGTCTGCCTAGTGGTGTCAGTCTGGTCTGCCTAGTGGTGTCAGTCTGGTCTGCCTAGTGGTGTCAGTCTGGTCTGCCTAGTGGTGTCAGTCTGGTCTGCCTAGTGGTGTCAGTCTGGTCTGCCTAGTGGTGTCAGTCTGGTCTGCCAAGTGGTGTCAGTCTGGTAGTAATATGCTATGGCAAGTTTTAAAGCTTCGCCCAGGAACCATCCATCCTATTCTATTGAGCTGACTGTTTATTTTATTGATTTCATTGTGTAACCACTGAGGACTACAGACTCGCAATGCTGTTAAGAAAAGATCTGAAGCATCACTACTTTTGACTTTCTTGGCGTGATCGCTGAAGTAATGAAGGTAGTTACCTGTATGTGTATCTTTCCTGTACATGGTGAAGCTCAATGAAGTGTTATTCCTTATTACTAAGAAGTTTAGAAAGGGTAATTTATCATCTGACTCCCATTTAACTTTAGTCGCCAGAATCAAATTTAAAGCGTTCAGCCTCTTAACGCTGAGGGCCCTTCTCTATGTAAATATGACATCAACATAGCTGTAACAAATCATGTCATGAGGTTTGATCTGAGAAAGGACACATGTCTGGAAGTATTCCATATACAGGTTAGATAACACTGGAGATAAGGGACTGCCAAAACTGCACCCATATTGTTGACAGTATAAACTATTTTGAAACGAGAATACGTTAATAGATACAGCAAGCCGTTAATAAGTCTTCAGAGTGCTTAATATAATATGCGAGTCAGAGAAGACACCCATGAAGGGAACAATGTACTACTCAGCCATTTCACTAACTTACAGGAAAGAGAACTTCTTTCCTGGGGGCAAACCTTTACGCTCCATCTCTACATGAAATTATGGGTCGTAAAGGACTGTCAGCCTTATGGGTTTTGGGTAGACCATAGATGTATGGTAAACTTGGGTTACTGACCTTAAACCTTTCTAGGAGCTGATTTATGTCTTTGTTCTTGCCAATGTTTCAGATTACTTTTATTGAACTCTGAAGCAGCCGATACGAGCGGATCTTGAGTCAGTTTATCCTAAGTATGTGTCTGAGAGTACTACAGCTGCTTGTCCCCAGTAATATGTTCTGTTGAGAATTACTATTTTATCCCCTTTATCGGGATTGGCAATTATAATTTCATCATTCTTTTTGAGATTCATCAGTGCTAATTGGTATCGTTTAGCAACACCCACATTATTAGCCAAGTAAAGCACCCACATTATTAGCCAAGTAAAGCACCCACATTATTAGCCAAGTAAAGCACCCATATTATTAGCCAAGTAAAGCACCCACATTATTAGCCAAGTAAAGCACTCATATTATTAGCCAAGTAAAGCACCCATATTATTAGCCAAGTAAAGCACCCACATTATTAGCCAAGTAAAGCACCCATATTATTAGCCAAGTAAAGCACTCATATTATTAGCCAAGTAAAGCACCCATATTATTAGCCAAGTAAAGCACCCACATTATTAGCCAAGTAAAGCACTCATATTATTAGCCAAGTAAAGCACCCATATTATTAGCCAAGTAAAGCACCCACATTATTAGCCAAGTAAAGCACCCATATTATTAGCCAAGTAAAGCACTCATATTATTAGCCAAGTAAAGCACCCATATTATTAGCCAAGTAAAGCACTCATATTATTAGCCAAGTAAAGCACCCATATTATTAGCCAAGTAAAGCACCCACATTATTAGCCAAGTAAAGCACTCATATTATTAGCCAAGTAAAGCACCCATATTATTAGCCAAGTAAAGCACCCACATTATTAGCCAAGTAAAGCACTCATATTATTAGCCAAGTAAAGCACTCATATTATTAGCAACGATTTCTAGTAACATCATACCTTTAAGACAATGGAAGATCCTGATCATAATTATTGTGACTCATAAACTGTCAAAGTGAATGATGTAATCCAACGCGTTATTCCTCTTATTCTTCATGTCAAAATTAAGAACAAATCATAGTAATTCAGTTTGGTGTTTAGTCAACACTGTCAGATTCACAACATTCTCTTTAAGTAAGAATTTTGACCAAATATTATTTCTTAATAGTATTAGGATAGACTCAATAGATTCCTTAACTATTGTTATGGACTCTATTGAGTTTATTAACTTTTTCTTTGTTCCTTTCCTATTCAGTTAGCACCATTTTGTGGAAAAAAAACTTAATTGTTGAAAAGTTGCAGTGTCAAGAAAATTTATTTTTAAATTGAAATTGCCTGATGCAGTTTGAAGTATTATTAATCGCTCTCAGTAGAGTAGATTTTGATCTTGTCTTCGAGAAATGATCTGATATACTCGGGCAAACTCTTAACTAAAACATTACCACACTTATGGACACCAAAAGTGGAAAGACACACCTGTTCTTGTAGACACTGTGAAGGGCACACCTGTTCTTGTAGACACTGTGAAGGACACACCTGTTCTTGTAGACACTGTGAAGGACACACCTGTTCTTGTAGACACTGTGAAGGACACACCTGTTCTTGTAGACACTGTGAAGGACACACCTGTTCTTGTAGACACTGTTGTTAAAAATGGGAGTCTGTACTATGGGGGATATAGTATATCATGGGTGTAGGGGCAGTAGTTAGCATTAAGAGTTATCACATATGGGAGATCCAAAAGGCCCGGCCCCCAAGTGGAATATCCACAGAATAATAATTGGCTACACAATGTCAGCCTAGAGGTTGATCATAGATCTCCTACACAGGAAGAATGGATACTCCTTTATTAACTTACTTATTTATTAACCCCTTAACAACCCCCCATATACATTCACACCAATAACAATAATAATAATTACTTTACCACACTATCTTGCGTTAAAAGCCTTGGTCCACATAAGTAGTATAAAAGGAGACACATGGGGAATAAATTTTTCAGAAACGGTTGGGCACTTCCATGCCGACTCGACCCATTATGCATCGCTGCAGCCCTTTTCGCTATTGCCCGCAAGATGGGATTGATTGATTGATGAAGATTAAGCCACCCAAAAGGTGGCACGGGCATGAATAGCCCGTACGTGGTGGCCCTTTTGAGCCATTACCAGTATCTATAGCTGATACTGGAGATCTGTGGAGGTGCAACTGCACCTTGCGTGACGGGAGATGTCTCCCCCCCCCCCCCCCCCCGTGGCAAGATGGGAATAGGGGTTGCATTAATAAAATGAATTAATACTAACATTCAATTATATATTCTCAAACTTATGCAAAAAAAAAAAAAAAAATTTACAATCACATTTGCAAACTTGCACCAATTAATTTTGGCAATTTCATTTACCCATTATTTGTTTGTTTTCTTGCTTGAGCCAAAATGAATTGTTAGGTTCATTACCAGAGTCAATTTCCCACCGTGGTAACCCTTCCCACTACTCGCCCCACAAGATGGGTATGGGATTCATAATAAATGAACTAAACTAGTATTCAATTATATTCTCAACAAACTTATGCAACCCCCATACAATTACATTAGCAAGCTAACACAAATTCATTGAGCAAGTTTAACTATTCGCATACTTTGCATCATTATATAATGGAATACGAAAAAGAAATTCGCAGAATTCAGAGATAACACCATCAATGGAGTCCAAGAAATACACATGTACTTCATTCATAATGATGCGCTGCCAGGAATCTTAGCAAAGTAATCAAAATATTTGCTTACTGTATGTATGTGAAGGATGCACATGACTCTCCGGTTAGGCGGTTGTGGAGTGAGACCTGCAACTGCAGACTTCCCATAGTCGTAAAAATGCCTTGCATAGGGACCGTTGCAATCCTCTTGTTGAATCACTTAGGGTGCATATATGTGCGTGTGTGTTTACTAGTTGTGTTTTTTACGGGGGTTGAGCTTTGCTCTTTCGGCCCGCCTCTCAACTGTCAATCAACTGTTTACTAACTACTATTTTTTTTTTTTTTTCCACACCACACACACACACACACCCCAGGAAGCAGCCCGTGACAGCTGACTAACTCCCAGGTACCTATTTACTGCTAGGTAACAGGGGCATTCAGGGTGAAAGAAACTTTGCCCATTTGTTTCTGCCTCGTGCGGGAATCGAACCCGCGCCACAGAATTACGAATCCTGCGCGCTATCCACCAGGCTACAAGGCCCCCTAATGTGTGTGTGTGTGTAGCAGTGACAATCGCGTAACGAGCTTTCAAGAGATTGTCACTTGCATAGCTAAACAATATGTAGGGTTCAGTTTCCAAACCAATTATGCGGCTCTCGAACCCTTTTCCCCGCTACATGCGGGAGATCCCTTTTATTTTCAGCTAAAATATGCATTATATTCAGGGGGTTTGCCGTGTCATAGCACAACCAAAAGCCCAATATACTCCCCTAAACTTTCTCTATCCCATCTAAATTTAAAAAAATGCATTTCCAATGCCCAATATATATACAGCCAACGCATATTATACAACATCCCCAAGACCATTTCATAAGAGTTAGTGCTGCACCCCTCCAGGTAATTTCATCACATTAAAGACAATTTTACCTAAAATTTGTTGTGTATGGCACAACCAAAAGCCCAATTTTCCAAAGCTTAAAAAAAAAAACAGCCCAAGCTAAATTTATTTAAATTTACTCCAGTTTAAAGACAAGTCCACCAAAAGTTATCTCCAATTATAAAAAAAAAAACTAAAACTGAATTTAAATGTAACTAATCATATAAGAACCAAAAGCTAAATTTCACTGTCCCTCCCCCTCCCCCACCCACTCAACCCCCACCCCACCCCAGGAATAGGCCTGATTTGTTCAAGCCAAAGCCCAATTTACCCGAGTTTTCTCTATCTCATCTAAAAATATCGTTCATTTCCAATGCCCAGTATCCAGCCACCACATGTTCCCCATTCCCAAGATCATTTCATAGTGTTAGTGCTGTGGCCATCTACCTAATTTCATCCCAATTAATTACAATTCCCCATTAAATATTGGGAAAAATATGCCAAATCATATCACAGCCAAAGCCCATTTCACCCAAGTTTCACCTATCCCATATAAATTTAATGTGCATTTTCAATATCCAATATCCAGTTACCCCATGTCACGCCCTATTCCCAAGACTATTTCATAGTAATAGCGCATTGTCCTTCCAGCTATTTCCAAATATCCAGATGTGCTTATATATCATCACTCCTAGGAAACCAGTCCTATCCTAATGCAGCCAAGGCTAAATTTAGCCAAATGTATCCCAATTTACGACAATTTCCACCTAATTTATGGCAATTTATCCCAATTTAATCCAATTTCCACCTAATTTTTTGCCCCAATTTATCCTAATTTAATCCAATTTCCACTAAATTTACCCGAGTTTGTCCATTTCATAGCGCAAGTAAGTAAGTAATTATCAAAAGAAGGCACCAAACCAGGAAGGCTATGTAGCACTAAATATCGCTATTTAGCGATAAATATCACCAAGGATGCCAATACGAGAACAAAAACGCATAAGGCGAACGATATCAAAAGTATCCGAGTCACCAAGAATTCTATCGAGGGACAGGTGACCGCGAGGGGTGGTCGGAAAGCAAGACACACGCTCGTCCTGGAAGTCAGGACATTCAAGAAGGACATGCACGACCGTAAGATGGACAATGCAACTAGGACAATAAGGGGCAGGGCGGCGCTCCATCAAGTGACCATGGGTTAAGTGAGTATGGCCAATACGCAACCTCGCCAGAGCTGTTTCCCACCTCCGGTTACGGTGGAAGGAGGACGGCCACGAGGAAACACAACATTTAAGAGTACGTAGCTTGTTACCAGTAACAGACAACCAAGAAGCCTGCCAACAGGTAAGGACTGAGGAATGGATAACTGGGTAAAAGTCAGAATACGGAATGCCTTTACGAGAGATGGGACAAGAGCGGACAGCTTCCTTGGCGGCAGCATCCGCACGCTCATTTAAAGACACACCAATATGGCTGGGAACCCAACAAAACTCAACCGACTTAAATTTATTGTGAACGAGAAACAGCCAATGCTGGATCTCGACAACTACTGGATGAACCGGATTAAAGGACCCGAGAGCCATGAGGGCACTACGAGAGTGAACAACAACTACAAAGGAAGACTGACAACGAGAAAGCAGGAGACGAAGAGCATAGAGAATAGCATAAAGTTCCGCTGTAAAGATGCTAGTCTCCGGAGGCAAGTGACACATATAAGTGCGATCAGGAAAAACAACAGAGTAGCCAACACCGTCCGCTGACTTAGACCCATCGGTGAAGACAGAAACGGAGCGGGAGTTAGAAGAAAAGTGCTCGAGGAAAAGGCGTTTTAGAACCGTAGGAGGGGTAAAAGCTTTAGTGATACGGGTCAAGGATGTACAAAACCGCGGAAGAGGGACCCTCCACGGGGGCAAAGAAGGAACAACACGAGGAGAAACATTAGAAATACGAACGGAAAGAGAATCCTGTAGGCGAGATAACCGGACAGAAAGAGGGAGGTGGTGAAGAGGAACAGGAATCGCAGGAGGGGTAAAAGTTAAAGCACGACAGAGGCGAGAGGAAGGATGTTGCAAGGACCGCGCAAGTTAGCGAAGACAGTAGCGATCACGGCGGTCCTGGAGAGACAGGAAGCCAGTGTCAACATACAAGCTAAGGATGGGAGTCGAACGAAAGGCACCAGAACTGAGGCGCAACCCAGTATGGTGCAAAGCATCAAGACGGCGAAGAGTAGAAGGAGAAGCAGACGAGTAAGCAGGGCAACCATAATCGAGCTTAGACAGGACGAGAGAGGAATGTAAAGCAAGGAGAGTGCGCCTATCTGCCCCCCAAGAAGTATGGGACAAGACCCGAAGGAGGGTAAGGGCCTTAGAGCACTCAACACGGAGGTAAGAGATATGGGGAGACCAAGACAAACGAGTGTCAAGGAATAACCCCAAAAGCTTCGCGGAATCTTTGTATTCAAGGGGATGACCATAAAGTGACAAAGAGGGACGAAGAACAACCCGTTTCCGCGTAAACGTCATGGCACAAGTCTTAGAAGTAGAGAACTTGAAGCCATGACCTGTGGCCCAAGACGACACGGCATCAATTGCAAGTTGAAGCCGGCGTTGAAGGAGAGGCGAATCATCACCCTGACAACAAAGGGTAAGATCATCGACATAGAGAGCGGAGAAGACACCAGAAGGAAGAGAGGAAAGAAGACCATTGAGGGCAACCAGAAAAAGAGTAGTGCTCAGAACACTACCCTGGGGCACACCTTCGTATTGCTGAAAAGAGGGAGAGAGAGCGGTACCAAGGCGCACCCGAAAGGAACGACGAGAGAGGAAGCTGCGGAGAAAGAGAGGGAGATGACCACAAAGGCCAAAAGAATGAAGTTGAGATAGGATATGATAACGCCAAGTGGTGTCGTAAGCCTTTTCCAGGTCAAAAGGACGGCAACAACGGAGGTCTTCGCAGCAAAAGCAGTACGAATATAGACCTCGAAGTTCACCAGGACATCTGTCGTGCTGCGGCACTTGCGGAAACCAAATTGAGAAGGGGAGAGGAGGTGATGGTGTTCCAGGAACCACATCAGACGAACGTTAACCATATGTTCAAAGAGTTTGCAGACACAACTTGTGAGAGCAATAGGGCGAAAGTCCTTAGGGGAAGTACCCAGAGACCCCGGTTTGCGAACAGGGAGGACAACGGCATCGAGCCAGTCCTCAGGGACTCACGACGACTCCCAGATCCGATTATACAGACTCAGTAAATACTGAGACGTGCTCGGAGGGAGATGGCGAAGCATCTCATAATGAATACCATCGGAGCCCGCCGCCGTAGAACCGCAGAGGGCTAGGGCAGAACGAAGTTCAGAGAGAGAGAAGGGATCATTATAGGGAAGCTGAAGATGAGTGCAGAAATCTAAAGGACGAGACTCAAGGACAGGTTTACGAAGAAGGAAAGATTGGGGAAGATGAAGACCAGAACTAACAGAAGAAAAGTGGGAACCCAGTTCGGAAGCGACCTGCAACGGGTCCGCCACAAGAGTATCATGGAGGCGAAGGACCGGTGAAACATCGGGAACGAACTTACCCGCTATCTTGCGGATACGCTTCCAGATCTGGGCCAGAGGGGTTTCGGACGTAATTGTTGAGACATAAGATGCCCAACATTCACGTTTAGCCGTACGGATGGCCCTACGGGCCACCGCACTCGCTTTCCGAAAGAAAAGAAAAGAATCGGTCGTCTGCCCACGGCGGTGCCTCTTCCAGGCTGCATGCTTACAGTGGACAGCCCGAGCACAGTCCGCATTCCACCAGGGAACGCATTTCCGCGGACCCCGAGAGGAAGAGCGAGGAAAAGAGCGGAGGGCAGCGTTGAAGACAGTGTCATGAAAAAGGAGGAGAGCACGAGAGAGAGGCAGAAGGGAGAGGTCAGAGAGAGCAGCACTGAGGGTAAATAGGGTCCAGTCTGCCTTAGCAAACTGCCACCTAGGGAAAGAGAGGGAAGGGCGAAAAGAGAAAAAGGAAACAAGGATGGGGAAATGATCACTTCCATGGAGGTCATCAAGAACCTGCCACGTGAAATCTAAGTAAAGAGAAGAAGAGCAGAGAGAAAGATCAAGACAAGAAAGGGTGCGAGTCCGAGAGTCCAAATGAGTGGGCTCACCAGAATTCAGAAGAGACAGGGAAGAAGAGAGGAGAAACGGCTCAAGGAGGCGACCCCGGGTATTCGTCAGAACGTCACCCCAAAGGGAATGACGACAATTGAAGTCACCCAGCAGGAGCACAGGCTCCGGCAAGGAGTCTAGGAGGTGTTTCAAATCAGGAAGAGAGAGCGGGACACTCGGGGGGGAGATAAATGGAACAAACTGTGTACCATTTCCCCACAAAGATACGAGCAGCAGAACAATGGAGAGGCGAAGGAAAAAGTAAAGGAAGAAAGGGAACATCAGCACGAATCAAGAGAGCAGAAGAATTAGAAGCCCCAGCAATGGCTGGGGGGGGGGAGAGAAAGGAATAGCCACGAAAACGACCAGGACGAGCACCAAGCATTGGCTCCTGGAGACAGACACAAAGGGGCGAAAACCGCGAAATCAGAAGATGGAGTTCGAGGAAATTGGCGTAATAACCTCGAACGTTCCATTGAAGAATGGACAACGACGAGAAGAGAAAGGATAAAACCAGAGAACAAGGAAGAAACCAAGGCGAAAGAGCAACAGAGCACGTTAAAGAATATCAGGGTCGGGATCAGGGTCAGCAAAGTCAGGGTTAGGGGGCATGGGTAAACTGAGCAAAGACGGAGGGAAGGAAACGGGAGAACAGATCAGAGGTGGGCGGGCGGGGTCCAGAGGAGGAGGAGGAGGAGGAAGAGGAGGAGACAACGGAGAGGAGCAGTCAAGGACAGCAGCAGGAAGAGGGGGGGTAGAAAGAGGGGAGCGCACCCCAGCAAGAGCAGCAACCGAAAGGGAAGCAGGGGCCAAAGAAACCTCCATAGCAGGAACAGGGGGCGCAATCACTGAAACAGGAGGGGAAGGAGCAACAGAACCAGACGTAGGAGCTGAGGAAGAAAGCAAAGCCTTCTTACCCACCGGGGAAGAGGAAGGAGAGGAGCCAGGCTTACGCTTCTGACTTAAAGAGACCGGTGTCCCAGCAACTACGTACCGGGCAACGGATTCCAGTGTCTCAACAGGAGAAGCCGAACGAGAGCACACACGACGGCCGCTAGGAGAGCGATGGACATCCGCCCGCACCGACAGGCGGTGGGGAGAGCCGATAGATGGAGGAAGAGGATGGGAAGGAGGATCAGAGGGGGACGAGGAAGAAGACACAGGAGACACGACAGACCAGGTAGAAGGAAGGGGGAACCCCGGACAGAGGACCAGGAGGAGGATCCTTCGGGAGAGAACCCAAAGGAACAGAGGAGGGGGCAGTGGGCGCACCAGGGTCCAAGGCCCGGAAACGGTTGTGAGTCTGAGGAAGGCAGGAAGGACGAGGAGAGGAAGAGCGCAACACGCGAGCATAAGAGATATTAGCATAAGGCGGGAGCCGGCGAACCTGGCGTCTCGCCTCAGGTGTCGGAAAATCCGACACCATTTAATATCATACAGACAGATAATAATAGCTGCTGTATTGTATGAACAAGTTAACCATAGAAAACGTAACTTGTAGTGGAATTACAGTCTAAAGAAAACGGAATATCATCACCACATACTATTATAATTCACCAGCTATTCTGCTGGGAATTATTCTTAAATACATTAGTCTTTGGACTTTACCATCATAAAACATCTTATATAAATTAACTTAATTATCAATATTAAAGTAGAGTAAATGTGACCCTTCTATCACTTATTGACATCTGGACAATGTAGGCCAGGCGTCAGTGGGGAAGGAGGGCAGCCATTGTTGTTGTCACCTCCGAGGCGCGTGGAGCAAATTCGGCTCCTATCATATCTGGACAATGTCGGCCAGGCGTCAGTAGTATGAAGTGTTAGACATTGTTGATACTAGACCAGAGGCTCACAGGAGCAAATACGGCTCCTGTTAATTTTATGTGGACGAAGTGTTATGGAAACCAAAGGTGTATCATTATCACACGCTGTCAACAAATTCAAGTTAAGTGTTCTTTCCGAAACCCATGTATCTTTCATTTATGGCCATTAATGTCATTATATAGGGTGGCCCGGTTAGAGCACGACATAGTCTCAAACTAAAGGTAATTAAGCCAGGTCTTTATTGTTCCATGTACAGTGTTTCTCTGATATACTTGTCATATATAGGATTCTGGCTTTACAGCTAGCGCCCTTTTAACAGGTCAAGACGAGGAAGTATCTTTTGTGCATCAGTTACCAGGGTGATGGAAGCTACCTCAAAGAGGGAAAATGTGGCGTCTACAACCTAGTTATACCTGGTGGACTAAAGCTTGCTGTACAAATAAGATAAGGAACCTTTTCAATGTATGTAGTCTAATACTGTAGTTTGATTGGCTGCATATATATAAATTAATATAAACCCCCCCTAATGTGTAGAGGATCGATTTGTGAGATTATTGCAGAAATACAGTCCACTCATCATTATACAAATTGCTATCGAAGTATATAAATTAACGTAAATATATATTCATATAAATTAAATATATATAAATCTCACAGGTCGGTTCCCACATTATTTGGTCATCTTCGAACCGGATGACGGATTATTTGATCCTTTGAACCCACATTTGGTCATCTTAGTACCGGATGAACGAGTTAACCAGTGGATTCATTAAATAACTAGTGCAGTGTGATGTAAACAAAGGCCAGCCAGTCAAAGACAGCGGCGTTGCCTCGTGGGAGCTCAGGAGCCCCCCCCCCTCAACTGAGTTCAGCCTCATCAGCGGTTTCATGCACACCCACAGATATTTGGTGGGGGTGTTATTTCGTGAAATGACAGCGCTAATATTGAAGCCAGCCAAAGTAGTGGCTGTGGTGTCGCTTGATTGTTCACGAATTTCGTGGTGTTAAATTTCGCGAGAGATTATCTACGAATTTTGTGGAGTTTATTTCGCGAGGTCACTAATAATATTTAATACTTCTTGATAATATTAGAAGTTTCATAGAGGTAATTAAGAGGCTATTATCAATAATTGTGTATATTATTTCTCCAAAATAGAGAATCATTTAATATATATTGCACTAGTGATCACAGTATAATATTTACTAATTGCCAACCCACAACAGGGTAGGATATTAACCATTGACTAGTTGAACTATTATTGTTCATCCTAGTCCCATTATTACCATAGTCAGTTGTACTATATTGATCAACCTAACACCATTAATGAATGGTGCAGACCCTATTTTGGGTGTAATTTTTGTCAACTCGAGTTGAGTTGTGTATATATAATAATTTACTTATGATCATTACACCTTTGAGTGATTAATTAGTGTCTCTACCATCCTAGGGTGATATAGAAGAGCTAACCTAAAGGTACTTCCAGTGACACTGGTTTATCACTCAAATCATTAGTGTGTATGATTGTATATATATATAATGTGTATTAATTTTAAGTGCTAACCTCTAGTAGAGGTAGGATTATTGCCTAGTGAGTGCAGAATTTACCCTAGGCTACCATCAGTGCTTGTTCAGTATTATGAGCAGCCCAAGTACAAGCCCCACAAGGCTTCACCAACTAGCCAGTATGGATAATGCAGGGAGAATGAAAAGAACCCTTGCAGGTCTTAAAGGCCACTTAACAAGGCAGATCAAGAAATGTGAAGATTTGTCACAACAATCTCAAGTTGATTATGCTGACCTGGAAAGCTATTATCAAGCAGCTGCAGGTAAATTTGAGCAAATCAAATGCCAAATAGCTCTCCTTGTGGGGACAGATTACTACCATCAATTCATCGGTAGCCCTACTAAATATCAGGGCATAACCATGTTAAACTCTGCAGGAGGTAAATTACTCTCAGGCCCAGTATCAAGCCTGGGAAGACCTATGCCTGCAGATAAACAATACCAGTAGAAATCTAAATTTGTCAGCTGATTATATTTCTCCAGTAGCATTATACTAAGGAGATTACAGCTGACTATACCAACAGAGGTTGATGTTAGTATCATCATTTAAAGCTGAAGATGAGTTCATGAGGCCTCAGTGGCAAATCAGTGAACAGTAGCCTAAAACAGCTACAAGTCACCGCGACCAATGTCACTGAACCCACTGCAGTCTCAGAACCATATTTTACTTTAATGATGAGCTATTCAATCTTCTGAATCAATTAACTAAATTAAACCCCAATAAATCTGATGACTGATTTGATACATTTATTATTTAATCAAGATGTATTCTATGGGCCTTAGTGTTTATATATCAATGACCAGTTACCTGAACAAACTTCAAGTTATATCTAATGTCACTGATCTCACTGCAGTCCCTGAATCATACTTGACTTTAGTACTTGATCACATTCAGTCTTCTGGGTTAAATAATATGTAATTAGGCTTGAATATTAGCCTTTCAAGAGTTGACAGGGAAATGAAATCGCATTAGACTTCTAACCCCTGCAACTCTAGTACGGGACATCCGTCCTGTACGAACAGACGCACAAATGTGTGATTACTAAGTACTAACATCAAATTAATCTAATAATTCGAAGGAGGAGTATCGGTGTTCGTCTGTTCTAATAGGACTTTGACCCGTGAGCAGCCCCTGGGGAATTATGTCGGAAAATCCGACACCATTTAATATCATACAGACAGATAATAATAGCTGCTGTATTGTATGAACAAGTTAACCATAGAAAACGTAACTTGTAGTATAATTACCGTCTAAAGAAAACGGGATATCATCACCACATACTATTATAATTCACCAGCTATTCTGCTGGGAATTATTCTTAAATACATTAGTCTTTGGACTTTACCATCATAAAACATATCATATAAATTAACTTAATTATCAATATTAAAGTAGAGTAAATGTGACCCTTCTATCACTTATTGACATCTGGACAATGTGGGCCAGGCGTCAGTGGGGAAGGAGGGCAGCCATTGTTGTTGTCACCTCCGAGGCGCGTGGAGCAAATTCGGCTCCTATCATATCTGTACAATGTCGGCCAGGCGTCAGTAGTATGGAGTGTTAGACATTGTTGATACTAGACCAGAGGCTCACAGGAGCAAATACGGCTCCTGTTAATTTTACTTGGACGAAGTGTTATGGAAACCAAAGGTGTACCATTATCACACGCTGTCAACAAATTCAAGTTAAGTGTTCTTTCCGAAACCCATGTATCATTCATTTATGGCCATTAACCCTTAACATGCTCGGGGTCTAATATCCTGCCATCCACACAGGCGCATGTCATTTTTTGCTAATCTGTTAAGTTCTGTTCACTGATCACGGGAAAAATAAAAAAAAAATTCTATTGTACTTACTTTTGTTGCAATAGAGCCGAGAAGGACGGTGATGACGTCACAATCTGCATGTTCGCTCATGCAGTACACGCCCGGGAGGTGTTGCGCGCGGTCCTCAAACAGCCAGAGTGGCCACAAATATATTTTCGCGCTATTTATTTACAATGTCTAAGCGCATTTTATCTAATTTTTTTTCACTAATTGTGTTTCAAATATTGTTTGAACATATTTTGTATCAATAATTGTTGCATATTTGAGTATACACAGGCGCACACAAATGTTTTCAATTACGGCAATATAATATGTCATTACAGTCTATTATATTGTATGTTCTGCTTATATTTGTATATATTTACACACACGCACACGCTATCTGCTTATATGTTTACATATTTACACACTCGCACACGCTATACACACTTTGAAGCACACTTAGAAGATTTCTAGACTGTGGTAGTCATTGAAGCAGTCGACAGCACATAATGGGATACCACACGTTTCACACCATGTTTGCACAAGCTTCCGTTTCTTGTCTCTACGTGTCGTTGTTTTACACACCAAGCAATCACGTTGGGCTATTGCACGCTTCACACCAGGTGGCAAATACTTAAGTTTGTGTGCTAGGAAGCCTTCAGTGTGAGCGAGGCGTGGAGTACCAGCATGCTGCAACAGTGGGTTTATGATGGGCCGCTGAATACCTGGGACATCTTTTGCAAACTTTCCTAATAACTGTATTGCAGCATCAAATACAAAGTCACGGAAAGTGGGCTTACGTCCAGTTCTCACAAGGTACATGTTGAAACAGTTCAGCATGCTCATGTCCACAAGATGGAAGAACACTTTTTTCGTCCACCTACATGTCTTCCGCACACACTCTGCAGTGCCAATCATCATGTCTGATTTATCAATCAACCGCATGTTGATATTATAGTCTAAAACACAGTCTGGCTTATATAGTGGTGCGTTTGTTTTATGGCTCACTTTCCCACTGTTCACCATTGTTCCATCATGAATTGTTGTCAACAAGTTCACCTCTCTTTTGTCTTTCCACCTAACTGACAGAATGTTATCACTTTTCCTTCTCTGACACTCACCAACTGCAATGTCGTTGTCAAACACAGGCATTTCCCTTCGTTGTGGCTTTACTGTACCAACCAATCCGGTTCTATTTTCTAGCAAGAACCGAGCTAGCAAGGGACTTGTATAGTAATTATCTGTGTATAAAATGTGTCCCTTGTTCATCCACGGAGCCATGATGGTCTTCACTACACTCCCCGAGAATCCATGTTCGTCGTTACCGGGAATGTCTACATCACTAGCCGAGTACAGAATCATGTGTAACACGTATCCTGTCTCACAATCACAAAGAACAAAAAATTTCAGGCCAAATCGGTTTCGTTTTGAGGGAATGTACTGTTTGAATGGAACATGTCCCTTGAAAAGTATGAGAGATTCATCAACCACCAGCTTCTGTGCTGGTACGTAAAAATCTCTGAATTTTCCAATAACATCGTTCATGTAGTGCCTCACTCGCCACAGTCTATCATCAGGTGTTCGGTCCTGAACACTTCCAAAATGTAGACACCTGAGGAGTATCTGAAACTGTCTCGTGACATATATTTCCCGAATAAAGGTGTTGGTATTGTCTTGTCCTTGCTCCAATAGTCATTTATTGCATGTTTGTGACAGTGCTTCATCAACAAACAGAGTGCCAAAAACACATACATTTCCGCCACTGTGGTATTTTTCCAACGCTGCAGTCGTGAAAATTCTGTGATTTCCCTCTCAATCAGGTAAGCAGCATGCAGGTTCGTTTGGTGTACAATGTATTCCATGAGTGGTTCATCATAGAATGCTGTAAAATATTCCATCTCAGCCATGTCCTCACCTTGATTAGGGAAAAGGTTTGTAATCCCTACATCTTTATCGTCAAAGTGAGGAATATTAGGAATAAAATCGTCACATCACTCCACTCAAGTACACCAGGCGTCCTGCGAGATGCAGAGTAAAGACGGCGAGGAAGTGATGCATACCGGCGACCAGGAGCTGAATACCGTCTGCGAGAAGCACGGCGGCTACGTGCACGTGAGGTGGGTGCACGTGAGGTGGGTGCACGTGAGGTGGATGCACTTGAGGTGGATGCACTTGATGTGGATGCACGTGAGGTGGATGCATGTGAGGTGGATGCACGTGAGGTGGATGCACGTGAACACGAGGGTCTTGGTCCCTCATGTGGTGCCATGCGGTGGCGCTTGGCCGGGCGAGATGCTGCTGACGCGACAATTTCTCGCCCAGTTACACCACTGGTACCAGCCACAGGCTCAATAAAACTTTGATCTGAGTCACTAAACCCAGAAAAGGCATCACCTCCCTCTGACTCGTCACCCTCAAACAGAAAATATCCACAGGAACTGTGAGGTCGTGGTAGAATTGGGGTAGAAAATGGGCGAGGAGGCATGGGAGAGCGTATAGGCCTCGCCATGGCATGGCGGTCATTCTCACTTTCACTGCTGCTGCTACTATCACCCGACAACTGTGTATAATCCTCATCGTTGTCTGAATCGTCAAACACACTTTCTTCACCTTCAGAGAATAATTCGTGGGCTATTTGCTCTGGGGTGAGGGACTGAGTGGTGCGTGCCCGTGAGGCGTTTGACCGTGCGCTCGCCATGGTGACTCTCGCTAAACTGAGGCCTCCCATGCCATCGGATCGTGAGCTGGAATTTTTTTCAAAATGGCCGCTGCTTACTAGAGCCCCTGGGCAGCGTATGGGACCCCCAGCTACACCGCGGGCCATTCAAATCGTGCGCGGTACCCATACACTTCATATGAAGTGAAGCGCAGTTGACTGGTAAAACGATTTACACTTCATATGAAGTGATGCGCACTTTAAGGGTTAATGTCATTATATAGGGTTGTGCCGGTTAGAGCACGACATAGCCTCAAACTAAAGGTAATTAAGCCAAGTCTTTATTGTTCCATGTACAGTGTTTCTCTGATATACTTGTCATATATAGGATTCTGGCTTTACAGCTAGCGCCCTTTTAACAGGTCAAGACGAGGAAGTATCTTTTGTGCATCAGTTACCAGGGTGATGGAAGCTACCTCAAAGAGGGAAAATGTGGCGTCTACGACCTAGTTATACCTGGTGGACTAAAGCTTGCTGTACAAATAAGATAAGGAACCTTTTCAATGTATGTAGTCTAATACTGTAGTTTGATTGGCTGCATATATATAAATTATTATAAACCCCCCCTAATGTGTAGAGGATCGATTTGTGAGATTATGAGATTATTGCAGAAATACAGTCCACTCATCATTATACAAATTGCTATCGAAGTATATAAATTAACGTAAATATATATTCATATAAATTAAATAAATATAAATCTCACAGGTCGGTTCCCACATTATGAAAAGATAAATGCTCCCGGTGCTTCATGTTGAGGACGGCTGCCTCAAGCTTGTAATGGACACACGCACGGGAGAAGGTAGGATGGGCCTCACCGCAGTTGAGGCAACGAGCCTGGGGAGAAGTGCACTCCGACTTAGAGTGACCTTCGCCACCACACAAAGGACAGAGAGAGACAGTCCCGGAGCAGCGGAGGGCACCATGCCCAAACCTCCAGCACTTGTTGCAGAGCCGAGGAGAAGGAATGTACTCCTGGACAGAGCACCTGGCACTAGCAAGAATGACAGAGGGTGGAAGGGTCCTACCATCAAAGGTAATCTTCACAACCCGGAGGGGTTGACAGCGACTACCACGAGGGGGACGAGTAAACGTGTCCACCTGGAGAATAGAATGACCCTGGGCAGCAAGGATATGTCGAATATCGTCGTGGCAGTCGCGCAGGTCCCGAACACCGGTCGCAACATGGGGCGGGAGCAAAATAGTGCCAACACTGGCATTCAACTGAGCGTTCTTCGAGACCCGAACAGGGGTCTCGCCAAGGCAGGATAAGGCAGCCAAGCGGAAAGCAGCATCCTGAGAAGGAGCAGCAACGACACGTGTACCGAGACGAGTGGGGTTGAAAGTAATGGAGGCATCCACGGAATCAACGAGATGTCGATGGAGGGAGAAATCGTCAGGAGGCGCAGAATCAAGAGGGAGGAGATCAAAATATTTGGCCCACGACGCGGGACCAAACAAGGCTTGATACGTAGCAGAACTGGAAGGAATCGAGCGAGGGCGGCCGTGACAAGGACGGCGGTGAGAACCCCCAGAGAGAGAGGGGTTAAAAGGCGCAGTAGTTACAACTAGAGAAGGAGCCGCACCAGGGGACGAGGTAGTCACCACTGGGGGCTTGGGGCTCGACCCAACCACAGAGGAGGGAGGGGAGCCAGGGGAAGGAGTCAGAGAGGCCAAAGGAGGAGCAAGGTCGGGGCCCAATGCAGCGGAGGCTACAGAGCCCGGTCTTCCAATACGGACCGACTCGGGGGCTTATTCACCCACCCCACGAGCCTGAGAAGGTACACCAGAAGCAGCCGAAACAGGGGTTATCATCATGACGAAAAGAAGAATTCATTCACGAATGTGCCCCCACACCCAACATGGAGCCACAATTAGAGGCAGGACACCCAACAAGAAGCTATCGCCGATCTTGCCGGGGCCTCCTAGGGGTGCGTCGTGAGTATACGCCCCACAAACGCCACCTTAAGAAACCGACAGTCCGTCGAGATCGGGTTCAGTGACGAAAGGGGGATTGACAATAAAAGGTTCCCCTCGCTCTCGACGTCGGATACTACAGTTCTACGGGTGCAAGAGTATGCCTCCTCAAGCACCCGGGCGTCAAAATAGAAGAAGTCCAAGGGAAGAACCAGAACGAGCAAAAGGTCGGCAGGAAACGGCATGCAGATAGGAGAAGAGGGGGGGAGAAAAACGAAACAGAAGGAAAAGGAAAAGATGCCCAGCAGAATTGGAGAGGACGGCAGCAGGAGCACAAGGCTAGAAAAGGACAGAGGACTGTCCCAAGGAGCATCACACTCCGGCAGCCATCCACTAAGCCCCCACACGGCGACAACGAGCTGAGCGGGGAGGGGGTTTCATAGCGCAACCAAAGCCTAATTTGACCAAGTTTCACCTATCCCATACAAATTTAATGTGCATTTTCAATATCCAATATCCAGTTGCCCCATGTCACGCCCTATTCCCAAGACCATTTCATAGTAATAGCGCAGTGTCCATCCAGCTATTTCCAAATATCCAGATGTGTTTATATATCTTCAATCCTACGAAACCAGACCTAACCTAACACACAGCTAAGGCCAAATTTATCCGAATTTAATCCAATTTCCACCTAATTTGATCCAATTTATTCTAATTTAATCCAATTCCCGCCAAATTTACCCGAGTTTACCATTTCATAGCACAACCAAAGCCCCAATTTGACCAAGTTTCACCTATCCCAATTAAATTTAATGTGCATCTTCAATATCAGGTCGCCCCCAATGTCACAGCCTATTCCTAAAGACCATTTCATAGTAATAGTGCAGTGTTCATCCAGCCATTTCCATGTTCCAGATGTGTTTATATATCATCAAACCTACCAAAAGCAGACCTAACCCAATACAGCTAAGGCCAAATTTAACCAAATTTTCCCCAATTTAAGATAATTTCCACCTAATTTGCCACAATTTTATCCAATTTCCACAAAATTTTACCATAGTTCACCTTATCATAGCACAGCCAAAGCCCCAGTTTGTCCAAGTTTCACCCATTCCATATAACTTTTATGTGTATTTCCAGTATCCAATATCCAGTGGTCAATGTCATACTCCATTCCCAGAGACCATTTCATAGTGATAATGTAGGGTCCGACGAGCCATTTCCAATATACAGATGTGTTTATATACATCAATCCTACCTAAAAACCAGACCCAACCCTAACATGGCTAAGACCAAATTTAACCAAATGTATCACAATTTAAGACAATTTCTACCTAATTTGCCCCAATTTATCCAAATTTAAGACATTTTCTACCAAATTTACCCGATTTTACGTATTATAGCAAGGCCAATGACCAATTTTCCCCCCAAGTTTCGCCTATTCCATACACTGCAAATTTAAGGCGCGTTTTCAATATGCAGTCCAATATTATCGACTGTTTTTTTTTTTATTTGTTAGTTATGGATCTTTGTTAAATATTGTATTTTATATTCTTAGAAAAGTATTTGTTTGGATATTAACCCAACTACCCTGTACCCAAACCTGCGTGGATCTTAGCCGAATATTCCTGTCAATGTTGTTTATGGACTCAACAACCCTGAAGCTAACCTGCCTTGACCTGATGTTAATTGTTGCACCTTCTTTTTGGGGGGAACGTGATGTTTTTGCATAACCCAAGTGCCCTTGCCCATACCTCTGATACCAAGATCTTGGTTCCATATATGGTATCTTATTCTTGGGACACAGCCAATCCATCCCAACCTAACCTCTATTAACTATGGGTTTAATGGCCATTTTTCTCTACATCAGTTCAAACACAACCCAACCTCATATAAATGGATTTGAACTCCATTTGTACACATGTTCTTAGGAAACATGATAAGATTTGCCATATCTCTATCATTAAATAATCAAATTTTCCTTAACCTAGCCTATAATCCCCCCCCCCCCCCTCAAAATTCTGGGGAAAAAAAAAACTCATATAAGCAGGATACAAGGTTTACACTGAGAACAAGCTAGGGTAAAGTTCTACTAGGCAAGGGACACTAGCAATGACTCTAGGGAGCTTACTGGTAACACTGTAGCCCACGTGGTTCCCCAGGAACCCCCTAGAGTAACTTGTAAAAATAAACACTAGTGAACACCTAATTGCTACACATCAATACTCTACACATAGAACACGTTTATGCCAGATAATGAGGATACTACACAGTCTACTTAACTGGATAACAACGACACAGAAATAAAGTTAAAAGCGAAGCTATACCTAATAAATTCCCTGTAACCTACCTTACCCTTCTATTGTCAACCAATGTCTGTTTTTTTCTTTAAAGAGCGCTGTTTGTCGACATAATTGTATTTGTGCTGCTTTTTCATCTATGTTTTCATTTCTTGTTTTCATTCTACTCATTATGCTCAATTAGTATTAAGCTTGTCATTTAAGTTTATCATGCCCGAAACGCTTTGCGTAATAGTGGCTTTAGGCATTGTATGTACTAGCTATACCTATAAGTTAAACAATCCTTGTAAATATTTATTGTATGTATGTACCTTACCTAAATAAAATTGTATTGTATTGTATTGTATTGTATTGTAAAAAAACAGAGGAAGGGGAGGAGGTTTCCTTTCACCACAACGCCAGCCAGAGAAGAAAGAGCATCTCCACTCTTCTCCCTCAGTCGACTCGCTGCCAGCAGACTACTCAACTAATCGTACAGCATTCGTATCCCAAGTTTACTCAGGTTTACTTTACAAATGATTAGAAAGTATTAGTAAACATAGTTGGTGCCTATTTTATTATTTAATAATCAACCCAAAGCTCAGAATTTAAATGCTCTTTGAGAAACAAGAATAGTCTTACGTCTGGCAGGGAAAATACAAACAAATGCACCTCGTGATAAGTTTCCAATACTATAAGGCAGTTTATTTAGCTATATTTTGACCTATGGTTTCCACTGAGGAACCCAGGGTCGTAACACTCCTCCCCCCTTCAGAGAAAAAAAAATTGTGACTACTAGAATAGTAGTCATATTTTTTTTTTTTTGTAAGAGTATACAGAGAATAAAAAGGAAATTTATGACATAAAAAAAACAATCAAAAACAACAATTTCTCTGCAAGAAAAGTACAAAGAAATTCTCTGAAAGAAAAAAAAACACATACACAAAAAAACAGGGAAGTAAATAAATTGGACACGGAATATTTAATGTCACAGGAGAACCTACAAAAAAAAATAACTACAGCCTGACAGTTGGTATATGGCTTCTTGTGGCTCAGATGAACGTTACTCAGGACTCAGGCAACCGGGACAGGCTGTCGGCTATCACGTTGAGCCGGCCCGGTAGGTGGATAATAGACAGATTGAAGTCCTGTAGGTACAATTCCCACCTGAGGATGCGTTTATTCTTCCACTTCATCTGAGTCAGGAAGACTAGTGGGGTTATGGTCCGTGTACACTTCCACTATATTACCTGTGAGGTAAACTTCGAACTTTTTACATGTTAACACTAGTGCCAACGCCTCTTTTTCTACCACTGAATAATTGCGTTGCGCCTTGTCAAATTTCACAGAGTAATAATATACTGGGTGTTCCACTTGATCATCCCTAGTTTGCAACAACACTGCACCAGCACCCGAGTCAGATGCGTCAACATGAATTTTAAACGGTTGGTCGAACCTTGGACTAGCAAGCACTGGGGCGGAAGCTAAGATCAATTTCAAATTTTTAAATGACTGCACAGTCTGATGACCATTTAAATTTAACAGCCTTCTGCTACAAGTCTGTGAGAGGAGTGGCAACACTGGAAAAGTTCTGACAATATCGTCGATAGTACGACGCACACATACCGATAAATCGTTGAATGTCCTTTTTAGACTGAAGCACGGGATACTCCAGAATGGCACTGATTTTATCTTGCCGAGGTAATACTTTTCCTAGGCCCACTTCATAACCGAGGTGTGTCACTGTGCCTTGGCCAAAATGACACTTTTTTGCATTTAAGGTTAGATTTGCATTCTTAAAAATTGTGAACAACTGGCAAAACCTAGCTATGTGGTCAGCCCAATTACTATCAAAGAGCACAATATCAATTAAATACGCCCAACAATTTGGCACATTAGCGAGCAGAGAGTTCATTAGCCTCTGGAACGTGGCAGGGGCATTACGCAAGCCGAACGGTAACACTTTATACTCAAAAACACCGTCGGGTGTCACGAATGCAGTTAGTTGTTTAGCACGTTCAGTGAGTGGGATTTGATAGTACCCCCTTGAGAGATCGAATTTCGAGACATACGTGGTGTTCCCGATTTCGTCGATGCAGTCCTCGAGACGGGGCAATGGATAGGCATCCACAATGGTCACCTTGTTGAGCTGCCGGTAGGTGCATAATCGTCTGGTTTGGGGACCAAAAGGCAGGGCGAGCACCAAGAAACCTGGCTCGGCCGGATGAGGCCGTGCTGGAGCAAGAAGTCGACCTCCTTCCGTACGATGGCCTTCTTTTCTGGACTCATCCCATAGGGTTGAAGGCGAATGGGGGTGTAGTCCGTCAACTTGACATCATGGCAAATGGCATCAGTCTGGGTCGGGACCTCCCGAAACAGACTGGAGAATTCATCAAGTAACGACTGCACCTCTTCACGTTGGGCCATCTGCAAATGGGACAGTCCCTCCTCCACAGCATTCACAGAACTAGAATTATTGAGAATGAGATTAGTTGGGTCCCCAGAACAATCATCCCCTCCCTCACTGGAAATGGAAACATTGGTTAGTGCAATTGTTCCGGACCCGAGTCCAGCGTCCGAGCACGGAGCAGTGACGACAACGCCATCTGCCAGTCTGCTCCCAAAACCCGCTCCAAATAGACAGCCCCATCTAGTGAGGACGAGATATACCGGCCACAGGGGCTGGTTTCCCGTCCTAATCAACTCGTGACATAGCCGCTGCTGACCTCTGGTGAGGTGGCGCTTAGACAGCAACTCCATCTATGGAGTGGATAGGTGGACGTTTGTGTCTAAGCCTGTAAGTGAGGTGCTCTAGAGTGTCCCCAACACTAATGACATGTCTGATTACAGAGTCGACCTGGGACTGCTGGATTGGACGATGGGCAGTCTACCCAAGGCAGCCAAAGTCTCTCCACGTGTTTGCTGCAGAAGTTATGAGTCCCAGACGAACACTGTTGAGTGTGTTAGCCTGCCTGTGACGTGGCAGCACCAGGAATCGTCGTATCTGGGGGCTGGCTGGTGGAAGAGACTAACCACTGTGGTGAGGAGAGTGATCTGTGGAATCACACGAGGCTCCTGCCTAGGGCTCGCAACCCTAGTATCGGTCGTGGAGTGGCCTACGCAGCAGAGCTGATTGGAACCTGCCAGCTACAGGCTGGATTTGTGGTTGAAGGCCTCCACGACGGTGCACCCAGTGGGACTGTGATTTGGCTGGCCTGTGGCCAGAGTAGATTCGCCTAGAGAATCAAAGGATTCATCGTGAGGCCACGAGAAGAGAACCAGGGCTACTCATCTTGAGCACCGTGGAACATTCCGCGTCTTCAGAGGAAGGTGATTCTGCACATTGAATATTTATACCCCCCGTGTGGCAGTATATATATTTATTTATTTTTGGTGGTAATTATATATTTAATTTAGTGCGTTTGTATCCCTTCCCCTTTAATTTACTTGCGTTACGGAAAACCTCATGAAAACCACTACTAACTTCGGGCCGGATTCCCAAACTCTAATAACATCAGAGAAGAACCCCAGTTGTGACCCAATAGGGCCGTAACAGTAATGGGCCTGGGGCCCTGGAACTTCTTCAGCCGATTTACATGTACGAGCATAACCTGGTTACGCTTGTCAGAGTGCCTCACTTTGTACGTGAGGTCCCCAGTCTTTTCTGTCACAATGTAGGGGCCTTCGTACTTGTGGGACATAGTGTTCCCTAGTCGAGGCTTTAATACCAGGACAGGGTCGCCAGGCTGAAATACCCGCCACTTAGCCTTAGCATCGTTTCGTTCTTTCATCTTTTCTTGGGCCTTCCCAAGATACTTTAGTGCTGCCGCCTTGCAGTCCTTGAATCTCTGGTGGTGTTGCGCAAAGAAAGCCGAACCTTTGGTTAATGTTATGTTCCCAAACAGATTCTCCTGTAACATTTGCAAGGGTCCACGAACTTTATGGCCAAAGACTAACTCAAAAAGAGAACAACCCAGTGAACTTTGTAACCCCTCTCTAGCCGCAAACAAAACACATACGGTAAATTCTCATCCCAGAAGGTGTGGGAACTCTCGCACGATGTCTTCAACATCTGCTTCAGAGTTAGATGGAAACGTTCAATTACCCCCTGACTCTGTGGATGGTGTGGGCTGGAAACCTTATGAGTTATTCCATGGTCCTTACAAAATTGTTCAAAAATATCAGACTTAAAGTTAGTACCATTGTCAGTTTGCACGACCCGAGGCAGTCCAAAAGTGGAAAAAAATTGCAACATACGAGCAACAACAGTCTTTGCTCGGATGTTCCTTACAGCAAAAGTCTCTGGGTAACGAGTCGTGATACACATCATCGTGATTGGGTAAATATTACCAGAATTAGTTCTGTGTAATGGACCAACACAGTCCATTACCACATGAGAAAATGGTTCCTCCGGCACGACAATAGGCCTTAGAGGAGCTTTAGGTGGAGTTTGGTTTGGTTTCCCAAGAAGTTGGCACACAATACATGCATTACAAAATTTTGCCACATCGCTTTTCAGCTTGGGCCAGAAAAAATACTTTAAGATTTGGTGATACATAATATCACCTATGGGGTGATAAAAGATCCTATGGGGGGACCTTGATGTCCCCCCATAGGATCATCATGAGCAGCTGCCAAAACTCTTTCTCTATAGCAGGTCGGAACCATAACCTGGTGGACTACCTCCCACTCATTTGACAAGGGAGCACTCTGTGGTCTCCATTTTCTCATCAAATTCAGATCATTGTAGTAGTACCCAGTTGCTGCGTCTACAATTTCCTCCATAGAGACTGCTGCCTCATGACAATCTGCAAGACTGGGGTCAGCTTTCTGTAACTCACTCAAGGAGGCGTCCAGACCTTGGTCAGATGCCATTGGCCGAGGCTCAACAGTGTTCTCGTCCACCTCCCCACTACTCTCGGTAGGTGGCGGTGGCAGGCTCTCCACAATGTCCTCGGCCACGTCATCTAGTCGGGCCATGAATGTGTCTGCAAGGTCCACTTGGCTTTCACCACTCGGAAAGTTCCTCGTGTCCTCAGGATTTACCACCTTGGCAAGCACAGGGATGCCCTTACATTTAAGTCCCATAGACCTGGTCACTGCGCACGCAGGGTACACAACATTATCCTCTGCGGCAGGTGGATCCAGGCAAACCTTAGGAGTAGGCAACATAATAGGCAGTCTGGAGTCCCCTACCTTATCCCCTGCTAAATCATTACCAACTATTACATCAACATTAGGGAAAGGTAGGTACGAAGTGACTCTGACTGTACAAACACCCTTGTGGAAATCAGATTCCAGGGTAACCTTACGGAGGAGTACTACTTGAGTATCACTAGTGACACCCTCGACCAGTACCACCTCTCCAGTGTCGAGAGTGTTGGCATCTTGCAAAGCACTCTCTAAAATTAAAGTCTGGATGGCACCGGTGTCTCGGAAGATCACCACGTCCTTCCAGGAAGAACCCTCAGACAAAAGTAATCTCCCTTTCGATAAGAATGGGGTAAGCAAGTCTAACCACTGTGGGTTGGAGGTCTTACTCCCTAACCCTTCCGAAGGCCTCAAGCCCTGTGTCACAACTAGAGCATTGGGTCTTTTTTCCGGGTACAGTTGCCAACAACGGCTAATAACGTGGTTTGGACGTTTGCAGTGACCACAGATACATCGGGGAGAAGAGACATTACTTAGAGAATTACCCTTCAGTTCACTCTTAGGTGTCGTGGGGTTAGACAATTTAACAGGGTTAGCTATGTCTGAAACAGAAGGTGCAAAAGTTAAAATGTTAGAATGAGTTTGTCTGGACTGGCTGTAGGTATAAGTTTTGCTACTCTGTGGGGTATAATTATTTTTATTGGGCCTTTTGCCCGCCAACTGGTAGTTTCTGCCATCTTGGCCAAATCCCCTATTTTAGAATCTACCTCTACTCTACCTCTAATGTAATGTGAAACATTCTCTGGCATAAGATCTATAAATTGTTCCATTAGGACTACATTCTTTAATGCCTCGTGTGTTTCCGCTTTAGCCGAGCGAATCCATTTATCAAACAATATAATTTGATCATTAGCAAATTCATTGAGCGGTTGGTTGTGAGTAGGCCTAAGGTTGCAATAAGCTTGGTGGTGAGCTTCAGGAGTAATTTCATATGCCCTTAAAATTCGCTCCCTGACTTTATCATATTCAAAACACTCGTCGTCAGGCATGTTTATAAAAATGTGTTGGGCCTTACCCCTAAGTCTTCCCTGTAGGATTTTCACCCACTCTTCCTTTGGCCAGTTCATGGACATGGCCAATCTCTGAAAATGGTTGAAAAACCTTTCAGGGTCCGACTCTGAAAATTCAGGCAGGTTATGCTTTTTCTCATAATGCCTGGGGTTTGAATCCCAGGCAGGTGGTGGTCCAGTGGCACTCGCTCTAATTTTAGCCTCCTCGGTTTTGAGTTTTTGCTCCTCTTAGTCTTATTTTTGCTAACTCTAGAGCTATCTCTCTGTCCCTATGAGCTGCACTTTCTGCTTGGCTAGGTTGGCATAAAGGTGTATCATCTGGCAATAGTTCTTGATCCATACAATGTTGTAATATTTAATTCACCAAAGTCCACTTTTTATTCACGTCATTTAACTCTAGGCCAAATTCCTTGCCTAACAATATTAAATTAGACTTGGTAAGCTTCTTGATCTCTACCACTGAAGGATCCTTTGCCAGTTCCTGCATTTTAGCCTCCATCACTAATTAATTTAGCTCATAGCCAAAGAAAAAATTAAAAAAAATAGAAATTGGAAAAAAAAAAAATTTGCACGGCCGTAACACAAGGCCACACTTACCTCAATCGTGAAGGGATCCAGCTAGGTGTCCAGTCAGTAAAAATAAATCCTTTGCTAGATGAGCTGGGCCCTAGGCTAACACACAACCTTTCTGCGGAAAACAAGAATTTTTAGTTTTGGCACTCCAATTTTTTTATTTTTTTTCAATTTACTGTTCCTCCCGGTCAGGCCAACCACTTGTTAAAAATGGGAGTCTGTACTATGGGGAATATAGTATATTATGGGTGTAGGAGCAGTAGTTAGCATTTAGAGTTATCACATATGGGAGATCCAAAAGGCCCGGCCCCCAAGTGGAATATCCACAGAATAATAATTGGCTACACAATGTCAGTCTAGAGGTTGATCATAGATCTCCTACACAGGAAGAATGGATACTCCTTTAACTTACTTATTTATTAACCCTTTAACAACCCCCCATATACATTCACACCAATAACAATAATAATAATTACTTTACCACACTATCTTACATTAAAAGCCTTGGTCCACATAAGCAGGATACAAGGTTTACACTGAGAACAAGCTACGGTAAAGTTCTACTAGGCAAGGGACACTAGCAATGACTCTAGGGAGCTTACTGGTAACACTGGAGCCCACGTGGTTCCCCGGGAACCCCCTAGAGTAACTTGTAAAAATAAACACTAGTGAACACCTAATGGCTACACATCAATACTCTACACATAGAACACGTTTATGCCAGATAATGAGGATACTACACAGTCTACTTAACTGGATAACAACGACACAGAAATAAAGAAACAGAGGAAGGGGAGGTTTCCTTTCACTACAACGCCAGCCAGAGAAGAAAGCACATCTCCACTCTTCTCCCTCAGTAGACTCGCTGCCAGCAGACTACTCAACTAATCGTACAGCATTCGTATCCCAAGTTCACTCAGGTTTACTTTACAAATGATTAGAAAGTATTAGTAAACATAGTTGGTGCCTATTTTATTATTTAATAATCAACCCCAAGCTCAGTATTTAAATGCTCTTTGAGAAACAAGAATAGTCTTACGTCTGGCAGGGAAAATACAAACAAATGCAACTCGTGATGCGTTTCCAATACTATAAGGCAGTTTATTTAGCTCTATTTTGACCTCTGGTTTCCACTGAGGAACCCAGGGTCGTAACAACTGTGAAGGACACACCTGTTCTTGTAGACACTGTGAGAGAATATCACACCTTTTTTTCTCTTGGTATTCAGGGCAGATTGTAAGCGTCGGAATCCATTTTTAACACCATCAACCAAGTTGAAGTAGTAGTTGTTGGAGGGAGAGTCATCATGGGTGTTGGAGGGAGATTCATCATGGGTGTTGGAGGGAGATTCATCATGGGTGTTGGAGGGAGATTCATCATGAGTGTTGGAGGGAGATTCATCATGGGTGATGGAGGGAGATTCATCATGGGTGTTGGAGGGAGATTCATCATGGGTCTTGGAGGGAGATTCATCGTGGGTGTTGAGGAGAATGAAGTCCAGCGGTGCACTAATCAGTGAAAATAATAACCCACTATTTTGAAAACATGAGGAAATTGTTGACCAGACCACACACTAGAAGGTGAAGGGACGACGACGTTTCGGTCCATCCTGGACCATTCTCAATCGACTTGAGAATGGTCCAGGACGGACCGACACGTCGTCGTCCCTTCACCTTCTAGTGTGTGGTCTGGTCAACATACTTTAGCCAGGTTATTGTGACTCATCGCCTGCACATGAGGAAATGTTGTTTGTATCTTTCGATCCCAAACTGGGATCCTCTTCAGCAGTGAGCGAGAATAACGACTGTAGCTGCTTTTATGGCCTCAGGTCAGGTATCCTTGGGAGGACACCTTGGGATGACTTCAGAGCTCAACGTCCCCGTGGCCAGGGAGAACAGGGAGAGGTGTATACATTGGCTATACACCTCCTTGTTATTAACAAGGCTCTCACAAGGTGTGTGTGTGTGTGTGAGACAAGACCAAGGCTCTCACAAGGTGTGTGTGTGAGACAAGACCAAGGCTCTAACAAGTTGTGTTTTGTTTTGTTTTGAGATATATACAAGAGTTGTTACATTCTTGTACAGCCACTAGTACGCATAGCGTTTCGGGCAAGTCCTTAATCCTATGGTCCCTGGAATACGATCCCGTGCCGCGAAGAATCGTTTTTTCATCCAAGTACACATTTTACTGATGCGTTAAACAGAGGCTACAGTTAAGGAATTGCGCCCAGTAAATCCTCCCCGGCCAGGATACGAACCCATGACATAGCGCTCGCAGAACGCCAGGCGAGTGTCTTACCACTACACTACGGAGACTGCAAATTGTGTGTTTACTCACCTAGTTGTACTCACCTAGTTGTGTTTGTGGGGGTTGAGCTCTGGCTCTTTGGTCCCGCCTCTCAACCGTCAATCAACAGGCGTACAGATTCCTGAGCCTATTGGGCTCTATCATATCTACACTTGAAACTGTGTATGGAGTCAGCCTCCACCACATCACTTCCTAATGTATTCCATTTGTCAACCACTCTGACAGTAAAAAAGTTCTTTCTAATATCTCTGTGGCTCATTTGGGCACCCAGTTGTGTGTACTCACCTAATTGTTGTGCTTGCGGGGGTTGAGCTCTGGCTCTTTGGTCCCGCCTCTCAACCGTCAATCAACTAGTGTACAGATTCCTGAGCCTATTGGGCTCTATCATATCTACATTTGAAACTGTGTATGAAGTCAGCCTCCACCACATCACTTCCTAATGCATTCCATTTACTAACTACTCTGACACTGAAAAAATTCTTTCTAACGTCTCTGTGGCTCATTTGGGTACTCAGCTTCCACCTGTGTCCCCTTGTTCGCGTTCCACCAGTGTTGAATAGTTCATCCTTGTTTACCCGGTCGATTCCCCTGAGGATTTTGTAGGTTGTGATCATGTCCCCCCTTACTCTTCTGTCTTCCAGTGTCGTAAGGTGCATTTCCCGCAGCCTTTCCTCATAACTCATAACTGTGTGTGTGTGTGTGTGTGTGAGACACGACCAAGACTCTCACAAGGTGTGTGTGTGTGTGTGTGTGAGACAAGACCAAGGCTCCCACAAGGTGTGTGTGTGTGTGTGTGTGTGTGTGTGACAAGACCAAGGCTCTCACAAGGTGTGTGGGTGTGTGTGTACTCACCTAGTTCTCACCTAGTTGTGTTTGCGGGGGTTGAGCTCTGGCTCTTTGGTCCCGCCTTTCAACCGTCAAACAACAGGTGTACAGATTCCTGAGCCTATCCGGCTCTATCATATCTACACTTGAAACTGTGTATGGAGTCAGCCTCCACCACATCACCCCCTAATGCATTCCATTTGTCAACCACTCTGACACTAAAAAAGTTTTTTCTAATATCTCTATGGCTCATTTGGGCACTCAGTTTCCACCTGTGTCCCCTTGTGCGTGTTCCCCTTGTGTTAAATAGACTGTCTTTATCTACCCTATCAATTCCCTTCAGAATCTTGAATGTGGTGATCATGTCCCCCCTAACTCTTCTGTCTTCCAACGAAATGAGGTTTAATTCCCGTAGTCTCTCCTCGTAGCTCATACCTCTCAGCTCGGGTACTAGTCTGGTGGCAAACCTTTGAACCTTTTCCAGTTTAGTCTTATCCTTGACTAGATATGGACTCCATGCTGGGGCTGCATACTCCAGGATTGGCCTGACATATGTGGTATACAAAGTTCTGAATGATTCTTTACACAAGTTTCTGAATGCCGTTCGTATGTTGGCCAGCCTGGCATATGCCGCTGATGTTATCCGCTTGATATGTGCTGCAGGAGACAGGTCTGGCGTGATATCAACCCCCAAGTCTTTTTCCTTCTCTGACTCCTGAAGAATTTCCTCTCCCAGATGATACCTTGTATCTGGCCTCCTGCTCCCAACACCTATCTTCATTACATTACATTTGGTTGGGTTAAACTCTAACAACCATTTGTTCGACCATTCCTTCAGCTTGTCAAGGTCTTCTTGAAGCCTCAAACAGTCCTCTTCTGTTATAATCCTTCTCATAATTTTAGCATCGTCCGCAAACATTGAGAGAAATGAATCGATACCCTCTGGGAGATCATTTACATATATCAGAAACAAGATAGGACCGAGTACAGAGCCCTGTGGGACTCCACTGGTAACTTCACGCCAATCGGAGGTCTCACCCCTCACCGTAACTCTCTGCTTCCTATTGCTGTGTGTGTGTGTGTGTGTGTGTGTGTGTGTGTGTGTGTGTGTGTGTGTGTGTGTGTGTGTGTGTACTCACCTAATTGTACTCACCTAATTGTGCTTGCGGGGGTTGAGGTTTGGCTCTTTGGTCCCGCCTCTCAACTGTCAATCAACTGGTGTACAGATTCCTGAGCCTACTGGGCTCTATCATATCTACATTTGAAACTGTGTATGGAGTCAGCCTCCACCACATCACTTCCTAGTGCATTCCATTTATTAACTACTCTGACACTGAAAAAATTCTTTCTAACGTCTCTGTGGCTCATCTGGGTACTAAGTTTTCACCTGTGTCCCATTGTTCGTGTTCCACCCGTGCTGAAGAGTTTGTCTTTGTCCACCCTGTCAATTCCCCTGAGAATTTTGTAGGTGGTTATCATGTCCCCCCCTTACTCTTCTGTTTTCCAGGGATGTGAGGTTCAGCTCCTTTAGCCTTTCCTCGTAGCTCAATCCTCTCAGTTCCGGGACGAGCCTGGTGGCATACCGCTGAATCTTCTCTAACTTTGTCTTGTGTTTAACTAGGTATGGACTCCAGGCTGGAGCTGCATACTCCAGGATTGGTCTTACATAAGTGGTATACAGTGTTCTGAAAGATTCCTTACACAAGTTTCTGAAGGCAGTTCTTATGTTGGCCAGTCTAGCATATGCCGCTGATGATATTCTTTTGATGTGGGCCTCTGGGGACAGGTTCGGTGTGATATCAACCCCCAGATCCTTCTCTCTATTTGATTCTTGCAGGATTTCCCCTCCCAGATGATACCTTGTGTTCAGCCTCCTGCTCCCTTCGCCTAATTTCATCACCTTACACTTTCCAGAGTTGAACTTCAGCAGCCATTTTCTAGACCATTCCTCCAGTTTATCCAGGTCATCCTGTAGTCTCTGTCTATCTTCATCCGTCTTGATTCTTCTCATAATTTTTGCATCATCAGCAAACATCGAGAGGAATGAGTCTATACCCTCTGGAAGATCGTTCACATATATTAGAAACAGGATGGGTCCAAGTACTGAGCCCTGTGGGACTCCGCTGGTGGCATCTCGCCACTCTGATGTCTTCCCCCTCACCGTTACTCGCTGTTTCCTGTTGCTTAAGTACTCCCTTATCCACTGGAGCACCTTCCCTTTTACTCCTGCCTGTTGCTCCAACTTTTTTAACAGCCTTTTATGGGGTACTGTGTCAAAGGCTTTTTGGCAATCCAGGAAAATGCAGTCGGCCCACCCTTCTCTTTCCTGCCTAATTTTCGTTGCCTGGTCATAAAATTCCATTAAACCTGTGAGGCACGATTTACCATCTCTGAACCCATGTTGGTGGTGCGTTACAAAGTTATTTCCCTCCAGATGCTCTACGAGCCTTTTCCTCACGATCTTCTCCAGCACCTTGCATGGTATACAAGTTAAGGAAACTGGCCTGTAATTCAGTGCCTCTTGCCTGTCACCCTTTTTGTGTGTGTGTGTGTGTGTGTGTGTGTGTGTGTGTGTGTGTGTGTGTGTGTGTGTGTGTGTGTCAGACAAGACCAAGGCTCTCACAAGGTGTGTGTGTATGTGTGAGACACGACCAAGGCTCTCACAAGGTGTGTGTGTGTGTGTGTGTGTGACAAGACCAAGGCTCTCACAAGGTGTGTGAGACAAGACCAAGGCTCTCACAAGGTGTGTGTGTGTGTGAGACAAGACCAAGGCTCTCACAAGGTGTGTGTGTGTGAGACAAGACCAAGGCTCTCACAAGGTGTGTGTGTGTATGTGTGTGAGACAAGACCAAGGCTCTCACAAGGTGTGTGTGTGTGTATGTGTGTGAGACAAGACCAAGGCTCTCACAAGCTGTGTGTGTGTGAGACAAGACCAAGGATCTCACAAGGTGTGTGTGTGTGAGACAAGACCAAGGCTCTCACAAGGTGTGTGTGTGTGAGACAAGACCAAGGCTCTCACAAGGTGTGTGTGTGTGAGACAAGACCAAGGCTCTCACAAGGTGTGTGTGCGTGTATGTGTGTGACAAGACCAAGGGTCTCACAAGGTGTGTGAGACAAGACTAACGCTCTCACAAGGTGTGTGTGTGTGTGTGAGACAAGACCAAGGCTCTCACAAGGTGTGTGTGTGTGTGTGTGTGTATGAGACAAGACCAAGGCTCTCACAAGGTATGTGTGACAAGACCAATGTTCTCACAAGGTGTGTGTGAGACAAGACCAAGGCTCTCACAAGGTATGTGCGTGTGTGTGTGTGTATGTGAGACAAGACCAAGGCTCTCACAAGGTGTGTGTTCTCACCTAATTGTACTTGCGGGGGTTCAGCTCTGGCTCTTTGGTCCCGCCTCTCAACCGTCAATCAACTGGTGTACAGATTCCTGAGCCTACTGGGCTCTATCATATCTACATTTGAAACTGTGAATGGAGTCAGCCTCCACCACATCACTTCCTAGTGCATTCCATTTACTAACTACTGACACTGAAAAAGTTCTTTCTAACGTCTCTGTGGCTCATTTGGGTACTCAGCTTCCACCTGTGTCCCCTTGTTCGCGTCCCAACAGTGTTGAATAGTTCATCCTTGTTTACCCGGTCGATTCCCCTGAGGATTTTTGTAGGTTGTGATCATGTCCCCCCCTTACTCTTCTGTCTTCCAGTGTCGTAAGGTGCATTTCCCGCAGCCTTTCCTCATAACTCATGCCTCTTAGTTCTGGTACTAGTCTAGTAGCATACCTTTGAACTTTTGGACTTTGTGTGTGTGTGTGTGTGTGTGAGAAAAGACCAAGGCTCTCACAAGGTGTGTGTGTGTGAGAAGACCAAGGCTCTCACAAGGTATGTGTGTGTGTGAGACAAGACCAAGGCTCTCACAAGGTGTGTGTGTGAGACAAGACCAAGGCTCTCACAAGGTGTGTGTGTGAGACAAGACCAAGGCTCTCACAAGGTGTGTGTGTGTATGTGTGTGAGACAAGACCAAGGCTCTCACAAGGTGTGTGTGTGAGACAAGACCAAGGCTCTCACAAGGTGTGTGTGTGAGACAAGACCAAGGCTCTCACAAGGTGTGTGTGTGAGACAAGACCAAGGCTCTCACAAGGTGTGTGTGTGAGACAAGACCAAGGCTCTCACAAAGTGTGTGTGTGAGACAAGACCAAGGCTCTCACAAGGTGTGTGTGAGACAAGACCAAGGCTCTCACAAGGTGTGTGTGTGTATGTGTGTGAGACAAGACCAAGGCTCTCACAAGGTGTGTGTTAGAGACAAGACCAAGGCTCTCACAAGGTATGTGTGTGTGTGAGACAAGACCAAGGCTCTCACAAGGTGTGTGTGTTTGACAAGACCAAGGCTCTCACAAGGTGTGTGTGTGTGAGAAGACCAAGGCTCTCACAAGGTGTGTGTGAGACAAGACTAAGGCTCTCACAAGGTGTGTGTGTGTGAGAGAGACAAGACCAAGGCTCTCACAAGGTGTGTGTGTGTGAGAGAGACAAGACCAAGGCTCTCACAAGGTGTGTGTGTGTGTGTGTGAGACAAGACCAAGGCTCTCACAAGGTGTGTGTGTGAGACAAGACCAAGGCTCTCACAAGGTGTGTGTGTGTATGTGTGTGAGACAAGACTAAGGTTCTCACAAAGTGTGTGTGTGTGAGACAAGACCAAAGGCTCTCACAAGGTGTGTGTGTGAGAGAGAGAGACAAGACCAAGGCTCTCACAAGGTGTGTGTGTGTGTGTGTGTGTGTGACAAGACCAAGGCTCTCACAAGGTGTGTGTGTGACAAGACCAAGGCTCTCACAAGGTGTGTGTGTGTGTGTGTGTGTGTGTGTGAGACAAGACCAAGGCTCTCACAAGGTGTGTGTGTGTGAGACGAGACCAAGGCTCTCACAAGGTGTGTGTGTGTATGTGTGTGTGACAAGACCAAGGCTCTCACAAGCTGTGTGTGTGTGAGACGAGACCAAGGCTCTCAGAAGGTGTGTGTGTGTGAGACGAGACCAAGGCTCTCACAAGGTGTGTGTGTGTGTGTGTGTGTGTGACATGACCAAGGCTCTCACAAGGTGTGTGTGTGTGCGACAAGACCAAGGCTCTCACAAGGTGTGAGTGTATGTATGTGTGTGAGACAAGACCAAAACTCTCACAAGGTGTGTGTGTGTGCGACAAGACCAAGGCTCTCACAAGGTGTGTGTGTGTATGTGTGTGAGACAAGACCAGGGCTCTCACAAGGTGTGTGTGTGTGAGACGAGACCAAGGCTCTCACAAGGTGTGTGTGTGTGAGACGAGACCAAGGCTCTCACAAGGTGTGTGTGTGTGTGTGTGAGACAAGACCAAGGCTCTCACAAGGTGTGTGTGTGTATGTGTGTGAGACAAGACCAAGGCTCTCACAAGGTGTGTGTGTGTGAGACGAGACCAAGGCTCTTACAAGGTGTGTGTGTGTGTGAGACGAGACCAAGGCTCTCACAAGGTGTGTGTGTGTGTGTGAGACAAGACCAAGGCTCTCACAAGGTGTGTGTGTGTATGTGTGTGAGACAAGACCAAGGCTCTCACAAGGTGTGTGAGACAAGACCAAGGCTCTCACAAGGTGTGTGTGTGTATGTGTGTGAGACAAGACCAAGGCTCTCACAAGGTGTGTGTGTGTATGTGTGTGAGACAAGACCAAGGCTCTCACAAGGTGTGTGTGTGTGTGAGACAAGACCAAGGCTCTCACAAGGTGTGTGTGTGTGAGACAAGACCAAGGCTCTCACAAGGTGTGTGTATGTGTGTGAGACAAGACCAAGGCTCTCACAAGGTGTGTGTGTGTGTATGTGTGTGAGACAAGACCATGGCTCTCACAAGCTGTGTGTGTGTGAGACAAGACCAAGGATCTCACAAGGTGTGTGTGTGTGTGAGACAAGACCAAGGCTCTCACAAGGTGTGTGTGTGTGAGACAAGACCAAGGCTCTCACAAGGTGTGTGTGTGTGAGACAAGACCAAGGCTCTCACAAGGTGTGTGTGTGTGTGTGTGTATGAGACAAGACCAAGGCTCTCACAAGGTATGTGTGACAAGACCAATGTTCTCACAAGGTGTGTGTGAGACAAGACCAAGGCTCTCACAAGGTATGTGCGTGTGTGTGTGTGTATGTGAGACAAGACCAAGGCTCTCACAAGGTGTGTGTACTCACCTAATTGTGCTTGCGGGGGTTCAGCTCTGGCTCTTTGGTCCCGCCTCTCAACCGTCAATCAACTGGTGTACAGATTCCTGAGCCTACTGGGCTCTATCATATCTACATTTGAAACTGTGAATGGAGTCAGCCTCCACCACATCACTTCCTAGTGCATTCCATTTACTAACTACTGACACTGAAAAAGTTCTTTCTAACGTCTCTGTGGCTCATTTGGGTACTCAGCTTCCACCTGTGTCCCCTTGTTCGCGTCCCAACAGTGTTGAATAGTTCATCCTTGTTTACCCGGTCGATTCCCCTGAGGATTTTTGTAGGTTGTGATCATGTCCCCCCCTTACTCTTCTGTCTTCCAGTGTCGTAAGGTGCATTTCCCGCAGCCTTTCCTCATAACTCATGCCTCTTAGTTCTGGTACTAGTCTAGTAGCATACCTTTGAACTTTTGGACTTTGTGTGTGTGTGTGTGTGTGTGTGTGAGAAAAGACCAAGGCTCTCACAAGGTGTGTGTGTGTGAGAAGACCAAGGCTCTCACAAGGTATGTGTGTGTGTGAGACAAGACCAAGGCTCTCACAAGGTGTGTGTGTGTGAGACAAGACCAAGGCTCTCACAAGGTGTGTGTGTGTATGTGTGTGAGACAAGACCAAGGCTCTCACAAGGTGTGTGTTAGAGACAAGACCAAGGCTCTCACAAGGTGTGTGTGTGAGACAAGACCAAGGCTCTCACAAGGTGTGTGTGAGAGACAAGACCAAGGCTCTCACAAGATATGTGTGTGTGTGAGACAAGACCAAGGCTCTCACAAGGTGTGTGTGTGAGACAAGACCAAGGCTCTCACAAAGTGTGTGTGTGAGACAAGACCAAGGCTCTCACAAGGTGTGTGTGTGAGACAAGACCAAGGCTCTCACAAGGTGTGTGTGTGTATGTGTGTGAGACAAGACCAAGGCTCTCACAAGGTGTGTGTTAGAGACAAGACCAAGGCTCTCACAAGGTATGTGTGTGTGTGAGACAAGACCAAGGCTCTCACAAGGTGTGTGTGTTTGACAAGACCAAGGCTCTCACAAGGTGTGTGTGTGTGAGAAGACCAAGGCTCTCACAAGGTGTGTGTGAGACAAGACTAAGGCTCTCACAAGGTGTGTGTGTGAGAGAGAGACAAGACCAAGGCTCTCACAAGGTGTGTGTGTGTGAGAGAGACAAGACCAAGGCTCTCACAAGGTGTGTGTGTGTGTGTGTGAGACAAGACCAAGGCTCTCACAAGGTGTGTGTGTGAGACAAGACCAAGGCTCTCACAAGGTGTGTGTGTGTATGTGTGTGAGACAAGACCAAGGTTCTCACAAAGTGTGTGTGTGTGAGACAAGACCAAAGGCTCTCACAAGGTGTGTGTGTGAGAGAGAGAGACAAGACCAAGGCTCTCACAAGGTGTGTGTGTGTGTGTGTGTGTGTGACAAGACCAAGGCTCTCACAAGGTGTGTGTGTGTGTGTGTGAGACAAGACCAAGGCTCTCACAAGGTGTGTGTGTGTGAGACGAGACCAAGGCTCTCACAAGGTGTGTGTGTGTATGTGTGTGTGACAAGACCAAGGCTCTCACAAGGTGTGTGTGTGTGAGACGAGACCAAGGCTCTCAGAAGGTGTGTGTGTGTGAGACGAGACCAAGGCTCTCACAAGGTGTGTGTGTGTGTGTGTGTGTGACATGACCAAGGCTCTCACAAGGTGTGTGTGTGTGCGACAAGACCAAGGCTCTCACAAGGTGTGAGTGTATGTATGTGTGTGAGACAAGACCAAAACTCTCACAAGGTGTGTGTGTGTGCGAGAAGACCAAGGCTCTCACAAGGTGTGTGTGTGTATGTGTGTGAGACAAGACCAGGGCTCTCACAAGGTGTGTGTGTGTGAGACGAGACCAAGGCTCTCACAAGGTGTGTGTGTGTGAGACGAGACCAAGGCTCTCACAAGGTGTGTGTGTGTGTGTGTGAGACAAGACCAAGGCTCTCACAAGGTGTGTGTGTGTATGTGTGTGAGACAAGACCAAGGCTCTCACAAGGTGTGTGTGTGTGAGACGAGACCAAGGCTCTTACAAGGTGTGTGTGTGTGTGAGACGAGACCAAGGCTCTCACAAGGTGTGTGTGTGTGTGTGAGACAAGACCAAGGCTCTCACAAGGTGTGTGTGTGTATGTGTGTGAGACAAGACCAAGGCTCTCACAAGGTGTGTGAGACAAGACCAAGGCTCTCACAAGGTGTGTGTGTGTATGTGTGTGAGACAAGACCAAGGCTCTCACAAGGTGTGTGTGTGTATGTGTGTGAGACAAGACCAAGGCTCTCACAAGGTGTGTGTGTGTGAGACAAGACCAAGGCTCTCACAAGGTGTGTGTGACAAAACCAAGGTTCTCACAAGGTGTGTGAGACAAGACCAAGGCTCTCACAAGGTGTGTGTGTATGTGTGTGTGTGTGTGTGTGTGTGTGTGTGTGTGTGTGTGTGTGTGTGTGTGTGTGTGTGTGTGTGTGTGTGTGTGTGTGTGTGTGTGTGTGTGTGTGTGTGTGTGTGTGTGTGTGTGTGTGTGTGTGTGTGTGTGTGTGTGTGTGTGTGTGTGTGTGTGTGTGTGTGTGTGTGTGTGTGTGTGTGTGTGTGTGTGTGTGTGTGTGTGTGTGTGTGTGTGTGTGTGTGTGTGTGTGTGTGTGACAAGACCAAGGCTCTCACAAGGTGTGTGTGTGAGACAAGACCAAGGCTCTCACAAGGTGTGTGTGTGAGATAAGACCAAGGCTCTCACATGGTGTGTGTGTGTGTGTGTGTGACAAGACCAAGGCTCTCACAAGGTGTGTGTGTGTGTGTGTGTGTGTGTGTGTGTGTGTGTGTGTGTGTGTGTGTGTGTGTGTGTGTGTGTGTGTGTGTGTGTGTGTGTGTGTGTGTGTGTGTGAGACAAGACCAAGGCTCTCACAAGGTGTGTGAAACAAGATCAAGGCTCTCACAAGGTGTGTGAGACAAGACCAAGGCTCTCAAAAGGTGTGTGTGTGAGAGAGACAAGACCAAGGCTCTCACAAGGGGTGTGTGTGAGAGAGACAAGACCAAGGCTCTCACAAGATGTGTGTGTGTGTGAGACAAGACCAAGGCTCTCACAAGGTGTTTGTGTTTGACAAGACCAAGGCTCTCACAAGGTGTGTGTGTGAGAAGACCAAGGCTCTCACAAGGTGTGTGTGAGACAAGATCAAGGCTCTCACAAGGTGTGTGTGTGTGTGTGTGTGTGAGACAAGACCAAGGCTCTCACAAGGTGTGTGTGTGTGAGACAAGACTAAGGCTCTCACAAGGTGTGTGTGTGAGACAAGACCAAGGCTCTTACAAGGTGTTTGTGTGAGAGAGAGAGACGAGACCAAGGTTCTCACAAGGTGTGTGTGTGTGTGTGTGTGTGACAAGACCAAGGCTCTCACAAGGTGTGTGTGTGTGTGTGTGTGACAAGTCCAAGGCTCTCACAAGGCGTGTGTGTGTGAGACGAGACCAAGGCTCTCACAAGGTATGTGTGTGTGTGAGACGAGACCAAGGCTCTCACAAGGTGTGTGTGTGTGTGTGAGACAAGACCAAGGCTCTCACAAGGTGTGTGTGTGTGAGACATGACCAAGGCTCTCACAAGGTGTGTGTGTGTGAGACAAGACCAAGGCTCTCACAAGGTGTGTGTGTGTGTGACAAGACCAAGGCTCTCACAAGGTGTGTGAGAGAAGACCAAGGCTCTCACAAGGTGTGTGAGACAAGACCAAGGCTCTCACAAGGTTTGTGTGTGTGTGAGATAAGACCAAGGCTCTCACAAGGCGTGTGTGTGTGTGTGTGTGTGTGTGTGTGTGTGTGTGTGTGTGTGTGTGTGTGTGTGTGTGTGTGTGTGTGTGTGTGTGTGTGTGTGTGTGTGTGTGTTTGAGACATGACCAAGGCTCTCACAAGGTGTGTGTGTGTGTGTGTGTGTGTGTGTGTGTGTGTGTGTGTGTGTGTGTGTGTGTGAGACAAGAACATGGCTCTCACAAGGTGTGTGTGTGTGTGTGTGAGACAGGACCAAGGCTCTCACAAGGTGTGAGTGTGTGAGACGAGACCAAGGCTCTCACAAGGTGTGTGTGTGTGAGACGAGACCAAGGCTCTCACAAGGTGTGTGTGTGTGTGTGAGAGAAGACCAAGGCTCTCACAAGGTGTGTGTGTGTATGTGTGTGAGACAAGACCAAGGCTCTCACAAGGTGTGTGTGTGTGAGACGAGACCAAGGCTCTTACAAGGTGTGTGTGTGTGAGACGAGACCAAGGCTCTCACAAGGTGTGTGTGTGTGTGTGAGACAAGACCAAGGCTCTCACAAGGTGTGTGTGTGTGTATGTGTGTGAGACAAGACCAAGGCTCTCTCAAGGTGTGTGAGACAAGACCAAGGCTCTCACAAGGTGTGTGTGTGTATGTGTGTGAGACAAGACCAAGGCTCTCACAAGGTGTGTGTGTGTGAGACAAGACCAAGGCTCTCACATGGTGTGTGTGTGTGTGTGTGTGTGTGACAAGACCAAGGCTCTCACAAGGTGTGTGTGTGTGTGAGTGTGTGTGTGTGTGTGTGTGTGTGTGTGTGTGTGTGTGTGAGACAAGACCAAGGCTCTCACAAGGTGTGTGTGTGTGAGACGAGACCAAGGCTCTCACAAGGTGTGTGTGTGTATTTGTGTGTGACAAGACCAAGGCTCTCACAAGGTGTGTGTGTGTGAGACGAGACCAAGGCTCTCAGAAGGTGTGTGTGTGTGAGACGAGACCAAGGCTCTCACAAGGTGTGTGTGTGTGTGTGTGTGACATGACCAAGGCTCTCACAAGGTGTGTGTGTGTGCGACAAGACCAAGGCTCTCACAAGGTGTGAGTGTATGTATGTGTGTGAGACAAGACCAAAACT
>NC_091210.1:30245713-30320713 GCF_040958095.1 Procambarus clarkii | reverse complement strand
GTGTGTGTGTGTGTGTGTGTGTGTGACAAGACCAAAGCTCTCACAAGGTGTGTGTGTGAGACAAGACCAAGGCTGTCACAAGGTGTGTGTGTGAGATAAGACCAAGGCTCTCACAAGGTGTGTGTGTGTGTGTGTGTGACAAGACCAAGGCTCTCACAAGGTGTGTGTGTGTGTACTCACCTAGTTGTACTCACCTAGTTGTGTTTGCGGGGGTTGAGCTCTGGCTCTTTGGTCCCGCCTCTCAACCGTCAATCAACAGGTGTACAGATTCATGAGCCTATCGGGCTCTGTCATATCTACACTTGAAACTGTGTATGGAGTCAGCCTCCACCACATCACTTCCTAATGCATTCCATTTGTCAACCACTCTGACACTAAAAAAGTTCTTTCTAATATCTCTGTGGCTCATTTGGGCACTCAGCTTCCACCTGTGTCCCCTTGTGCGTGTTCCCCTTGTGTTAAATAGACTGTCTTTATCTACCCTATCAATCCCCTTCAGAATCTTGAATGTGGTGATCATGTCCCCCCTAACTCTTCTGTCTTCCAGCGAAGTGAGGTTTAATTCCCGTAGTCTCTCCTCGTAGCTCATACCTCTCAGCTCGGGTACTAGTCTGGTGGCAAACCTTTGAACCTTTTCCAGTTTAGTCTTATCCTTGACTAGATATGGACTCCATGCTGGGGCTGCATACTCCAGGATTGGCCTGACATATGTGGTATACAAAGTTCTGAATGATTCTTTACACAAGTTTCTGAATGCCGTTCGTATGTTGGCCAGCCTGGCATATGCCGCTGATGTTATCCGCTTGATATGTGCTGCAGGAGACCCGTCTGGCGTGATATCAACCCCCAAGTCTTTTTCCTTCTCTGACTCCTGAAGAATTTCCTCTCCCAGATGATACCTTGTATCTGGCCTCCTGCTCCCTACACCTATCTTCATTACATTACATTTGGTTGGGTTAAACTCTAACAACCATTTGTTCGACCATTCCTTCAGCTTGTCTAGGTCTTCTTGAAGCCTCAAACAGTCCTCTTCTGTTTTAATCCTTCTCATAATTTTAGCATCGTCCGCAAACATTGAGAGAAATGAATCGATACCCTCCGGGAGATCATTTACATATATCAGAAACAAGATAGGACCGAGTACAGAGCCCTGTGGGACTCCACTGGTGACTTCACGCCAATCGGAGGTCTCACCCCTCACCGTAACTCTCTGCTTCCTATTGCTTAGATACTCCCTTATCCACTGGAGCACCTTACCAGCTACACCTGCCTGTCTCTCCAGCTTATGTACCAGCCTCTTATGCGGTACTGTGTCAAAGGCTTTCCGACAATCCAAGAAAATGCAGTCCGCCCAGCCCTCTCTTTCTTGCTTAATCTGTGTCACCTGATCGTAGAATTCTATCAAGCCTGTAAGGCAAGATTTACCCTCCCTGAATCCATTTTGGCGATTTGTCACGAAGTCCCTTCTCTCCAGATGTGTTACCAGGTTTTTTCTCACGATCTTCTCCATCACCTTGCATGGTATGCAAGTCAAGGACACTGGCCTGTAGTTCAGTGCCTCTTGTCTGTCGCCCTTTTTGTATATTAGGACCACATTCGCCGTCTTCCATATTTCTGGTAGGTCTCCCGTCTCTAGTGACTTACTATACACTATGGAGAGTGGCAGGCAAAGTGCCTCTGCACACTCTTTCAGTACCCATGGTGAGATCCCATCTGGACCAACAGCCTTTCTAACATCCAGATCCAGCAGGTGTCTCTTGACCTCCTCTCTCGTAATTTCGAACTCCTCCAAGGCCGCCTGGTTTACCTCCCTTTCTCCTAGCACAGTGACCTCACCTTGTTCTATTGTGAAGACCTCCTGGAACCTCTTGTTGAGTTCCTCACACACCTCTCTGTCATTCTCTGTATACCTGTCCTCGCCTGTTCTAAGTTTCAATACCTGTTCTTTCACTGTTGTTTTCCTTCTGATGTGACTGTGGAGTAGCTTTGGTTCGGTCTTGGCTTTGTTTGCTATATCATTTTCAAAATTTTTCTCTGCTTCTCTTCTCACCCTGACGTACTCATTCCTGGTTCTCTGGTATCTCTCTCTGCTTTCTGGTGTTCTGTTATTCCGGAAGTTCCTCCACGCCTTTTTGTTCAGTTTCTTCGCTTCCATACATGCCCTATTATACCATGGATTCTTCTGTTGCTTCTCGGATTTTTCCCTTTGGGCCGGGATGAACCTGTTTACTGCCTCCTGACACTTTTGGGTAACATAGTCCATCATACCCTGTACAGACTTGTCTCTGAGGTCTGTGTCCCAAGGTATTTCACTTAGGAAACTTCTCATCTGTTCATAATTCCCCTTTCGGTATGCCAGCCTTTTGATTCCTAGTTCTTTTTGGGGGGAGATAAGTCCTAGCTCTACCAGGTACTCAAAGTTCAATACACTGTGGTCACTCATTCCCAAGGGCGCTTCCATCTTAACTTCCCTTATATCCCATTCATTTAGGGTAAATATCAAATCAAGCATTGCTGGTTCATCTTCTCCTCTCATTCTTGTTGGTTCTTTGGTGTGCTGGCTTAGAAAGTTTCTTGTTGCCACGTCCAGCAGCTTAGCTCTCCATGTTTCTGGTCCTCCATGCGGGTCTCTGTTCTTCCAATCTATCTTCCCATGGTTGAAGTCTCCCATAATTAGTAGTCCAGATCCATTCCTGCTAGCAACAGAAGCTGCTCTTTCTATTATGTTAATGGTGGCCATGTTGTTTCTATCATATTCCTGTCTAGGTCTTCTGTCATTTGGTGGTGGATTATATATGACTGCGACTATAATTTTTTTCCCTCCATTTGTTACAGTACCTGCTATGTAGTCACTGAAACCTTCGCAGCCCTGAATATCCATCTCCTCAAAATCCCAGCCTTGTCTTACCAGCAGAGCTACACCACCCCCACCTCTTCCTTCCCTCTCTTTCCTCATAACATAATAGTCCTGTGGGAACACTGCATTTGTTATCGTTTTCGTGATCTTTGTTTCTGTGAGGGCTATTATGTCTGGGTTTTCCTCTAGTACCAGTTCTCCAAGCTCATTTGCTTTATTTGTAATTCCATCTATGTTTGTGTACATCGCTTTGAGGCTCACTTTCTTCTGTCCCTTCTCAAATCGCCTCCTTGGTGAGTGTTCTGCTGGTGGGGGAGGCTGTTCCATGGGTGTGAGGATCTGTGAGGTGGATAACAGGGTCTCAGAGGATACTGGGATGAGGGGCGGGGGATCCAGTAAAGGGGGAGGGACAGGGAGGGTATGGGGTGAAAGGGGAGGGAGGACGGGAAGGAAAGGGGGGGAGGGAGGACTCGGGAGGAGGGGAGGGGTAGAAGGGTGGGGATTGGGTGTGGGGGGAGGGAGATTTTGCTGAACATTTGAGTGGGGGCAGGGAGGGTTTGGGGTAGGGGGGTTTTCTATGCAGTGGAGGGAGGCGGGGTTGTCCTCCCTTCTGGTGTTACTGGGTAGCTGGTTGTGGGTTCCCCCCTCGCCTCTGGGGGTGTTGGGTTGGGAGCTGTGACTTCCTGGTTTTCCCCTCTTGCCCTGCGCCTCTTCCTTGCTTCTGCCGCCACGGCTCTCTCCTCCCTTGTCATGTCTCTCTGGAGGAATACATTTTTTAATTTTCCCACGTTTTTCAGGGAGCTCTTCCTTGATAGGATCTTCTCCTTTGTGTTCTCGTTTGCAAACACTATCTTTATCATTCGGTCACGGTCTTTGTTGTACCGGCCTAGCCTGAAAACCTTCTCAATGCTATGCTCAGCCCCTTCCATGTCTAGTGCCTTTAGTACTTCATTCACTGCTGCTTTGTCCTTGTCACTCCACTCTGTCCTATTAGTTCCTTCCTGCTCCTTAATACCCACAGCAACCACTGATCTGTTCCTTTCCAGCAGTTGGCTAGTGGAGCGTGCCGCCTCCTGCGAGGTGGCTGCTTTCATAGCCACCTCCATCACTGCAGTCATTACTTCAGAGTTATTTTTTTTTAGTATTTCCGCAAATGTTGCTTTTATTGTGGCATTCTCATCCAGAAAACTATTACCACCTTCTCCCTGGGTGGTTTTCTGATTCTCAGCCTCGATACCATTTTCTTTGAGGGCTCTAATCTCCTCCTTTGCTGCTGTCAGCTCTCTTTTCAGGTTGCTTATTTCGTTCTTCATTTCCTGCATCATTTCTTGCATCTCACTCTTGATGTCCTCCAGAAACTGGGCGAACATTTCCTTCATCTCGTCACCTTGGCTCTTTCCTGTTCCCCTGGGACCTCTGGCTGCCATGCTTGACCCTGTTGGGATGGGGGAGGGAGAGAGAGAGAGAGAGGAAGAGAGAGAGAAAGAGAGAGAGAGAAAGGGAGTGATAAAGGGAGAGATAAATGGGTGGGTGGGGGGGATCCGGCCCTTCCACTGAAGTGAGAAGAAAGTAGAAGGGGAGGGGGGGGAGAGAGGGAGGGAGAGAGAGAGAGAGGGAGAGAGAGAGAGAGAGAGAGAGAGAGAGAGAGAGAGAGAGAGAGAGAGAGAGAGAGAGAGAGAGAGAGAGAGAGAGAGAGAGAGAGAGAGAGAGAGAGAGAGAGAGAGAGAGAGAGAGAGAGAGAGAGAGAGAGAGAGAGAGAGCAGGAGAGAGAGAGAGAGAGCAGGAGAGAGAGAGCAGGAGAGAGATAGTGGGAGAGGGAGAGAGGGAGTGGGAGAGAGGGAGAGTGGGGAGGGGAAGAGTGTGTGTATGGGCGATGCGGGGGACTGGGGGTGGGGGGGGGGGGAGATGGCGACTAAGTCAGGTCAGGTCCGATGGTGGGGTCAAGATGGGGGGGGGGATAGTAAGGTCCTATCCCAGATGCCTTTTCCCCTGACTGGACAATTGTGTGTGTGTGTGTGTGTGCACGCGTGTGTGTGTGTGCACGCGTGTGTGTGTGTCTGTTTTAGCGTGTGCACACTTGTGTGCGTGTATGTGTCAAGATATCCCTTATGCGTTACCTCTGCCTAAATGAGCCACTCTGAGATTTTTAAATATATATGATATCCTGAACGAGAATTTGATAATCTTTTACCTCAATCTGTACACCTGATTAATTGACCAGAGAAGGGTACATACCAGTCTGCCTCCCGCTCACACAACCAGATGAGCGATGTATGATGACGATGGTTATCCGTCGTTGTCTCCCACTAGGTGATTCACTAAGTGCTGGTAGATTGATGAGGTCGTTCTTCTCTTTCAACACAAAGCTCTGGAGCCAGTCACTGTATCGTTATGTGACAGTTCACTAATTCACTGTACCACTGATCACAGTCACCACTCAACAGCACAATCAGGTAGCTCCACGGCGGGTCGTCCCACCCGGTCAGGTCACACACTTACATGCACCGGTGATGCCCTAGCTCCACTTTTGGTTTCTTCGCCAAATCTTCGCACTATCACTAGCGATATGACTATGCTATGTTGCACCCTGCAAGCTACACACTGCGAGAGGCCAAATACTATGATCTAGCCTCTATACTCCATCAATGTCCCGAGAAATTGACGAATTTCCGCGGACCTCACTAATCGCGTGTGTCTCCTACCTCGTTGCGGCCTTGTGTGTGTGTGTGTGTGTGAGACAAGACCAAGGCTCTCACAAGGTGTGTGAGACAAGACCAAGGCTCTCACAAGGTGTGTGAGACAAGACCAAGGCTCTCACAAGGTGTGTGTGTGAGAGAGACAAGACCAAGGCTCTCACAAGGTGTGTGTGTGAGAGAGACAAGACCAAGGCTCTCACAAGATGTGTGTGTGTGTGAGACAAGACCAAGGCTCTCACAAGGTGTGTGTGTTTGACAAGACCAAGGCTCTCACAAGGTGTGTGTGTGAGAGAGAGACAAGACCAAGGCACTCACAAGGTGTGTGTGTGTGTGACAAGACCAAGGCTCTCACAAGGTGTGTGTGTGTGTGTGTGTGTGTGTGTGTGTGTGTGTGTGTGTGTGTGTGTGTGTGTGTGTGTGAGACAAGACCAAGGCTCTCGCAAGGTGTGTGTGTGTGAGACGAGACCAAGGCTCTCACAAGGTGTGTGTGTGTATGTGTGTGTGACAAGACCAAGGCTCTCACAAGGTGTGTGTGTGTGAGACGAGACCAAGGCTCTCAGAAGGTGTGTGTGTGTGAGACGAGACCAAGGCTCTCACAAGGTGTGTGTGTGTGTGTGTGTGTGACATGACCAAGGCTCTCACAAGGTGTGTGCGTGTGCGACAAGACCAAGGCTCTCACAAGGGGTGTGTGTGTATGTGTGTGAGACAAGACCAAGGCTCTCACAAGGTGTGTGTGTGTGCGACAAGACCAAGGCTCTCACAAGGTGTGTGTGTGTATGTGTGTGATACAAGACCAAGGCTCTCACAAGGTGTGTGTGTGTGAGACGAGACCAAGGCTCTCACAAGGTGTGTGTGTGTGTGAGACGAGACCAAGCCTCTCACAAGGTGTGTGTGTGTGTGTGAGACAAGACCAAGGCTCTCACAAGGTGTGTGTGTGTATGTGTGTGAGACAAGACCAAGGCTCTCACAAGGTGTGTGTGTGTGAGACGAGACCAAGGCTCTCACAAGGTGTGTGTGTGTGAGACGAGACCAAGGCTCTCACAAGGTGTGTGTGTGTGTGTGAGACAAGACCAAGGCTCTCACAAGGTGTGTGTGTGTATGTGTGTGAGACAAGACCAAGGCTCTCACAAGGTGTGTGAGACAAGACCAAGGCTCTCACAAGGTGTGTGTGTGTATGTGTGTGAGACAAGACCAAGGCTTTCACAAGGTGTGAGTGTGTGAGACAAGACCAAGGCTCTCACAAGGTGTGTGTGTGTATGTGTGTGAGACAAGACCAAGGCTCCCACAAGGTGTGTGTGTGTGTGACAAGACCAAGGCTCTCACAAGGTGTGTGTGACAAGTCCAAGGTTCTCACAAGGTGTGTGAGACAAGACCAAGGCTCTCACAAGGTTTATGTATGTGTGTGTGTGTGTGTGTGTGTGTGTGTGTGTGTGTGTGTGTGTGTGTGTGTGTGTGTGTGTGTGTGTGTGTGTGTGTGTGTGTGTGTGTGAGACAAGACCAAGGCTCTCACAAGGTGTGTGTGTGTGAGATAAGACCAAGGCTCTCACAAGGTGTGTGTGTGTGAGACAAGACCAAGGATCTCACGAGGTGTGTGTGTGAGACAAGACCAGGGCTCTCACAAGGTGTGTGTGTGTGTGAGACAAGACCAAGGCTCTCACAAGGTGTGTGTGTGAGATAAGACCAAGGCTCTCACAAGGTGTGTGTGTGAGTGTGTGTGTGACAAGACCAAGGCTCTATCAAGGTGTGTGTGTGTGTGTGTGTGTGTGTGTGTGTGTGTGTGTGTGTGTGTGTGTGTGTGTGTGTGTGTGTGTGTGTGTGTGTGTGTGTGTGTGTGTGTGAGACAAGACCAAGGCTCTCACAAGGTGTGTGAGACAAGACCAAGTCTCTCACAAGGTGTGTGAGACAAGACCAAGGCTCTCACAAGGTGTGTGTGTGAGAGAGACAAGACCAAGGCTCTCACATGGTGTGTGAGACAAGACCAAGTCTCTCACAAGGTGTGTGAGACAAGACCAAGGCTCTCACAAGGTGTGTGTGTGAGAGAGACAAGACCAAGGCTCTCACAAGGTGTGTGTGTGAGAGAGACAAGACCAAGGCTCTCACAAGATGTGTGTGTGTGTGAGACAAGACCAAGGCTCTCACAAGGTGTGTGTGTTTGACACAACCAAGGCTCTCACAAGGTGTGTGTGTGAGAAGACCAAGGCTCTCACAAGGTGTGTGTGAGACAAGACCAAGGCTCTCACAAGGTGTGTGTGTGTGTGTGTGTGTGTGTGAGACAAGACCAAGGCTCTCACAAGGTGTGTGTGTGAGACAAGACCAAGGCTCTCACAAGGTGTGTGTGTGAGACAAGACCAAGGCTCTCACAAGGCGTGTGTGTGAGACAAGACCAAGGCTCTCACAAGGTGTGTGTGTGAGAGAGAGACGAGACCAAGGTTCTCACAAGGTGTGTGTGTGTGTGTGTAAGACAAGACCAAGGCTCTCACAAGGTGTGTGTGTGTGTGTGTGTGTGAAACAAGACCAAGGCTCTCACAAGGCGTGTGTGTGTGAGACGAGACCAAGGCTCTCACAAGGTGTGTGTGTGTGTGAGACGAGACCAGGGCTCTCACAAGGTGTGTGTGTGTGTGACAAGACCAAGGCTCTCACAAGGTGTGTGAGACAAGACCAAGGCTCTCACAAGGTGTGTGAGACAAGACCAAGGCTCTCACAAGGTTTGTGTGTGAGTGAGATAAGACCAAGGCTCTCACAAGGTGTGTGTTTGTGTGTGTGTGTGTGTGTGTGTGTGTGTGTGTGTGTGTGTGTGTGTGTGTGTGTGTGTGTGTGTGTGTGTGTGTGTGTGTGTGTGTGTGTGAGACATGACCAAGGCTCTCACAAGGTGTGTGTGTGTGTGTGTGTGTGAGACAAGAACATGGCTCTCCCAAGGTGTGTGTGTGTGTGAGACAGGACCAAGGCTCTCACAAGGTGTGAGTGTGTGAGACATGACCAAGGCTCTCACAAGGTGTGTGTGAGACAAGACCAAGGCTCTCACAAGGTGTGTGTGTGAGACAAGACCAAGGCTCTCACAAGGTGTGTGTGTGTGAGACAAGACCAAGGCTCTCATAAGGTGTGTGTGTGTGAGACAAGACCAAGGCTCTCACAAGGTGTGTGTGTGTGCGACAAGACCAAGGCTCTCATAAGGTGTGTGTGTGTGAGACAAGACCAAGGCTCTCACAAGGTGTGTGTGTGTGAGACAAGACCAAGGCTCTCACAAGGTGTGTGTGTGTGTGACAAGACCAAGGCTCTCACAAGGTGTGTGTGTGTGAGACAAGACCAAGGCTCTCATAAGGTGTGTGTGTGAGACAAGACCAAGGCTCTCACAAGGTGTGTGAGACAAGACCAAGGCTCTCACAAGGTGTGTGAGACAAGACCAAGGGTCTCATAAGGTGTGTGAGACAAGACCAAGGCTCTCACGAGGCGTGTGTGTGTGAGACGAGACCAAGGCTCTCACAAGGTGTGTGTGTGTGTGAGACGAGACCAAGGCTCTCACAAGGTGTGTGTGTGTGTGTGAGACAAGACCAAGGCTCTCACAAGGTGTGTGTGTGTGAGACAAGACCAAGGCTCTCACAAGATGTGTGTGTGAGACAAGACCAAGGCTCTCACAAGGTGTGTGTGTGAGACAAGACCAAGGCTCTCACAAGGTGTGTGTGTGTGAGACAAGACCAAGGCTCTCACAAGGTGTGAGTGTGTGAGACAAGACCAAGGCTCTCACAAGGTGTGTGTGTTTGAGACATGACCAAGGCTCTCACAAGGTGTGTGTGTGTGAGACAAGACCAAGGCTCTCACAAGGTGTGTGTGTGTGTGACAAGACCAAGGCTCTCACAAGGTGTGTGTGTGTGAGACAAGACCAAGGCTCTCACAAGGTGTGTGAGACAAGACCAAGGCTCTCACAAGGTGTGTGAGACAAGACCAAGGGTCTCATAAGGTGTGTGAGACATTGCCTGTTCAACATACAATTAATGAGAACATGTCTGTCTTCGGACTTCCAATACAATGTCTCCCTTCTGCTGACTGGTAGCGTGTCAGAGGTGGAGACCCGAGGTCAGTTTGTTATTAATTGGTGTTATGAACACGAGTGGACGTGGCCTCGGCTGCCTTCACGTGAGTGGACGTGGCCTCGGCTGCCTTCACGTGAGTGGTCGTGGCCTCGGCTGCTTTCACGTGAGTGGACGTGGCCTCGGCTTCCTTCACGTGAGTGGACGTGGCCTCGGCTGCCTTCACGTGAGTGGTCGTGGCCTCGGCTGCCTTCACGTGAGTGGTCGTGGCCTCGGCTGCCTTCACGTGAGTGGTCGTAGCCTCGGCTGCCTTCACGTGAGTGGTCGTAGCCTCGGCTGCCTTCACGTGTTAATAAGATAAAGACTAATTAGATTCACGACTAGTTAAGGACATACTGTGAGGAGGAGGAGGAGGAAGGCTCAGAAGTTGATGTACCTCTTCCTGGACGAGGTGGGGATGCCCCAGGAAATGCTAGGAGTTTCCGAGTATAAACTGAGCAAGAGAAGGCGGTGTGGACTAGTCAGCATCCCGCAAGACGGTGACGTCACACCCAGAAGACGCCGACTGGCAGCCACTCGTCCCTTTACTTCTGAGCACGAGCGGGGGCGGACATCCTGTCTGTGCTTCCGTTCTTACCTGGGCTTGCTTCCACTTTGACACTTGTGAGAAGGCCTCGAACTAAGCATAGTTTAGGCCGAGACTCCCAGCATGAATGAGGTCCAGGAGCTGGCCTCGTATGTAGACGGATTCGCCGTGATGGTGAGGATGATGTGCTGAGGATGTGTCACATCGCGGCGACCGGGAACTTGACCCACTGAGCGGTCGGGTTTCGTAACAAGGAAGGCGTTTTATAACCCAGGATGATCTCCGACGTCTCTAACTTTGTCACCACACCCAAACTGCCTCCGACTGGAAGTATGTAAATAAATCGTGGAGAACTCGCAGTTAGTGCAGTGTTGTCAAGCAATTTATACAATTGGAAGGTTCGTTATATTGGTGGGTCTCCTTGACCCTATGGTGTGTGTCTGGGTTTGATAGATTTTTACTTCACGAAGATGTCATTTAAGGATTTACCTCCACACCAAGCAACCATGGATATTTCTTGTGGCAATTTCTTCCATGATGGATGATTTCCGTGTAGACTCCTTAGATATCCCCAGAGGTTAATGAGTTATCTCCGGAGCTGCCCTGCAGTTCCTGGAAAATAGAGGGATGGGACGATTAGCCCCTCCTTAGTTGGCTGTTGTTCCCTGTCTTGTAGTAATGAACATCTGGTTCGTTGTGCAAACTTTCTATATGTATCTTGTAGGATTTTATTGGGTATCCACTGTGTCTGAAAAAATCCCCTAGACACTAAAGAATACCCTCTAGTCGCTCGCCATCACTGACTATTTTTTCAGTCGGAGTCCCAGGGAGGAGGAAGGTGTCTCACAGCAGAGACGACACAATTTTTCTTAACTTTCTATCGAAAGTTACGGCTCTGTACAGCCTCCCAAAAATCCATAAAGACCGGGTAGAACAGGCTCATGGCCAGACTGGCCAGTGTTGAGGGGCTGCCAAGCACCAACAAAACCTGTTAATCTCATCTGTACCGAGCTACTCACACAGCTATTAAACCTTCTCTCAGAACGACTAAAGGATACTACTGACTTCCTTGAATGCTTGCGGAACTATAGCGACCTTTTGCCTCAAGAAATATGTGTATTTTCGCTTGATGCAATATCCTTGTACCCAAGTATTCCGCAAGGAGAAGCAGCATGGCAAGTGGCGACATTTTTTGACATGGCCACAAGATCTTGCACGAACTTAAGGAGGCAGGTGTCTGGAAGCCCCGACCATAGAGCTCCTACAAGAGGCAATACTACATTTCATAAGAGACACCACCAGGACATTCCACGGGAAGACCTACACACAAATTAAAGGGATGGTGACTGGGGCATCTAGCAGCGTAGCCAACGCGGAAATATTTGTACACACTCAACATTTGAAGCGGCCAGGCAAGAGTACAGACCAGCGGCGGATCTACCGGCGCTACATAGATGATAGTTTTGGAGTAATGATGGGAGGCGAACACGATCTCACAGCTTTCTTCTCCTGGACAAATGGAGTCCAACTTAAGCTCCGTTTCAAGCTAGAAATTAGTGAAACAGCACTGAACGTTTTGGACACGTTTATTTCGACAAACCCAGGATGATTCAAACAAGAATCTTTTACAAACCAACGAACACTCACTCACATCTCCACTACTCGTCATGCCAGCCACTGTCATTAACAAGGTCCCTGCCCTACTCCCAGGGAACCTCACTAAAACAAATAGCGATGGGGAGAGACTGGGGGGGGAGCCCTCAAGCGTCTCTGGGATTTTTTCAGACACAGAATACTCTGATAAAATCCTACAAGATGCAGTTATAAAGTTAGCACAAAGAACCAGATCTTCATTGGTTACAACACAGGGAACAACAGCCAACTAAGGAGGGGCTAATCCTCTCATCCCTCTATTTTCCAAGAATTGCAGGGCAGCTCCGGAGATAACTCATTAACTCAGGGGATATCTAAGGAGGCCACACGGAAATCATCAAGCATGGAAGAAATTCCCACAAGAAATATACGTAGTGCCTGACAGCTGAGTGGACAGCTCTTAGGATTCTTAGTCCTGAGGTTCCAGGTTCGATCCCAGGTGGAGGCAGAAACAAATGTGCAAAAAGTATCTTCACCCTGATGTTCCTGTTCACCTAGCAGTAATTAGGTACCTGGGAGTTAGACAGCTGCTTCCTGGGGGTGGGTAACAAAAAGGAGGCCTGACCGAGGACCGGGCCGCGGGGATAAACCCCGTAAACCCCCACACTGTAGGGTCAAGGAGGCCCTCCAATGTGACGAAAAATCACTGTAAAATATTGAATAGTAGTTTTCATGATTTATAATTATACTGTAAATCACTTTCACAAATGAGTCCCTCAAATGTAGTTTGTAATCATGTTGTCGTTATACTATCCTTGGTAGCGGTGTTCAAAGTTCTCTGCATAACCTGGTGAAAACGCTTGCCTTGCTCCTCCGAGTAAAGGACATCCTACAGCTATATTTCTTCAACAGTCTCAATTAGCTCCCCATTGTTTTTGGCTTTGTGGTTGCCCAGGAAGCCCTGAACTACTGTGACAACGCTGTTTCAAACCGCTTTCTTCTTCCTAGTAAGTTTCTTGAGAAATTCCTTGCACTCAAGGATCTTCTTTATCTGTGGGCTGGCAAAGACACCGGCTTTGACCTTTGCCTCAGACAGCTTAAGGCAGAAGTCTTGAAGGTACTTGAACGCTGCTGACTTCTAATCTAGAGCTGTAACATATTGTTTTATAAGGCCCAGTTTGTTGTGCAGTGGTGCCGCCAGCACCTTCCAGGGGTCCACCAATGGTTATTACTTGACGTTGTTCCTCCTGACAGAGAACTCTTGTCTGCTGTGGCCAGTCCCGCCTATGGTAGTACGTCGTGATGCCCCTGCTGTCACAGAGGTAAAGATAGCAAGGAAACTTTGTATAACCACCTTGAAGACCCATCAGGAACATCTGCATTATGAAGTCTCTGCTGACCTCCCATCCGTACTCATCTTCAGGGCGTCCAGCAAGATCTTGGTGGAAATCCCCTGTATAAGTGGTTTAGTTCTGGGGAATAACAGCCCTTGTAAGGCAGTTTCGCACAGGAGGTCGCCTTCACCGCACCAACGGGGAGCGGAGGCAGGTTTCAGGGTCTGTTTCCCGTTTTGTTGACCAACACGAGGATTGGGTGAAGGGCAGATTTGGTTTGCTTCGACCAATGTTCTGTGAACTATCACATCTCAGCCCGTTTCACAACTGAGGAATAGGAGGCTGAGATGGGTGCTGCCGCAACTATACCATTTAGTAATCTCTGATGTACATAGCTTTATATCAGACTCGCTGCCAGCACAATTGCTAGCGGGCTGCACACTTTTTGTACTTTGGAAATTGTAAGATTCTGAGCACCCATCAGCTTAAATCTTTGCGGTTTTGTGAGGAAGAGCACATCAGTATTCCAAGACCTTGATAATATATTGTCTGGAAGGAAACAATACCGATTTTGTCTAAAACTGATGGACAACAACGTTGTTGATTAGCTTCTGTCCAGCTGACTAGTATTCTGTGCAACCCAGTATGCAGGTGACCCAAACTGTCGTACTGCAATCATCGCCCATGACTGATTACTATATTTTTTGGGGTGAGAGCCATATCGCTCACCAGGTCACTTACAGTCCTACCCTGAAGTTCAAGGTGATACTCTGCGGGTATTGCCACAAGGGGGCACCTTAGAACGTGTACTGAGCCTGACAGGGAAAAGTAGACCAAACCACTCAAGTTAGTGTTAGGTATCTCTGATTCCATCTGGAGATGGAATTTATGACCTCCAACGGAGGTCATAAAGTGATTCCTCCAGATGGAATTCATTTTAAAATTCATTTCCACCCGTTGAAGGGAAGTGAATTTCTCCAGGCCTAGGAGTGTCTCAATCATTAGGTAGGGCAGTGAATTGGTCCTCACTACGTAGAAACATCATAGGAAAGTCCAAGAGAAAGAGGCAATGGAGGCAGCCTTCAGACGAGGAGGGACAGTGGACTGAGGTGCAACAGTCACTGAAGAAAACTGCTGTCGAGGCTTCACCACGTGCTTTTATTAGTAAGACACCAGACCTAATAGACCTAGAGGACACCACCAGTGTCACACCAGCCAGGATGTGACACCACCAGCCAGCATGTGACACCACCAGTCACACCAGCCAGCATGTGACACCACCAGTCTCACACCAGCCAGCATGTGACACCACCAGTCACACCAGCCAGCCTGTGACACCACCAGCCAGCATGTGACACCACCAGTCACACACCAGCCAGCATGTGACAGCATCAGTTTCACACCAGCCAGCATGTGACACCACCAGTCTCACACCAGCCAGCATGTGACACCACCAGACTCACACCAGCCAGCATGTGACACCACCAGTCTCACACCAGCCAGCATGTGACACCACCAGTCACACCAGCCAGCATGTGACACCACCAGTCACACACCAGCCAGCATGTGACACCACCAGTCACACACCAGCCAGCATGTGACACCACCAGTCTCACACCAGCCAGCATGTGAACCCACCAGTCACACCAGCCAGCATGTGACACCACCAGTCACACACCAGCCAGCATGTGACACCACCAGCCAGCATGTGACACTACCAGTCTCACACCAGCCAGCATGTGACACCACCAGTGCCACACCAGCCAGCATGTGACACCACCAGTCACACACCAGCCAGCATGTGACACCACCAGCCAGCATGTGACACCACCAGTCTCACACCAGCCAGCATGTGACACCACCAGTGTCACACCAGCCAGCATGTGACACCACCAGTCTCACACCAACCAGCATGTGACACCACCAGGCAGCATGTGACACCACCAGCCAGCATGTGACACCACCAGGCAGCATGTGACACCACCAGCCAGCATGTGACACCACCAGTCTCACACCAGCCAGCATGTGACACCACCAGTCTCACACCAGCCAGCATGTGACACCACCAGTTTGACACCACCAGCCAGCATGTGACAGCACCAGTCACACAGCAGCCAGCATGTGACACATGTGACACCACCAGTCACACCAGCCAGCATATGACACCACCAGCCAGCATGTGACAACACCAATCTCACACCAGCCAGCATGTGACACCACCAGTCTCACACCAGCCAGGATGTGACACCACCAGTCTCACACCACCAGCCAGCATGTGACACCAGTCTCACACCAGCCAGCATGTGACACCACCAGTCTCACACCAGCCAGCATGTGACACCACCAGTCACACACCAGCCAGCATGTGACACCAGTCTCACACCAGCCAGCATGTGACACCACCAGTCTCGCACCAGCCAGCATGTGACACCACCAGTTTCATACCAGCTAGCATGTGACACCACCAGCCAGCATGTGACACCACCAGCCAGCATGTGACACCACCAATCTCACACCAGCCAGCATGTGACACCACCAGTCACACACCAGCTAGCATGTGACATCACCAGTCTCACACCAGCCAGCATATGACACAATCAGTCTCACACCAGCCAGCATGTGACACCACCAGACTCACACCAGCCAGCATGTGACACCACCAGTCTCACACCAGCCAGCATATGACACCACCAGTCACACCAGCCAGCATGTGACACCACCAGTCACACCAGCCAGCATGTGACACCACCAGTCACACACCAGACAGCATGTGACACCACCAGCCAGCATGTGACACCACCAGTCACAGACCAGCGAGCATGTGACACCATCAGTCTAACACCAGCTAGCATGTGACACCACCAGTCTCACACCAGCCAGCATGTGACACCACCAGTCACACACCAGCCAGCATGTGACACCACCAGTCACACCAGGCAGCATGTGACACCCCCAGTCACACCAGCCAGCATGTGACACCACCAGCCAGCATGTGACACCAGTCTCACACCAGCCAGCATGTGACACCACCAGTCGCACACTAACCAGCATGTGACACCACCAGTCACACACCAGCCAGCATGTGACACCACCAGTCACACACCAGCCAGCATGTAACACCTTCAGTCTCGCGCCAGCCAGCATGTGACACCCCAGTCTCACACCAGCCAGCATGTGACACCACCAGTCTCACACCACCCAGCAGGGGACACCACCAGTCTCACACCAGCCAGCATGTGACACCACCAGCCAGCATGTGACACCACCAGCCAGCATGTGACACCACCAGTCTCACACCACCCAGCATGTGACACCACCAGTCACACACCAGCCAGCATGTGACTCCACCAGTCACCAGCCAGCATGTGACACCACCAGTCTCACAGCAGCCAGCATGTGACACCACCAGTCTCACACCAGCCAGCATGTGACACCACCAGTCACATACCAGCCAGCATGTGACACCACCAGTCACCAGCCAGCATGTGACACCACCAGTCACACACCAGCCAGCATGTGACACCACCAGTCTCACAGCAGCCAGCATGTGATACCACCAGTCTCACAGCAGCCAGCATGTGACACCACCAGTCTCACACCAGCCAGCATGTGACACCACCAGTCTCACACCAGCCAGCATGTGACACCACCAGTCACACCAGCCAGCATGTGACTCAGACCAGCCAGTTGGGTCGCAACTGGGTTCTTCTCTGATGTTATTAGAGTTTGGGTATCCGGCCCCAAGTTAGTAGTGGCTTTCAAGGGGTGTGTTCTGTAACGCAAGTAAATTAAAGAGGAAGGGATACAAATGCACTGCTTTTGTATATATATTGCTACCACCACCATAAATTTATATCAGTCATACGCGGGGTTGCTATAACTACACTTATTATATACAGATTAGTCTTCCTCTGAAGACACAGGATGCTCCATGGTGCTCAAGATGAGTAGCCCTGGTTCTCTTCTTCATGGCCCACGATAAATCCTTTGATTCTCTTGGCGAATCTACCCTGGCCACAGGCCAGCCAAATCACAGTCCCACTGGGTGCACCGTCGTGGAGGCCTTCAACCACAAATCCAGCCTGTAGCTGGCAGGTTCCAATCAGCTCCGCTGTGTAGGCCACTCCACGATCGATACTAGGGTTGCGAGCCCTAGGCAGGAGCCTCGTGTGATTCCGCAGATCACTCTCCCCTCTCCGCACCACAGTGGCTAGTCTCTTCCACCAGCCAGCCCCCAGATAAAACGATTCCTGGCCTTGCCACATCACAGGCAGGCTAACACACTCAACAGTGTTCGTCCGGGGGTGACTCACAGCTTCTGCAGCAAACACGTGGATAGACTTTGCCTGCCTTGGGTAGACTGCCCCAACGTCCAATACAGCAGTCCCAGGTCGACTCTGTAATCAGACACGTCATCAGTACTAGGGACACTCTAGGGCACCTCACTTACAGGCTTAGACACAAACGTCAACCTATCCACTCCATAGATGGCATTGCTGTCTAAGCGCCAACTCACCAGAGGTCAGCAGCGGCTATGTTACGAGCTGATTAAGACGGGAATCCAGCCCCTGTGGCCGGTATATCCCGCCCTCGCTAGATGGCGTCATCCATTTGGAGGGGGTTTCGGGACCTGACTTACAGATGGCGTTGTCGTCACAGCTCCGTGCTACGACGCTGGGCTCGGGTCCGTAACAGACACCACCAGTCACACACCAGCCAGCATGTGACACCACCAGCCAGCATGTGACACTAGTAGTCTCACACCAGCCAGCATATGACACCACCAGTGTCACACCAGCCAGCATGTGACACCACCAGCCAGCATGTGACACCACCAGTCACACACCAGCCAGCATGTGACACCACCAGTCTCACACCAGCTAGCATGTGACACCACCAGTCTCACACCAGCCAGCATGTGACACCACCAGCCAGCATGTGACACCACCAGTCTCACACCAGCCAGCATGTGACACAACCAGTCACACACCAGCCAGGATGTAACACTGTAAAAGTGTTTGGTTTAGTTTATTTAAAATATATATAGTACATGAGTCATAGACAAGGATTTGGGAAGGCGCCAGCTTGGTCGGCCGGAGATCTCACACCTCTAAGAGTTAATGACCCCAAGTGACCTGAGGTCAGATCATGCGAATTTCACCTTACTTCTACTAATCTCATAATTGGAGCCTGGTAGCCTTCAAAACATGCCGACGTTTAAGGAGTGGCTTGGTAGAGAGCCGGAGGCTATCTACTTGTGGGCGGAGTTAGCTACTAGGTTCCCCCAATATGTACTCGGAGAGCTATCGATTCGAGAGCATTAAGCATTAACAAGACAGAAGACCAGGCAGCAGAGCAGGACGACAACAGCCGAGCCAGGCTGTCGGTTGGACGGGGGTGAAGCTGCCTGACAGCTGCAGACTCCCCCCCCCCCTCTATCCAGCTATAGGCAGGCACTTGGTGAGTTGAGCATTAAGGTGACTTGGTCGTGTTTTACAAGTGTTGTGTGATGATCAGGGGCAGTCAGTTGTAGTGTTCTCAGATTCTTGGAGGATGACTTACTTTACATATATATATCTTGAACATTGCTTAAATTTTTGATACTTAGTATGTGAAATATAATTGAATTTATTATTTAAATGGCCTTTAACTGTGTCCCCTATGTTTGGGGTTGAAACATTGTAATAACATCTTTTGAGAATATTGTGATACAGACAAGTTCCATTCCTTGTCTTGTATGTAATGGTCTAGAATGGATGGTGGCAGCATTTCGTCTTCTACTATCTACTCTTCTACTTTTACTATCTACTATTCTACTTCTACCTATCTACACCTCTCCCTCCACCCCTCTCTAAACTCTCACTTTCAACTAATGACCCTCCTCGCTCCTCCCACCTCCCTACCTCTCACCCTAAACCCTCACTAATTACTTCACTATTCATTTCTTTCCTTTCGTTTTCTCTTATACGTTTGTGGCAGAGAAATGTATTCTAGAGTTCTCTCTAGAATTTCAGGTAGCTGATCAAGTTACGGCGCCTTGTAGTCTTAGCACCTAGGTAGTCAAATACCTAGGTTACAAGGTGTTGAACGAGAGAGGTTGCCTTAGGAACTCTGGGAGTGCTCTAGAATAGTTAGCTAACTGGGGACGGGATAACGGACTAGAGAGAGCTGTTTCCCCCGGCCTCGTTAGTTAACTGGGGTGGGGTGGAATAATGGACAAGATAGAGCTATTTCCCTCCACCCCCGTTACATTGGTGGCAGCGGTGTTGAACAATGTTTATGGTAGTGTTCATTTAACATTGTTCAGTCCCACGTGTCCTTTTGCCGCTCAGGCGCTATCAGGGAGATCTTGACAGGTGTTTAATATTCGCGAGTTAGCGAGTTTTTTTTCAGTTAGGAGATAGTGATTCTCTGGTGTTGTGAATGTTGTGAGTTTGTGAGTTTTGTGAAGTTCAGGGAATGTTCACCAGAACTTGCGTGTGTAGTGATTTATGTTAGTGATAAGATTTGGTGATTTGGGAACTTAGCGGTGTTGGTAGTGGAGCTCACCTGAGTGTGACAGGTGACCCCGCATGTTCCAGGGGGACACCCAGCCACCGCTGGTCTCCAGGTCAGTTGGGGAGTGGCAGGTGTAGTTCTTAAGTAGTTTTAAGTGGTGGTTCTGCTCAGATTATTGCGATCGACTGTTTTACTCCATTTGAACGCAATAACCCGAGGTGTACTGGTATTGTACAGCATGCTAGGGGGAGGCTTAGTATGTCAGTAGACTTCACGTTGAGGACGCTCGACGTTAGATAGTCTGGTCACAGGGGTGACAAAAGTTTTGAGTTGTTGACCGGCGGTGAAGCTAGGGAAACACTCTGGGTCACGTAGGTGGTTGTAGGTTAAGGGTGGGAGTAACGGCTGGTTAAGTACGTAAGATTAGGAACGGTATAGTTAAGTTAGGCTAGTGTTTTGTCTATTAGTTTTGATATTTTTTGTGGAGATTGGTTTAGGTGACAAGAAAAGTAGTGACGACCTTATTCTCTCTTCTCTAAACTTTACTCTGTTACTGTCTTATGTTCCACCAAGTCAGTATCATTCAGTGTTAATTGGATTATTTTAAAAATTTGAGTGTAGTCATTGCCAGGAGGAGAGCATTATGCTCGGACTGTGTAAACCCTATACAAACTACAGGGTCACACAACATTTTGGGAACACGGGTATTGTTGCCTTTCTGTTCATTCACAGGTGGGAGCCAGAAGAGAGGAGAGACGCACATACAGAAGAGAGAGACGGCTGCTGTGTACCACACTCAGGGGCGTTCCTCACCACCACCACGACCAGTCCTACCTGGAGGTCATGGCTCCACCACCACCACCACCACCCCGGGGACCCCAAGATGCAGCCCTCTCGGTCGGTCAACATTGGTCTACCCAGTGGACCCCAGGACGGACGGACCCCAGGACGGACGGACCCCAGGACGGACGGACCCCAGTGGACCCCAAGACGGACGGACCCCCAGTGGACCCCAGGTCGTTTTGCAGACGACCCAGTAAAGATGGAAGAGGAACAACAACGACTCCAGTCTGTCCCACTAACATTGGTCTACCCAGGATGGATCCCAGGACGGACAGACCCCAATGGACCCCAGGTCGCTTGTCAAAGACCCATGGGAGGAGGAAGAGAGAAGAAAGAAGAAAGAAGAGAGAAGAAAGAAGAGAGAAGAAAGAAGAGGAGAAGATAAGACAAGCTGAGTGAGACACGATGCCTAGTGTCCACTTGCTGGTGTCAGCATAATTGTATGGAGCATAATTGCAAGACAGGATCGTTTGCCTTAACTGGCCGCCCCTCCTGCAAGCATGTTGCTCTGTTGAGTGATTCTTCCTGTGTCGTGCGGACTTGATGTGGCTGTCAGAAGTTTCTCTCTGAAGGAGGCGTGCTAGAGCAACAGGGAGGAGAAGAGTAGGATGGGATTTCTACTGTTAGCAACTATTGATGAAGGTCTCGAAACATGTAGTCCCCATAGCTGTGAAGAACCCCAATATACATCTCTCATGGTGACTGACGTAGGGCCAATTACAGATCAGCTGGGACAACCGAATTCCACAGTCCGGTGCGCAGTTCAAGTAGTAACGGCTTTCTGGTTGACCAAGGGTTGTTGTGCGTTAACGACGGAGAAGCGACTGAGGCAGTTGTGTTGAAGAAATGTGGTACAGGATTATCTAAAAGACCAAGCAGTGACGTCGCCCAGCCAGAGACAATGGACGTCTGTCTATATATTTCATTTTTTAGAGTAGGATGATGTATATTTGTTTAGCTAGGATGTATTCTTTTCGTTAATAAAGTTGTCGCACACAGCTAGCTTGCTTTAGCAGTGTTGCAAAAAATTTATTTTCGGGGAGATGTAACACTATAAAAGTGTTTGGTTTAGTTTATTTAAATATATATAGTACATGAGTCACAGACAAGGATTTGGGAAGGAGCCAGCGTGGTCGGCCGGAGATCTCACACCTCTAAGAGTTATTGACCCCAAGTGACCTGAGGTCAGATCATGGGAATTTCACCTTACTTCTACTAATCTCATAATTGGAGCCTGGTAGCCTTCAATCCTGGGATCCTGCTCTGCTGCCTGGTCTTCTGTCTTGTTAATGCTTAATGCTCTCGAATCGATAGCTCTCCGAGTATATATTGGGGGAACCTAGTAGCTAACTCTGCCCACAAGTAGATAGCCTCCGGCTCTCTACCAAGCCACTCCTTAAACGTCGGCATGTTTGAAGGCTACCAGGCTCCAATTATGAGATTAGTAGAAGTAAGGTGAAATTCGCATGATCTGACATCAGGTCACTTGGGGTCATTAACTCTTAGAGGTGTGAGATCTCCGGCCAACCAAGCTGGCGCCTTCCCAAATCCTTGTCTGTGACTCATGTACTATATATATTTTAAATAAACTAAACCAAACACTTTTACAGTGTTACAAGCATGTGACACCACCAGTCACACACCAGCCAGCATGTGACACCACCAGTCTCACACCAGCCAGCATGTGACACCACCAGTCACACACCAGCCAGCATGTGACACCACCAGTCACACACCAGCCAGCATGTGACACCACCAGTCACACCAGCCAGCATGTGACACCACCAGCCAGCATGTGACACCAGTCTCACACCAGCCAGCATGTGACACCACCAGTCGCACACCAACCAGCATGTGACACCACCAGTCACACACCAGCCAGCATGTGACACCAGTCTCACACACGCCAGCATGTGACACCTTCAGTCTGGCACCAGCCAGCATGTGACACCACCAGTTTCACACCAGCCAGCATGTGACACCACCAGTTTCACACCAGCCAGCATGTGACACCACCAGCCAGCATGTGACACCACCAGTCTCACACCAGCCAGCATGGGACACCACCAGTCTCCCACCAGCCAGCATGTGACACCACCAGTCTCACACCAGCCAGCATGTGACACCACCAGTCTCACACCACCCAACATGTGACACCACCAGCCAGCATGTGACACCACCAGTCACCAGCCAGCATGTGACACCACCAGTCTCACAGCAGCCAGCATGTGACACCACCAGTCTCACACCAGCCATCATGTGACACCACCAGTCACATACCAGCCAGCATGTGACACCACCAGTCACCAGCAAGCATGTGATACCACCAGTCACACACCAGCCAGCATGTGACACCATCAGTCTCACAGCAGCCAGCATGTGACACCACCAGTCTCACAGCAGCCAGCATGTGACACCACCAGTCTCACACCAGCCAGCATGTGACACCACCAGTCTCACACCAGCCAGCATGTGACACCACCAGTCACACCAGCCAGCATGTGACACCACCAGCCAGCATGTGACACCACCAGTCACACACCAGCCAACATGTGACACCACCAGTCTCACACCAGCCAGCATGTGACACCACCAGTCACACACCAGCCAGGATTTGAAACCACCAGTCACACCAGCCAGCATGAGACACCACCAGTCTCACACCAGCCAGCATGTGACACCACCAGTCTCACACCAGCCAGCATGTGACACCACAAGTCTCACACCAGCCAGCATGTGACACCACCAGTCACACACCAGCCAGCATGTGACACCACCAGCCAACATGTGACACCACCAGTCACACACCAGCCAGCATGTGACACCACCAGTCATACACTAGCCAGCATGTGACACCACCAGTCACACACCAGCCAGCATGTGACACCACCAGTCGCACACCAGCCAGCATGTGACACCAGCAGTCACACACCAGCCAGCATGTGACACCACCAGTCTCACACCAGCCAGCATGTGACACCACCAGTCTCACACCAGCCAGCATGTGACACCACCAGTCTCACACCAGCCAGCATGTGACACCACCAGCCAGCATGTGACACCATCAGTCTCACACCAGCCAGCATATGACACCACCAGTCTCACACCAGCCAGCATGTGACACCACCAGCCAGCATGTGACACCACCAGTCACACACCAGCCAGCATATGACACCACCAGTCACCAGCCAGCATGTGACACCAACAGTCTCACAACAGCCAGCATGTGACACCACCAGTCTCACACCAGCCAGCATGTGACACCACCAGTCACATACCAGCCAGCATGTGACACCACCAGTCACCAGCCAGCATGTGACACCACCAGTGTCACACCAGCCAGCATGTGACTCCACCAGTCACACACCAGCCAGCATGTGACACCACCAGTCTCACACCAGCTAGCATGTGACACCACCAGTCTCACACCAGCCAGCATGTGACACCACCAGTCACACACCAGCCAGCATGTGACACCACCAGTCACACACCAGCCAGCATGAGACACCACCAGTCACACACCAGCCAGCATGTGACACCACCAGTCTCACACCAGCCAGCATGTGACACCACCAGTCTCACACTAGCCAGCATGTGACACCACCAGTCTCACATTAGCCAGAATGTGACACCACCCTTCACACCAGCCAGCATGTGACACCACCAGCCAGCATGTGACACCACCAGCCAGCATGTGACACCACCAGCCAGCATGTGACACCAGTCTCACACCAGCCAGCATGTGACACCACCAGTCGCACACCAACAGGCATGTGACACCAACAGTCACACACCAGCCAGCTTGTGACACCAGTCTCACACCAGCCAGCATGTGACACCACCAGTCTCACACCACCCAGCATGGGACACCACCAGTCTCACACCACCCAGCATGTGACACCACCAGTCACACACCACCCAGCATGTGACACCACCAGTCTCACAGCATCCAGCATGTGACACCACCAGTCTCACACCAGTTATCATGTAACACCACCAGTCACATACCAGCCAGCATGTGACACCACCAGTCACCAGCCAGAATGTGACACCACTAGTCACACACCAGCCAGCATGAGACACCACCAGTCTCTCACCAGCCAGCATGTGACACAACCAGTCTCACAGCAGCCAGCATGTGACACCACCAGGCTCACGCCAGCCAGCATGTGACACCACCAGTCTCACACCAGCTAGCATGTGACACCACCAGTCACACCAGCCAGCATGTGACCCCACCAGCCAGCATGTGACACCACCAGCCAGCATGTGACACCACCAGTCACACACCAGCCAGCATGTGACACCACGAGTCTCACACCAGCCAGCATGTGACACTACCAGTCACACACCAGCCAGCATGTGACACCACCAGTCACACACCAGCCAGCATGTGACACCACCAGTCACACACCAGCCAGCATATGACACCACCAGTCTCACACCAGCCAGCATGTGACACCACCAGTCTCACAGCAGCCAGCATGTGACACAACCAGTCACACACCAGCCAGCATGTGACACCACCAGTCACACACCAGCCAGCATAGGACACCACCAGTGTCACACCAGCATGCATGTGACACCACCAGTCACACACCAGCCAGCATGTGATACCACCAGTCACACACCAGCCAGCATGTGACACCACCAGTCACACCAGCCAGCATGTGACACCTTTAGTCTCGCACCAGCCAGCATGTGACACCACTAGTCTCACACCAGCCAGCATGTGACACCACCAGCCAGCATGTGACACCACCAGTATCACACCACCCAGAATGGGACACCACCAGTCAAACACCAGCCAGCATGTGACACCACCAGTCACCAGCCAGCATGTGAAACCACCAGTCTCACAGCAGCCAGCATGTGACACCACCAGTCTCACACCAGCCATCATGTGACACCACCAGTCACATACCAGACAGCATGTGACACCCCCAGTCACTAGCCAGCATGTGACACCACCAGTCACACACCAGCCAGCATGTGACACCACCAGTCTCACACCAGCCAGCAAATGACACCACCAGTCTCACAGCAGCCAGCTTGTGACGCCACCAGTCTCACACCAGCCGGCATGTGACACCACCAGTCTGACACCAGCCAGCATGTGACCCCACCAGTCACACCAGCCAGCATGTGACACCACCAGCCAGCATGTGACACCACCAGCCAGCATGTGACACCACCAGTCACACACCAGCCAGCATGTGACACCACCAGTCTCACACCAGCCAGCATGTGACACCACCAGTCACACACCAGCCAGCATGTGACACCACCAGTCACACACCAGCCAGCATGTGACACCACCAGTCACACACCAGCCAGCATGTGACACCACCAGTCTCACACCAGCCAGCATGTGACACCACCAGTCTCACACCAGCCAGCATGTGACACCACCAGTCTCACATTAGCCAGCATGTGACACCACCCTTCACACCAGCCAGCATGTGACACCACCAGCCAGCATGTGACACCACCAGCCAGCATGTGACACCACCAGCCAGCATGTGACACCACCAGCCAGCATGTGACACCACCAGCCAGCATGTGACACCAGTCTCACACCAGCCAGCATGTGACACCACCAGTCGCACACCAACAGGCATGTGACACCACCAGTCACACACCAGCCAGCTTGTGACACCAGTCTCACACCAGCCAGCATGTGACACCACCAGTCTCACACCACCCAGCATGGGACACCACCAGTCTCACACCACCCAGCATGTGACACCACCAGTCACACACCACCCAGCATGTGACACCACCAGTCTCACAGCATCCAGCATGTGACACCACCAGTCTCACACCAGTTATCATGTAACACCACCAGTCACATACCAGCCAGCATGTGACACCACCAGTCACCAGCCAGAATGTGACACCACTAGTCACACACCAGCCAGCATGAGACACCACCAGTCTCACACCAGCCAGCATGTGACACAACCAGTCTCACAGCAGCCAGCATGTGACACCACCAGGCTCACGCCAGCCAGCATGTGACACCACCAGTCTCACACCAGCTAGCATGTGACACCACCAGTCACACCAGCCAGCATGTGACCCCACCAGCCAGCATGTGACACCACCAGCCAGCATGTGACACCACCAGTCACACACCAGCCAGCATGTGACACCACGAGTCTCACACCAGCCAGCATGTGACACTACCAGTCACACACCAGCCAGCATGTGACACCACCAGTCACACACCAGCCAGCATGTGACACCACCAGTCACACACCAGCCAGCATGTGACACCACCAGTCTCACACCAGTTATCATGTGACACCACCAGTCACATACCAGCCAGCATGTGACACTACCAGTCACACACCAGCCAGCATGTGACACCACCAGTCACACACCAGCCAGCATGTGACACCACCAGTCTCACAGCAGCCAGCATGTGACACCACCAGTCTCACACCAGTTATCATGTGACACCACCAGTCACATACCAGCCAGCATGTGACACCACCAGTCACCAGCCAGAATGTGACACCACTAGTCACACACCAGCCAGCATGAGACACCACCAGTCTCACACCAGCCAGCATGTGACACAACCAGTCTCACAGCAGCCAGCATGTGACACCACCAGGCTCACGCCAGCCAGCATGTGACACCACCAGTCTCACACCAGCTAGCATGTGACACCACCAGTCACACCAGCCAGCATGTGACCCCACCAGCCAGCATGTGACACCACCAGCCAGCATGTGACACCACCAGTCACACACCAGCCAGCATGTGACACCACGAGTCTCACACCAGCCAGCATGTGACACTACCAGTCACACACCAGCCAGCATGTGACACCACCAGTCACACACCAGCCAGCATGTGACACCACCAGTCACACACCAGCCAGCATATGACACCACCAGTCTCACACCTGCCAGCATGTGACACCACCAGTCTCACAGCAGCCAGCATGTGACACAACCAGTCACACACCAGCCAGCATGTGACACCACCAGTCACACACCAGCCAGCATAGGACACCACCAGTGTCACACCAGCATGCATGTGACACCACCAGTCACACACCAGCCAGCATGTGACACCACCAGTCACACACCAGCCAGCATGTGACACCACCAGTCACACCAGCCAGCATGTGACACCAGTCTCACACCAGCCAGCATGTGACACCTTTAGTCTCGCACCAGCCAGCATGTGACACCACTAGTCTCACACCAGCCAGCATGTGACACCACCAGCCAGCATGTGACACCACCAGTATCACACCACCCAGAATGGGACACCACCAGTCAAACACCAGCCAGCATGTGACACCACCAGTCACCAGCCAGCATGTGAAACCACCAGTCTCACAGCAGCCAGCATGTGACACCACCAGTCTCACACCAGCCATCATGTGACACCACCAGTCACATACCAGACAGCATGTGACACCCCCAGTCACTAGCCAGCATGTGACACCACCAGTCACACACCAGCCAGCATGTGACACCACCAGTCTCATACCAGCCAGCAAATGACACCACCAGTCTCACAGCAGCCAGCTTGTGACGCCACCAGTCTCACACCAGCCGGCATGTGACACCACCAGTCTGACACCAGCCAGCATGTGACCCCACCAGTCACACCAGCCAGCATGTGACACCACCAGCCAGCATGTGACACCACCAGCCAGCATGTGACACCACCAGTCACACACCAGCCAGCATGTGACACCACCAGTCACACACCAGCCAGCATGTGACACCACCAGTCACACACCAGCCAGCATGTGACACCACCAGTCACACACCAGCCAGCATGTGACACCACCAGTCTCACACCAGCCAGCATGTGACACCACCAGTCTCACACCAGCCAGCATGTGACACCACCAGTCTCACATTAGCCAGCATGTGACACCACCCTTCACACCAGCCAGCATGTGACACCACCAGCCAGCATGTGACACCACCAGCCAGCATGTGTCACCACCAGCCAGCATGTGACACCAGTCTCACACCAGCCAGCATGTGACACCACCAGTCGCACACCAACAGGCATGTGACACCACCAGTCACACACCAGCCAGCTTGTGACACCAGTCTCACACCAGCCAGCATGTGACACCACCAGTCTCACACCACCCAGCATGGGACACCACCAGTCTCACACCACCCAGCATGTGACACCACCAGTCACACACCACCCAGCATGTGACACCACCAGTCTCACAGCATTCAGCATGTGACACCACCAGTCTCACACCAGCCAGCATGTGACACCACCAGTCACATACCAGCCAGCATGTGACACCACCAGTCACCAGCCAGCATGTGACACCACCAGTGTCACACCAGCCAGCATGTGACACCACCAGTCACACACCAGCCAGCATGTGACACCACCAGTCTCACACCAGCTAGCATGTGACACCACCAGTCTCACACCAGCCAGCATGTGACACCACCAGTCTCACACCAGCCAGCATGTGACACAACCAGTCACACACCAGCCAGTATGTGACACCACCAGTCACACACCAGCCAGCATAGGACACCACCAGTGTCACACCAGCATGCATGTGACACCACCAGTCACACACCAGCCAGCATGTGACACCACCAGTCACACACCAGCCAGCATGTGACACCACCAGTCACACCAGCCAGCATGTGACACCAGTCTCACACCAGCCAGCATGTGACACCTTTAGTCTCGCACCAGCCAGCATGTGACACCACTAGTCTCACACCAGCCAGCATGTGACACCACCAGCCAGCATGTGACACCACCAGTATCACAACACCCAGAATGGGACACCACCAGTCAAACACCAGCCAGCATGTGACACCACCAGTCACCAGCCAGCATGTGAAACCACCAGTCTCACAGCAGCCAGCATGTGACACCACCAGTCTCACACCAGCCATCATGTGACACCACCAGTCACATACCAGACAGCATGTGACACCCCCAGTCACTAGCCAGCATGTGACACCACCAGTCACACACCAGCCAGCATGTGACACCACCAGTCTCACACCAGCCAGCAAATGACACCACCAGTCTCACAGCAGCCAGCTTGTGACGCCACCAGTCTCACACCAGCCGGCATGTGACACCACCAGTCTGACACCAGCCAGCATGTGACCCCACCAGTCACACCAGCCAGCATGTGACACCACCAGCCAGCATGTGACACCACCAGTCACACACCAGCCAGCATGTGACACCACCAGTCTCACACCAGCCAGCATGTGACACCACCAGTCACACACCAGCCAGCATGTGACACCACCAGTCACACACCAGCCAGCATGTGACACCACCAGTCACACACCAGCCAGCATGTGACACCACCAGTCTCACACCAGCCAGCATGTGACACCACCAGTCTCACACCAGCCAGCATGTGACACCACCAGTCTCACATTAGCCAGCATGTGACACCACCCTTCACACCAGCCAGCATGTGACACCACCAGCCAGCATGTGACACCACCAGCCAGCATGTGACACCACCAGCCAGCATGTGACACCAGTCTCACACCAGCCAGCATGTGACACCACCAGTCGCACACCAACAGGCATGTGACACCACCAGTCACACACCAGCCAGCTTGTGACACCAGTCTCACACCAGCCAGCATGTGACACCACCAGTCTCACACCACCCAGCATGGGACACCACCAGTCTCACACCACCCAGCATGTGACACCACCAGTCACACACCACCCAGCATGTGACACCACCAGTCTCACAGCATCCAGCATGTGACACCACCAGTCTCACACCAGTTATCATGTAACACCACCAGTCACATACCAGCCAGCATGTGACACCACCAGTCACCAGCCAGAATGTGACACCACTAGTCACACACCAGCCAGCATGAGACACCACCAGTCTCACACCAGCCAGCATGTGACACAACCAGTCTCACAGCAGCCAGCATGTGACACCACCAGGCTCACGCCAGCCAGCATGTGACACCACCAGTCTCACACCAGCTAGCATGTGACACCACCAGTCACACCAGCCAGCATGTGACCCCACCAGCCAGCATGTGACACCACCAGCCAGCATGTGACACCACCAGTCACACACCAGCCAGCATGTGACACCACGAGTCTCACACCAGCCAGCATGTGACACTACCACTCACACACCAGCCAGCATGTGACACCACCAGTCACACACCAGCCAGCATGTGACACCACCAGTCACACACCAGCCAGCATGTGACACCACCAGTCACACACCAGCCAGCATGTGACACCACCAGTCTCACACCAGCCAGCATGTGACACCACCAGTCTCACAGCAGCCAGCATGTGACACAACCAGTCACACACCAGCCAGCATGTGACACCACCAGTCACACACCAGCCAGCATAGGACACCACCAGTGTCACACCAGCATGCATGTGACACCACCAGTCACACACCAGCCAGCATGTGATACCACCAGTCACACACCAGCCAGCATGTGACACCACCAGTCACACCAGCCAGCATGTGACACCAGTCTCACACCAGCCAGCATGTGACACCTTTAGTCTCGCACCAGCCAGCATGTGACACCACCAGCCAGCATGTGACACCACCAGTATCACACCACCCAGAATGGGACACCACCAGTCAAACACCAGCCAGCATGTGACACCACCAGTCACCAGCCAGCATGTGAAACCACCAGTCTCACAGCAGCCAGCATGTGACACCACCAGTCTCACACCAGCCATCATGTGACACCACCAGTCACATACCAGACAGCATGTGACACCCCCAGTCACTAGCCAGCATGTGACATCACCAGTCACACACCAGCCAGCATGTGACACCACCAGTCTCACACCAGCCAGCAAATGACACCACCAGTCTCACAGCAGCCAGCTTGTGACGCCACCAGTCTCACACCAGCCGGCATGTGACACCACCAGTCTGACACCAGCCAGCCTGTGACCCCACCAGTCACACCAGCCAGCATGTGACACCACCAGCCAGCATGTGACACCACCAGTCACACACCAGCCAGCATGTGACACCACCAGTCTCACACCAGCCAGCATGTGACACCACCAGTCACACACCAGCCAGCATGTGACACCACCAGTCACACACCAGCCAGCATGTGACACCACCAGTCACACACCAGCCAGCATGTGACACCACCAGTCTCACACCAGCCAGCATGTGACACCACCAGTCTCACACCAGCCAGCATGTGACACCACCAGTCTCACATTAGCCAGCATGTGACACCACCCTTCACACCAGCCAGCATGTGACACCACCAGCCAGCATGTGACACCACCAGCCAGCATGTGACACCACCAGCCAGCATGTGACACCACCAGCCAGCATGTGACACCACCAGCCAGCATGTGACACCACCAGCCAGCATGTGACACCAGTCTCACACCAGCCAGCATGTGACACCACCAGTCGCACACCAACAGGCATGTGACACCACCAGTCACACACCAGCCAGCTTGTGACACCAGTCTCACACCAGCCAGCATGTGACACCACCAGTCTCACACCACCCAGCATGGGACACCACCAGTCTCACACCACCCAGCATGTGACACCACCAGTCTCACAGCAGCCAGCATGTGACACCACCAGTCTCACACCAGTTATCATGTGACACCACCAGTCACATACCAGCCAGCATGTGACACCACCAGTCACCAGCCAGAATGTGACACCACTAGTCACACACCAGCCAGCATGAGACACCACCAGTCTCACACCAGCCAGCATGTGACACAACCAGTCTCACAGCAGCCAGCATGTGACACCACCAGGCTCACGCCAGCCAGCATGTGACACCACCAGTCTCACACCAGCTAGCATGTGACACCACCAGTCACACCAGCCAGCATGTGACCCCACCAGCCAGCATGTGACACCACCAGCCAGCATGTGACACCACCAGTCACACACCAGCCAGCATGTGACACCACGAGTCTCACACCAGCCAGCATGTGACACTACCAGTCACACACCAGCCAGCATGTGACACCACCAGTCACACACCAGCCAGCATGTGACACCACCAGTCACACACCAGCCAGCATGTGACACCACCAGTCTCACACCAGCCAGCATGTGACACCACCAGTCTCACAGCAGCCAGCATGTGACACCACCAGTCTCACACCAGTTATCATGTGACACCACCAGTCACATACCAGCCAGCATGTGACACCACCAGTCACCAGCCAGAATGTGACACCACTAGTCACACACCAGCCAGCATGAGACACCACCAGTCTCACAGCAGCCAGCATGTGACACAACCAGTCTCACAGCAGCCAGCATGTGACACCACCAGGCTCACGCCAGCCAGCATGTGACACCACCAGTCTCACACCAGCTAGCATGTGACACCACCAGTCACACCAGCCAGCATGTGACCCCACCAGCCAGCATGTGACACCACCAGCCAGCATGTGACACCACCAGTCACACACCAGCCAGCATGTGACACCACGAGTCTCACACCAGCCAGCATGTGACACTACCAGTCACACACCAGCCAGCATGTGACACCACCAGTCACACACCAGCCAGCATGTGACACCACCAGTCACACACCAGCCAGCATGTGACACCACCAGTCTCACACCAGCCAGCATGTGACACCACCAGTCTCACAGCAGCCAGCATGTGACACAACCAGTCACACACCAGCCAGCATGTGACACCACCAGTCTCACACCAGCCAGCATAGGACACCACCAGTGTCACACCAGCATGCATGTGACACCACCAGTCACACACCAGCCAGCATGTGACACCACCAGTCACACACCAGCCAGCATGTGACACCACCAGTCACACCAGCCAACATGTGACACCAGTCTCACACCAGCCAGCATGTGACACCTTTAGTCTCGCACCAGCCAGCATGTGACACCACTAGTCTCACACCAGCCAGCATGTGACACCACCAGCCAGCATGTGACACCACCAGTATCACACCACCCAGAATGGGACACCACCAGTCAAACACCAGCCAGCATGTGACACCACCAGTCACCAGCCAGCATGTGAAACCACCAGTCTCACAGCAGCCAGCATGTGACACCACCAGTCTCACACCAGCCATCATGTGACACCACCAGTCACATACCAGACAGCATGTGACACACCCAGTCACTAGCCAGCATGTGACACCACCAGTCACACACCAGCCAGCATGTGACACCACCAGTCTCATACCAGCCAGCAAATGACACCACCAGTCTCACACCAGCCGGCATGTGACACCACCAGTCTGACACCAGCCAGCATGTGACCCCACCAGTCACACCAGCCAGCATGTGACACCACCAGCCAGCATGTGACACCACCAGCCAGCATGTGACACCACCAGCCAGCATGTGACACCACCAGTCACACACCAGCCAGCATGTGACACCACCAGTCACACACCAGCCAGCATGTGACACCACCAGTCACACACCAGCCAGCATGTGACACCACCAGTCACACACCAGCCAGCATGTGACACCACCAGTCTCACACCAGCCAGCATGTGACACCACCAGTCTCACACCAGCCAGCATGTGACACCACCAGTCTCACATTAGCCAGCATGTGACACCACTCTTCACACCAGCCAGCATGTGACACCACCAGCCAGCATGTGACACCACCAGCCAGCATGTGACACCACCAGCCAGCATGTGACACCAGTCTCACACCAGCCAGCATGTGACACCACCAGTCGCACACCAACAGGCATGTGACACCACCAGTCACACACCAGCCAGCTTGTGACACCAGTCTCACACCAGCCAGCATGTGACACCACCAGTCTCACACCACCCAGCATGGGACACCACCAGTCTCACACCACCCAGCATGTGACACCACCAGTCACACACCACCCAGCATGTGACACCACCAGTCTCACAGCATTCAGCATGTGACACCACCAGTCTCACACCAGTTATCATGTAACACCACCAGTCACATACCAGCCAGCATGTGACACCACCAGTCACCAGCCAGAATGTGACACCACTAGTCACACACCAGCCAGCATGAGACACCACCAGTCTCACACCAGCTAGCATGTGACACAACCAGTCTCACAGCAGCCAGCATGTGACACCACCAGGCTCACGCCAGCCAGCATGTGACACCACCAGTCTCACACCAGCTAGCATGTGACACCACCAGTCACACCAGCCAGCATGTGACCCCACCAGCCAGCATGTGACACCTCCAGCCAGCATGTGACACCACCAGTCACACACCAGCCAGCATGTGACACCACGAGTCTCACACCAGCCAGCATGTGACACTACCAGTCACACACCAGCCAGCATGTGACACCACCAGTCACACACCAGCAAGCATGTGACACCACCAGTCACACACCAGCCAGCATGTGACACCACCAGTCTCACACCAGCCAGCATGTGACACCACCAGTCTCACAGCAGCCAGCATGTGACACCACCAGTCTCACACCAGTTATCATGTGACACCACCAGTCACATACCAGCCAGCATGTGACACCACCAGTCACCAGCCAGAATGTGACACCACTAGTCACACACCAGCCAGCATGAGACACCACCAGTCTCACACCAGCCAGCATGTGACACAACCAAACTCACAGCAGCCAGCATTTGACACCACCAGGCTCACACCAGCCAGCATGTGACACCACCAGTCTCACACCAGCTAGCATGTGACACCACCAGTCACACCAGCCAGCATGTGACCCCACCAGCCAGCATGTGACACCACCAGCCAGCATGTGACACCACCAGTCACACACCAGCCAGCATGTGACACCACGAGTCTCACACCAGCCAGCATGTGACACCACCAGTCACACACCAGCCAGCATGTGACACCACCAGTCACACACCAGCCAGCATGTGACACCACCAGTCACACACCAGCCAGCATGTGACACCACCAGTCTCACACCAGCCAGCATGTGACACCACCAGTCTCACACCAGCCAGCATGTGACACCATCAGTCTCACACCAGGCAGCATGTGACACCACCAGTCACACACCAGCCAGCATGTGACTCCACTAGCCAACATGTGACACCACCAGTCACACACCAGCCAGCATGTTACACCACCAGTCATACACCAGCCAGCATGTGACACCACCAGTCACACACCAGCCAGCATGTGACACCACCAGTCGCACACCAGCCAGCATGTGACACCACCAGTCAAACACCAGCCAGCATGTGACACCAGTCTCACACCAGCCAGCATTTGACACCACCAGCCAACATGTGACACCATCAGTCTCACACCAGCCAGCATGTGACACCACCAGTCTCACACCAGACAGCTTGTGACACCACCAGCCAGCATGTGACCCCACCAGTCACACACCAGCCAGCATGTGACACCACCAGTCACCAGCCAGCATGTAACACCACCAGTCTCACAGCAGCCAGCATGTGACACCACCAGTCTCACACCAGCCAGCATGTGACACCACCAGTCACATACCAGCCAGCATGTGACACCACCAGTCACCAGCCAGCATGTGACATCACCAGTCACACACCAGCCAGCATGTGACACCACCAGCCAGCATATGACACTAGTAGTCTCACACCAGCCAGCATATGACACCACCAGTGTCACACCAGCCAGCATGTGACACCACCAGTCACACACCAGCCAGCATGTAACACCACCAGTCTCACACCAGCTAGCATGTGACACCACCAGTCTCACACCAGCCAGCATGTGACACCACCAGCCTGCATGTGACACCACCAGTCTCACACCAGTAAGCATGTGACACAACCAGTCACACACCAGCCAGCATGTGACACTACCAGTCACACACCAGCCAGCATGTGACACCACCAGTCTCACACCAGCATGCATGTGACACCACCAGTCACACACCAGCCAGCATGTGACACCACCAGTCACACACCAGCCAGCATGTGACACCACCAGTCACACCAGCCAGCATGTGACACCACCAGCAAGCATGTGACACCAGTCTCACACCAGCCAGCATGTGACACAACCAGTCGCACACCAACCAGCATGTGACACCACCAGTCACACCAGCCAGCATGTGACACCAGTCTCACACCAGCCAGCATGTGACACCACCAGTCGCACACCAGCCAGCATGTGACACCACCAGTCACACCAGCCAGCATGTGACACCACCAGTCACACACCAGCCAGCATGTGACACCACCAGTCTCACACCAGCCAGCATGTGACACCACCAGTCACACACCAGCCAGCATGTGACACCACCAGTCACACACCAGCCAGCATGTGACACCACCAGTCACACACCAACCAGCATGTGACACCACCAGTCACACACCAGCCAGCATGTGACACCACCAGTCACACACCAGCCAGCATGTGACACCACCAGTCTCACACCAGCCAGCATGTGACACCAACAGTCTCACACCAGCCAGCATGTGACACCACCAGTCTCACATTAGCCAGCATGTGACACCACCCTTCACACCAGCCAGCATGTGACACCACCAGCCAGCATGTGACACCACCAGCCAGCATGTGACACCACCAGCCAGCATGTGACACCAGTCTCACACCAGCCAGCATGTGACACCACCAGTCGCACACCAACAGGCATGTGACACCACCAGTCTCACACCAGCCAGCATGTGACACCAGTCTCACACCAGCCAGCATGTGACACAACCAGCCAGCATGTGACACTACCAGTCTCACACCACCCAGCATTTGACACCACCAGTCTCACACCACCCAGCATGTGACACCACCAGTCTCACACCACCCAGCTTGTGACACCACCAGTCACACACCAGCCAGCATGTGACATCACCAGTCACCAGCCAGCATGTGACACCACCAGTCTCACAGCAGCCAGCATGCGACACCACCAGTCTCACACAAGTTATCATGTGACACCACCAGTCACATACCAACCAGCATGTGACACCACCAGTCACCAACCAGAATGTGACACCACTAGTCAAACACCAGCCAGCATGAGACACCACCAGTCTCACAGCAGCCAGCATATGACACCACCAGTCTCACAGCAGCCAGCATGTGACACCACCAGTCTCACACCAGCCAGCATGTGACACCACCAGTCTCACACCAGCTAGCATGTGACACCACCAGTCACACCAGGCAGCAAGTGACACCACCAGCCAGCATGTGACACCACCAGCCAGCATGTGACACCACCAGTCACACACCAGCCAGCATGTGACACCACGAGTCTCACACCAGCCAGCATGTGACACCACCAGTCACACACCAGCCAGCATGTGACACCACCAGTCACACACCAGCCAGCATGTGACACCACCAGTCACACACCAGCCAGCATGTGACACCACCTGTCTCACACCAGCCAGCATGTGACACCACCAGTCTCACACCAGCCAGCATGTGACACCACCAGTCACACACCAGCCAGCATGTGACACCACCAGCCAACATGTGACACCACCAGTCACACACCAGCCAGCATGTGACACCACCAGCCAACATGTGACACCACCAGTCACACACCAGCCAGCATGTGACACCACCAGTCATACACCAGCCAGCATGTGACACCACCAGTCACACACCAGCCAGCATGTGACCCCACCAGTCGCACACCAGACAGCATGTGACACCACCAGCCAACATGTGACACCACCAGTCACACACCAGCCAGCATGTGACACCACCAGCCAACATGTGACACCACCAGTCACACACCAGCCAGCATGTGACACCACCAGTCATACACCAGCCAGCATGTGACACCACCAGTCACACACCAGCCAGCATGTGACCCCACCAGTCGCACACCAGACAGCATGTGACACCACCAGTCACACACCAGCCAGCATGTGACACCAGTCTCACACCAGCCAGCATGTGACACCACCAGTCGCACACCAGCCAGCATGTGACACCACCAGTCACACCAGCCAGCATGTGACACCACCAGCCAGCATGTGACACCACCAGTCACACACCAGCCAGCATGTGACACCACCAGTCTCTCACCAGCCAGCATGTGACACCACCAGTCACACACCAGCCAGCATGTGACACCACCAGTCACACACCAGCCAGCATGTGACACCACCAGTCACACACCAACCAGCATGTGACACCACCAGTCACACACCAGCCAGCATGTGACACCACCAGTCACACACCAGCCAGCATGTGACACCACCAGTCTCACACCAGCCAGCATGTGACACCAACAGTCTCACACCAGCCAGCATGTGACACCACCAATCTCACATTAGCCAGCATGTGACACCACCCTTCACACCAGCCAGCATGTGACACCACCAGCCAGCATGTGACACCACCGGCCAGCATGTGACACCACCAGCCAGCATGTGACACCACCAGCCAGCATGTTACACCACCAGCCAGCATGTGACACCAGTCTCACACCAGCCAGCATGTGACACCACCAGTCGCACACCAACAGGCATGTGACACCACCAGTCTCACACCAGCCAGCATGTGACACCAGTCTCACACCAGCCAGCATGTGACACAACCAGCCAGCATGTGACACTACCAGTCTCGCACCACCCAGCATGGGACACCACCAGTCTCACACCACCCAGCATGTGACACCACCAGTCTCACACCACCCAGCATGTGACACCACCAGTCACACACCAGCCAGCATGTGACACCACCAGTCACCAGCCAGCATGTGACACCACCAGTCTCACAGCAGCCAGCATGCGACACCACCAGTCTCACACCAGTTATCATGTGACACCACCAGTCACATACCAACCAGCATGTGACACCACCAGTCACCAACCAGAATGTGACACCACTAGTCAAACACCAGCCAGCATGAGACACCACCAGTCTCACACCAGCCAGCATATGACACCACCAGTCTCACAGCAGCCAGCATGTGACACCACCAGTCTCACACCAGCCAGCATGTGACACCACCAGTCTCACACCAGCTAGCATGTGACACCACCAGTCACACCAGGCAGCAAGTGACACCACTAGCCAGCATGTGACACCACCAGCCAGCATGTGACACCACCAGTCACACACCAGCCAGCATGTGACACCACGAGTCTCACACCAGCCAGCATGTGACACCACCAGTCACACACCAGCCAGCATGTGACACCACCAGTCACACACCAGCCAGCATGTGACACCACCAGTCACACACCAGACAGCATGTGACCCCACCAGTCGCACACCAGACAGCATGTGACACCACCAGCCAACATGTGACACCACCAGTCACACACCAGCCAGCATGTGACACCACCAGCCAACATGTGACACCACCACTTACACACCAGCCAGCATGTGACACCACCAGTCATACACCAGCCAGCATGTGACACCACCAGTCACACACCAGCCAGCATGTGACCCCACCAGTCGCACACCAGACAGCATGTGACACCACCAGTCACACACCAGCCAGCATGTGACACCAGTCTCACACCAGCCAGCAAGTGACACCACCAGCCAGCATGTGACAACAGTCTCACACCAGCCAGCATGTGACACCACCAGTCAGCATGTGACACCATCAGTCTCACACCAGCCAGCATGTGACACCACCAGTCTCACACCAGACAGGTTGTGACACCACCAGCCAGCATGTGACACCACCAGTCACACACCAGCCAGCATGTGACACCACCAGTCACTAGCCAGCATGTGACACCACTAGTCTCCCAGCAGCCAGCATGTGACACCACCAGTCTCACACCAGCCAGCATGTGACACCACCAGTCACATACCAGCCAGCATGTGACACCACCAGTCACCAGCCAGCATGTGACACAACCAGTCACACACCATCCAGCATGTGACACCACCAGCCAGCATGTGACACTAGTAGTCTCACACCAGCCAGCATATGACACCACCAGTGTCACACCAGCCAGCATGTAACACCACCAGTCACACACCAGCCAGTATGTGACACCACCAGTCTCACACCAGCTAGCATGTGACACCACCAGTCTCACACCAGCCAGCATGTGACACCACCAGCCAGCATGTGACACCACCAGCCAGCATGTGACACCACCAGTCTCACACCAGTAAGCATGTGACACAACCAGTCACACACCAGCCAGCATGTGACACCACCAGTCACACACCAGCCAGCATTTGACACCACCAGTCTCAAACCAGCCAGCATGTGACACCACCAGTCACACACCAGCCAGCATGTGACACCACCAGTCACACACCAGCCAGCATGTGACACCACCAGTCACACCAGCCAGCATGTGACACCACCAGTCTCACACCACCCAGCATGTGACACCACCAGTCACACACCAGCCAGCATTTGACACCACCAGTCTCAAACCAGCCAGCATGTGACACCACCAGTCACACACCAGCCAGCATGTGACACCACCAGTCACACACCAGCCAGCATGTGACACCACCAGTCACACCAGCCAGCATGTGACACCACCAGTCTCACACCACCCAGCATGTGACACCACCAGTCACACACCAGCCAGCATGTGACACCACCAGTCACCAGCCAGCATGTGACACCACCAGTCTCACAGCGGCAAGCATGTGACACCACCAGTCTCACACCAGCCATCATGTGACACCACCAGTCTCATACCAGCCAGCATGTGACACCACCAGTCACCAGGCAGCATGTGACAGCACCAGTCACACACCAGCCTTCATGTGACACCATTAGTCACACACCAGCCAGCATGTGACACCACCAGTCACACACCAGCCAGCATGTGACACCACCAGTCACACCAGCCAGCATGTGACACCACCAGTCTCACACCACCCAGCATGTGACACCACCAGTCACACACCAGCCAGCATGTGACACCACCAGTCACCAGCCAGCATGTGACACCACCAGTCTCACAGCGGCAAGCATGTGACACCACCAGTCTCACACCAGCCATCATGTGACACCACCAGTCACACCAGCCAGCATGTGACACCACCAGTCTCACACCACCCAGCATGTGACACCACCAGTCACACACCAGCCAGCATGTGACACCACCAGTCACCAGCCAGCATGTGACACCACCAGTCTCACAGCGGCAAGCATGTGACACCACCAGTCTCACACCAGCCATCATGTGACACCACCAGTCTCATACCAGCCAGCATGTGACACCACCAGTCACCAGGCAGCATGTGACAGCACCAGTCACACACCAGCCAGCATGTGACACCACCAGTCTCACACCAGGCAGCATGTGACACCACCAGTCACACACCAGCTAGGATGTGACACCACCAGTCATACACCAGCCAGCATGTGACACCACCAGTCTCACATCAGCCAGCATGTGACACCACCAGTCTCACACCAGCCAGCATGTGACACCACCCTTCTCACCAGCCAGCATGTGACACCACCAGCCAGCATGTGACACCAGTCTCACACCAGCCAGCATGTGACACCACCAGTCGCACAACCACCAGCATGTGACACCACCAGTCACACAACAGCCAGCATGTGACACCAGTCTCACACCAGCCAGCATGTGACACCACCAGCCAGCATGTGACACCACCAGCCAGCATGTGACACCACCAGTCTCACACCACCCAGCATGGGACACCACCAGTCTCACACCACCCAGCATGTGACACCGCCAGTCACACAGCAGCCAGCATGTTACACCACCAGTCTCACACCAGTTATCATGTGACACCACCAGTCACATACCAGCCAGCATGGGACACCACCAGTCACCAGCCAGAATGTGACACCACCAGTCACACACCAGCCAGCATGAGACACCACCAGTCTCACACCTGCCAGCATGTGACACCACCAGTCTCACAGCAGCCAGCATGTGACACCACCAGTCTCACACCAGCCAGCATGTGACACCACCAGTCTCACACCAGCCAGCATGTGACACCACCAGTCACACCAGCCAGCATGTGACACCACCAGCCAGCATGTGACACCACCAGTCACACACCAGCCAGCATGTGACACCACCAGTCTCACACCAGCAAGCATGTGACACCTCCAGGTACACACCAGTCAGCATGTGACACCACCAGTCACACACCAGCCAGCATGTGACACCACCAGTCACACACCAGCCACCATGTGACACCACCAGTCTCACACCAGCCAGCTTGTGACACCACCAGCCAGCATATGACACCACCAGCCAGCATGTGACACCACCAGCCAGCATGTGACACCAGTCTCATACCAGCCAGCATGTGACACCACCAGTCGCACACCAACCAGCATGTGACACCACCAGTCACACACCAGCCAGCATGTGACACCAGTCTCACACCAGCCAGCATGTGACACCTTCAGTCTCGCACCAGCCAGCATGTGACACCACCAGTCTCACACCAGCCAGCATGTGACACCACCAGTCACACACCAGCCAGCATGTGACACCACCAGTCACACCAGCCAGCATGTGACACCACCAGTCTCACACCACCCAGCATGTGACACCACCAGTCACACACCAGCCAGCATGTGACACCACCAGTCACCAGCCAGCATGTGACACCACCAGTCTCACAGCGGCAAGCATGTGACACCACCAGTCTCACACCAGCCATCATGTGACACCACCAGTCTCATACCAGCCAGCATGTGACACCACCAGTCACCAGGCAGCATGTGACAGCACCAGTCACACACCAGCCTTCATGTGACACCATTAGTCACATACCAGCCAGCATGTGACACCATCAGTCACCAGGCAGCATTTGACAGCACCAGTCACACACCAGCCAGCATGTGACACCACCAGTCTCACACCAGGCAGCATGTGACACCACCAGTCACACACCAGCTAGGATGTGACACCACCAGTCACACACCAGCCAGCATGTGACACCACCAGTCTCACATCAGCCAGCATGTGACACCACCAGTCTCACACCAGCCAGCATGTGACACCACCCTTCTCACCAGCCAGCATGTGACACCACCAGCCAGCATGTGACACCAGTCTCACACCAGCCAGCATGTGACACCACCAGTCGCACACCCACCAGCATGTGACACCACCAGTCACACAACAGCCAACATGTGACACCAGTCTCACACCAGCCAGCATGTGACACCACCAGCCAGCATGTGACACCACCAGTCTCACACCACCCAGCATGGGACACCACCAGTCTCACACCACCCAGCATGTGACACCGCCAGTCACACAGCAGCCAGCATGTTACACCACCAGTCTCACACCAGTTATCATGTGACACCACCAGTCACATACCAGCCAGCATGGGACACCACCAGTCACCAGCCAGAATGTGACACCACTAGTCACACACCAGCCAGCATGAGACACAACCAGTCTCACACCTGCCAGCATGTGACACCACCAGTCTCACAGCAGCCAGCATGTGACACCACCAGTCTCACACCAGCCAGCATGTGACACCACCAGTCTCACACCAGCCAGCATGTGACACCACCAGTCACACCAGCCAGCATGTGACACCACCAGCCAGCATGTGACACCACCAGTCACACACCAGCCAGCATGTGACACCACCAGTCTCACACCAGCAAGCATGTGACACCACCAGTCACACACCAGTCAGCATGTGACACCACCAGTCACACACCAGCCAGCATGTGACACCACCAGTCACACACCAGGCACCATGTGACACCACCAGTCTCACACCAGCCAGCATGTGACACCAGTCTCACACCAGCCAGCATGTGACACCTTCAGTCTCGCACCAGCCAGCATGTGACACCACCAGTCTCACACCAGCCAGCATGTGACACCACCAGCCAGCATGTGACACCACCAGTCTCACACCACCCAGCATGGGACACCACCAGTCTCACACCAACCAGCATGTGACACCACCAGTCTCACACCAGCCAGCATGTGACACCACCAGTCTCACACCACCCAGCATTTGACACCACCAGTCAACATGTGACACCACCAGTCACACACCAGCCAGCATGTGACACCACCAGCCAACATGTGACACCACCAGTCACACACCAGCCAGCATGTGACACCACCAGTCATACACCAGCCAGCATGTGACACCACCAGTCAGACACCAGCCAGCATGTGACCCCAACAGTCGCACACCAGACAGCATGTGACACCACCAGTCACACACCAGCCAGCATGTGACACCAGTCTCACACCAGCCAGCAAGTGACACCACCAGCCAGCATGTGACACCAGTCTCACACCAGCCAGCATGTGACACCAGTCTCACACCAGCCAGCATGTGACACCACCAGCCAGCATGTGACACCATCAGTCTCACACCAGCCAGCATGTGACACCACCAGTCTCACACCAGACAGCTTGTGACACCACCAGCCAGCATGTGACACCACCAGTCACACACCAGCCAGCATGTGACACCACCAGTCATTAGCCAGCATGTGACACCACTAGTCTCCCAGCAGCCAGCATGTGACACCACCAGTCTCACACCAGCCAGCATGTGACACCACCAGTCACATACCAGCCAGCATGTGACACCACCAGTCACCAGCCAGCATGTGACACAACCAGTCACACACCATCCAGCATGTGACACCACCAGCCAGCTTGTGACACTAGTAGTCTCACACCAGCCAGCATATGACACCACCATTGTCACACCAGCCAGCATGTAACACCACCAGTCACACACCAGCCAGTATGTGACACCACCAGTCTCACACCAGCTAGCATGTGACACCACCAGTCTCAAACCAGCCAGCATGTGACACCACCAGCCAGCATGTGACACCACCAGCCAGCATGTGACACCACCAGTCTCACACCAGTATGCATGTGACACAACCAGTCACACACCAGCCAGCATGTGACACCTCCAATCACACACCAGCCAGCATTTGACACCACCAGTCTCAAACCAGCCAGCATGCGACACCACCAGTCACACACCAGCCAGCATGTGACACCACCAGTCACACACCAGCCAGCATGTGACACCACCAGTCACACCAGCCAGCATGTGACACCACCAGTCTCACACCACCCAGCATGTGACACCACCAGTCACACACCAGCCAGCATGTGACACCACCAGTCACCAGCCAGCATGTGACACCACCAGTCTCACAGCGGCAAGCATGTGACACCACCAGTCTCACACCAGCCATCATGTGACACCACCAGTCTCATACCAGCCAGCATGTGACACCACCAGTCACCAGGCAGCATGTGACAGCACCAGTCACACCCCAGCCTTCATGTGACACCATTAGTCACATACCAGCCAGCATGTGACACCACCAGTCACCAGGCAGCATTTGACAGCACCAGTCACACACCAGCCAGCATGTGACACCACCAGTCTTACACCAGGCAGCATGTGACACCACCAGTCACACACCAGCTAGGATGTGACACCACCAGTCACACACCAGGCAGCATGTGACACCACCAGTCTCACATCAGCCAGCATGTGACACCACCAGTCTCACACCAGCCAGCATGTGACACCACCCTTCTCACCAGCCAGCATGTGACACCACCAGCCAGCATGTGACACCAGTCTCACACCAGCCAGCATGTGACACCACCAGTCGCACACCCACCAGCATGTGACACCACCAGTCACACAACAGCCAGCATGTGACACCAGTCTCACACCAGCCAGCATGTGACACCACCAGCCTGCATGTGACACCACCAGTCTCACACCACCCAGCATGGGACACCACCAGTCTCACACCACCCAGCATGTGACACCGCCAGTCACACAGCAGCCAGCATGTTACACCACCAGTCTCACACCAGTTATCATGTGACACCACCAGTCACATACCAGCCAGCATGGGACACCACCAGTCACCAGCCAGAATGTGACACCACCAGTCACACACCAGCCAGCATGAGACACCACCAGTCTCACACCAGCCAGCATGTGACACCACCAGTCTCACAGCAGCCAGCATGTGACACCACCAGTCTCACACCAGCCAGCATGTGACACCACCAGTCTCACACCAGCCAGCATGTGACACCACCAGTCACACCAGCCAGCATGTGACACCACCAGCCAGCATGTGACACCACCAGTCACACACCAGCCAGCATGTGACACCACCAGTCTCACACCAGCCAGCATGTGACACCACCAGTCACACCAGCCAGCATGTGACACCACCAGCCAGCATGTGACACCACCAGTCACACACCAGCCAGCATGTGACACCACCAGTCTCACACCAGCAAGCATGTGACACCACCAGTCTCACACCAGCAAGCATGTGACACCACCAGTCACACACCAGTCAGCATGTGACACCACCAGTCACACACCAGCCACCATGTGACACCACCAGTCTAACACCACCCAGCTTGTGACACCACCAGTCTCACACCAGTTAGCATGTGACACCACCAGTCACACCAGCCAGCATGTGACACCACCAGCCAGCATATGACACCACCAGCCAGCATGTGACACCACCAGCCAGCATGTGACACCAGTCTCATACCAGCCAGCATGTGACATCACCAGTCGCACACCAACCAGCATGTGACACCACCAGTCACACACCAGCCAGCATGTGACACCAGTCTCACACCAGCCAGCATGTGACACCTTCAGTCTCGCACCAGCCAGCATGTGACATCACCAGTCTCACACCAGCCAGCGTGTGACACCACCAGCCAGCATGTGACACCACCAGTCTCACACCACCCAGCATGGGACACCACCAGTCTCACACCAGCCAGCATGTGACACCACCAGTCTCACACCAGCCAGCATGTGACACCACCAGTCTCACACCACCCAGCATTTGACACCACCAGTCACACACCAGCCAGCATGTGACACCACCAGTCACCAGCCAGCATGTGACACCACCAGTCTCACAGCAGCCAGCTTGTGACACCACCAGTCTCACACCAGCAATCATGTGACACCACCAGTCACACACCAGACAGCATGTGACACCTCCAGTCACACACCAGCCAGGATGTGACACCACCAGTCACACACCAGCCAGTATGTGACACCACCAGTCTCACACCAGCGAGCATGTGACACCACCAGTCTCACACCAGCCAGCATGTGCCACCACCTTCACACCAGCCAACATGTGACACCACCAGCCAGCATGTGACACCACCAGCCAGCATGTGACACCAGTCTCACACCAGCCAGCATGTGACACCACCAGTCGCACACCAACCAGCATGTGACACCACCAGTCACACAACAGCCAGCATGTGACACCACTAGCCAGCATGTGACACCACCAGTCTCACACCACCCAGCATGTGACACCACCTGTCACACACCAGCTAGCATGTGACACCACCAGTTACCAGCCAGCATGTGACACCACCAGTCTCACACCAGTTATCATGTGACACCACCAGTCACATACCAGCCAGCATGGGACACCACCAGTCACCAGCCAGAATGTGACACCACCAATCACACACCAGCCAGCATGAGACACCACGAGTCTCACAAAAGCCAGCATGTGACACCACCAGTCTCACAGCAGCCAGCATGTGACACCACCAGTCTCAAACCAGCCAGCATGTGACACCACCAGCCAGCATGTGACACCACCAGCCAGCATGTGACACCACCAGTCTCACACCAGTAAGCATGTGACACAACCAGTCACACACCAGCCAGCATGTGACACCTCCAGTCACACACACCAGCAAGCATTTGACACCACCAGTCTCAAACCAGACAGCATGCGACACCACCAGTCACACACCAGCCAGCATGTGACACCACCAGTCACACACCAGCCAGCATGTGACACCACCAGTCACACCAGCCAGCATGTGACACCACCAGTCTCACACCACCCAGCATGTGACACCACCAGTCACACATCAGCCAGCATGTGACACCACCAGTCACCAGCCAGCATGTGACACCACCAGTCTCACAGCGGCAAGCATGTGACACCACCAGTCTCACACCAGTCATCATGTGACACCACCAGTCTCATACCAGCCAGCATGTGACACCACCAGTCACCAGGCAGCATGTGACAGCACCAGTCACACACCAGCCTTCATGTGACACCATTAGTCACATACCAGCCAGCATGTGACACCACCAGTCACCAGGCAGCATTTGACAGCACCAGTCACACACCAGCCAGCATGTGACACCACCAGTCTCACACCAGGCAGCATGTGACACCACCAGTCACACACCAGCTAGGATGTGACACCACCAGTCACACACCAGGCAGCATGTGACAACACCAGTCTCACATCAGCCAGCATGTGACACCACCAGTCTCACACCAGCCAGCATGTGACACCACCCTTCTCACCAGCCAGCATGTGACACCACCAGCCAGCATGTGACACCAGTCTCACACCAGCCAGCATGTGACACCACCAGTCGCACACCCACCAGCATGTGACACCACCAGTCACACAACAGCCAGCATGTGACACCAGTCTCACACCAGCCAGCATGTGACACCACCAGCCAGCATGTGACACCACCAGTCTCACACCACCCAGTATGGGACACCACCAGTCTCACACCACCCAGCATGTGACACCGCCAGTCACACAGCAGCCAGCATGTTACACCACCAGTCTCACACCAGTTATCATGTGACACCACCAGTCACATACCAGCCAGCATGGGACACCACCAGTCACCAGCCACAATGTGACACCACCAGTCACACACCAGCCAGCATGAGACACCACCACTCTCACACCAGCCAGCATGTGACACCACCAGTCTCACAGCAGCCAGCATGTGACACCACCAGTCTCACACCAGCCAGCATGTGACACCACCAGTCTCACACCAGCCAGCATGTGACACCACCAGTCACACCAGCCAGCATGTGACACCACCAGCCAGCATGTGACACCACCAGTCACACACCAGCCAGCATGTGACACCAGTCTCACACCAGCCAGCATGTGACACCTTCAGTCTCGCACCAGCCAGCATGTGACACCACCAGTCTCACACCAGCCAGCATGTGACACCACCAGTCACACACCAGCCAGCATGTGACACCACCAGTCACACCAGCCAGCATGTGACACCACCAGTCTCACACCACCCAGCATGTGACACCACCAGTCACACACCAGCCAGCATGTGACACCACCAGTCACCAGCCAGCATGTGACACCACCAGTCTCACAGCGGCAAGCATGTGACACCACCAGTCTCACACCAGCCATCATGTGACACCACCAGTCTCATACCAGCCAGCATGTGACACCACCAGTCACCAGGCAGCATGTGACAGCACCAGTCACACACCAGCCTTCATGTGACACCATTAGTCACATACCAGCCAGCATGTGACACCATCAGTCACCAGGCAGCATTTGACAGCACCAGTCACACACCAGCCAGCATGTGACACCACCAGTCACACACCAGCTAGGATGTGACACCACCAGTCACACACCAGCCAGCATGTGACACCACCAGTCTCACATCAGCCAGCATGTGACACCACCAGTCTCACACCAGCCAGCATGTGACACCACCCTTCTCACCAGCCAGCATGTGACACCACCAGCCAGCATGTGACACCAGTCTCACACCAGCCAGCATGTGACACCACCAGTCGCACACCCACCAGCATGTGACACCACCAGTCACACAACAGCCAACATGTGACACCAGTCTCACACCAGCCAGCATGTGACACCACCAGCCAGCATGTGACACCACCAGTCTCACACCACCCAGCATGGGACACCACCAGTCTCACACCACCCAGCATGTGACACCGCCAGTCACACAGCAGCCAGCATGTTACACCACCAGTCTCACACCAGTTATCATGTGACACCACCAGTCACATACCAGCCAGCATGGGACACCACCAGTCACCAGCCAGAATGTGACACCACTAGTCACACACCAGCCAGCATGAGACACAACCAGTCTCACACCTGCCAGCATGTGACACCACCAGTCTCACAGCAGCCAGCATGTGACACCACCAGTCTCACACCAGCCAGCATGTGACACCACCAGTCTCACACCAGCCAGCATGTGACACCACCAGTCACACCAGCCAGCATGTGACACCACCAGCCAGCATGTGACACCACCAGTCACACACCAGCCAGCATGTGACACCACCAGTCTCACACCAGCAAGCATGTGACACCACCAGTCACACACCAGTCAGCATGTGACACCACCAGTCACACACCAGCCAGCATGTGACACCACCAGTCACACACCAGCCACCATGTGACACCACCAGTCTCACACCAGCCAGCATGTGACACCAGTCTCACACCAGCCAGCATGTGACACCTTCAGTCTCGCACCAGCCAGCATGTGACACCACCAGTCTCACACCAGCCAGCATGTGACACCACCAGCCAGCATGTGACACCACCAGTCTCACACCACCCAGCATGGGACACCACCAGTCTCACACCAGCCAGAATGTGACACCACCAGTCTCACACCAGCCAGCATGTGACACCACCAGTCTCACACCACCCAGCATTTGACACCACCAGTCAACATGTGACACCACCAGTCACACACCAGCCAGCATGTGACACCACCAGCCAACATGTGACACCACCAGTCACACACCAGCCAGCATGTGACACCACCAGTCATACACCAGCCAGCATGTGACACCACCAGTCAGACACCAGCCAGCATGTGACCCCACCAGTCGCACACCAGACAGCATGTGACACCACCAGTCACACACCAGCCAGCATGTGACACCAGTCTCACACCAGCCAGCAAGTGACACCACCAGCCAGCATGTGACACCAGTCTCACACCAGCCAGCATGTGACACCACCAGCCAGCATGTGACACCATCAGTCTCACACCAGCCAGCATGTGACACCACCAGTCTCACACCAGACAGCTTGTGACACCACCAGCCAGCATGTGACACCACCAGTCACACACCAGCCAGCATGTGACACCACCAGTCATTAGCCAGCATGTGACACCACTAGTCTCCCAGCAGCCAGCATGTGACACCACCAGTCTCACACCAGCCAGCATGTGACACCACCAGTCACATACCAGCCAGCATGTGACACCACCAGTCACCAGCCAGCATGTGACACAACCAGTCACACCCCATCCAGCATGTGACACCACCAGTCACACACCAGCCAGCATGTGACACCACCAGTCATTAGCCAGCATGTGACACCACTAGTCTCCCAGCAGCCAGCATGTGACACCACCAGTCTCACACCAGCCAGCATGTGACACCACCAGTCTCACACCAGCAAGCATGTGACACCACCAGTCACACACCAGTCAGCATGTGACACCACCAGTCACACACCAGCCAGCATGTGACACCACCAGTCACACACCAGCCACCATGTGACACCACCAGTCTCACACCAGCAAGCATGTGACACCACCAGTCACACACCAGCCAGCATGTGACACCACCAGTCACACCAGCCAGCATGTGACACCACCAGCCAGCATATGACACCACCAGCCAGCATATGACACCACCAGCCAGCATGTGACACCAGTCTCATACCAGCCAGCATGTGACACCACCAGTCGCACACCAACCAGCATGTGACACCACCAGTCACACACCAGCCAGCATGTGACACCAGTCTCACACCAGCCAGCATGTGACACCTTCAGTCTCGCACCAGCCAGCATGTGACATCACCAGTCTCACACCAGCCAGCATGTGACACCACCAGCCAGCATGTGACACCACCAGTCTCACACCACCCAGCATGGGACACCACCAGTCTCACACCAGCCAGCATGTGACACCACCAGTCTCACACCAGCCAGCATGTGACACCACCAGTCTCACACCACCCAGCATTTGACACCACCAGTCACACACCAGCCAGCATGTAACACCACCAGTCTCACAGCAGCCAGCGTGTGACACCACCAGTCTCACACCAGCAATCATGTGACACCACCAGTCACACACCAGCCAGCATGTGACACCTCCAGTCACACACCAGCCAGGATGTGACACCACCAGTCACACACCAGCCAGCATGTGACACCACCAGTCTCACACCAGCGAGCATGTGACACCACCAGTCTCACACCAGCCAGCATGTGCCACCACCTTCACAACAGCCAGCATGTGACACCACCAGCCAGCATGTGACACCACCAGCCAGCATGTGACACCAGTCTCACACCAGCCAGCATGTGACACCACCAGTCGCACACCAACCAGCATGTGACACCACCAGTCACACAACAGCCAGCATGTGACACCAGTCTCACACCAGCCAGCATGTGACACCACTAGCCAGCATGTGACACCACCAGTCTCACACCACCCAGCATGTGACACCACCTGTCACACACCAGCTAGCATGTGACACCGCCAGTTACCAGCCAGCATGTGACACCACCAGTCTCACAGCAGCCATCATGTGACACCACCAGTCTCACACCAGTTATCATGTGACACCACCAGTCACATACCAGCCAGCATGGGACATCTCCAGTCACCAGCCAGAATGTGACACCACCAATCACACACCAGCCAGCATGAGACACCACCAGTCTCACACCAGCCAGCATGTGACACCAACAGTCTCACAGCAGCCAGCATGTGACACCACCAGTCTCACACCAGCCAGCATGTGACACCACCAGTCTCACACCAGCCAGCATGTGACACCACCAATCACACCAGCCAGCATGTGACACCACCAGTCACACGCCAGCCAGCATGTGACACCACGAGTCTCACACCAGCCAGCATGTGACACCACAAGTCACACACCAGCCAGCATGTGACACCACCAGTCACACACCAGCCAGCATGTGACACTACCAGTCTCACACCAGCCAGCATGTGACACCACCAGTCTCACACCAGCCAGCATGTGACACCACCAGTCTCACAGCAGCCAGCTTGTGACACCACCAGTCTCACACCAGCCAGCATGTGACACCACCAGTCACACACCAGCCAGCATGTGACACCACCAGTCACACACCAGCTAGCATGTGACACCACCAGTCTCACACCAGCCAGCATGTGACACCACCAGTCTCACACCAGCCAGCATGTGACACCACCAGCCAGCATGTGACACCACCAGCCAGCATGTGACACCACCAGCCAGCATGTGACACCACCAGTCACACACCAGCCAGCATGTGCCACCACCAGTCTCACACCAGCCAGCATGTGACACCACCAGTAACACACCAGCCAGCATGTGACACCACCAGTCACACACCAGCCAGCATGTGACACCACCAGTCACACACCAGCCAGCATGTGACACCACCAGTCACACACCAGCCAGCATGTGACACCACCAGTCACACACCAGCCAGCAGGTGACACCACCAGTCTCACACCAGCCAGCATGTGACACCACCAGTCTCACACCAGCCAGCATGTGACACCACCAGTCTCACACCAGCCAGCATGTGACACCACCAGTCTCACATTAGCCAGCATGTGACACCACCGTTCACACCAGCCAGCATGTGACACCACCAGTCAGCATGTGACACCACCAGCCATCATGTGACACCACCAGCCAGCATGTGACACCACCAGCCAGCATGTTACACCACCAGCCAGCATGTGACACCAGTCTCACACCAGCCAGCATGTGACATCACCAGTCGCCCACCAACAGGCATGTGACACCACCAGTCACACACCAGCCAGCATGTGACACCAGTCTCACACCAGCCAGCATGTGACACCACCAGCTAGCATGTGACACCACCAGTCTCACACCACCCAGCATGGGACACCACCAGTCTCACACCACCCAGCATGTGACACCACCAGTCTCACACCACCCAGCATGTGACACCACCAGTCACACACCAGCCAGCATGTGACACCCCCAGTCACCAGCCAGCATGTGACACCACCAGTCTCACAGCAGCCAGCATGTGACACCACCAGTCTCACACCAGTTATCATGTGACACCACCAGTCACATACCATCAAGCATGTGACACCACCAGTCACCAGCCAGAATGTGACACCACTAGTCACACACCAGCCAGCATGAGACACCACCAGTCTCACACCAGCCAGCATGTGACACCACCAGTCTCACAGCAGCCAGCATGTGACACCACCAGTCTCACACCAGCCAGCATGTGACACCACCAGTCTCACACCAGCTAGCATGTGACACCACCAGTCACACCAGGCAGCAAGTGACACCACCAGCCAGCATGTGACACCACCAGCCAGCATGTGACACCACCAGCCAGCATGTGACACCACCAGTCACACACCAGCCAGCATGTGACACCACCAGTCACACACTAGCCAGCATGTGACACCACCAGTCACACACCAGCCAGCATGTGACACCACCAGTCACACACCAGCCAGCATGTGACACCACCAGTCTCACACCAGCCAGCATGGGACACCACCAGTCTCACACCAGCCAGCATGTGAGACCACCAGTCACACACCAGCCAGCATGTGACACCACCAGCCAGCATGTGACACCACCAGTCTCACACCAGCCAGCATGTGACACCACCAGTCACACCAGCCAGCATGTGACACCACCAGTCACACGCCAGCCAGCATGTGACACCACGAGTCTCACACCAGCCAGCATGTGACACCACCAGTCACACACCAGCCAGCATGTGACACCACCAGTCACACACCAGCCAGCATGTGACACCACCAGTCTCACACCAGCCAGCATGTGACACCACCAGTCTCACACCAGCCAGCATGTGACACCACCAGTCTCACAGCAGCCAGCTTGTGACACCACCAGTCTCACACCAGCCAGCATGTGACACCACCAGTCACACACCAGCCAGCATGTGACACCACCAGTCACACACCAGTAAGCATGTGACACCACCAGTCTCACACCAGCCAGCATGTGACACCACCAGTCTCACACCAGCCAGCATGTGACACCACCAGTCTCACAGCAGCCAGCTTGTGACACCACCAGTCTCACACCAGCCAGCATGTGACACCACCAGTCACACACCAGCCAGCATGTGACACCACCAGTCACACACCAGCCAGCATGTGACACCACCAGTCTCACAGCAGCCATCATTTGACACCACCAGTCTCACACCAGTTATCATGTGACACTACCAGTCACATACCAGCCAGCATGGGACACCACCAGTCACCAGCCAGAATGTGACACCACCAATCACACACCAGCCAGCATGAGACACCACCAGTCTCACACCAGCCAGCATGTGACACCACCAGTCTCACAGCAGCCAGCATGTGACACCACCAGTCTCACACCAGCCAGCAAGTGACACCACCAGTCTCACACCAGCCAGCATGTGACACCACCAGTCACACCAGCCAGCATGTGACACCACCAGTCACACGCCAGCCAGCATGTGACACCACGAGTCTCACACCAGCCAGCATGTGACACCACAAGTCACACACCAGCCAGCATGTGACACCACCAGTCACACACCAGCCAGCATGTGACACCACCAGTCTCACACCAGCCAGCATGTGACACCACCAGTCTCACACCAGCCAGCATGTGACACCACCAGTCTCACAGCAGCCAGCTTGTGACACCACCAGTCTCACACCAGCCAGCATGTGACACCACCAGTCACACACCAGCCAGCATGTGACACCACCAGTCACACACCAGCTAGCATGTGACACCACCAGTCTCACACCAGCCAGCATGTGACACCACCAGTCTCACACCAGCCAGCATGTGACACCACCAGTCACACCAGCCAGCATGTGACACCACCAGCCAGCATGTGACACCACCAGTCACACACCAGCCAGCATGTGCCACCACCAGTCTCACACCAGCCAGCATGTGACACCACCAGTAACACACCAGCCAGCATGTGACACCACCAGTCACACACCAGCCAGCATGTGACACCACCAGTCACACACCAGCCAGCATGTGACACCACCAGTCACACACCAGCCAGCATGTGACACCACCAATCACACACCAGCCAGCATGTGACACCACCAGTCTCACACCAGCCAGCATGTGACACCACCAGTCTCACACCAGCCAGCATGTGACACCACCAGTCTCACACCAGCCAGCATGTGACACCACCAGTCTCACATTAGCCAGCATGTGACACCACCGTTCACACCAGCCAGCATGTGACACCACCAGCCAGCATGTGACACCACCAGCCATCATGTGACACCACCAGCCAGCATGTGACACCACCAGCCAGCATGTTACACCACCAGCCAGCATGTGACACCAGTCTCACACCAGCCAGCATGTGACATCACCAGTCGCCCACCAACAGGCATGTGACACCACCAGTCACACACCAGCCAGCATGTGACACCAGTCTCACACCAGCCAGCATGTGACACTACCAGCCAGCATGTGACACCACCAGTCTCACACCACCCAGCATGGGACACCACCAGTCTCACACCACCCAGCATGTGACACCACCAGTCTCACACCACCCAGCATGTGACACCACCAGTCTCACAGCAGCCAACATGTGACACCACCAGTCTCACACCAGCCAGCATGTGACACCACCAGTCTCACACCAGCCAGCATGTGACACCACCAGTCACACCAGCCAGCATGTGACACCACCAGCCAGCATGTGACACCACCAGTCACACACCAGCCAGCATGTGCCACCACCAGTCTCACACCAGCCAGCATGTGACACCACCAGTAACACACCAGCCAGCATGTGACACCACCAGTCACACACCAGCCAGCATGTGACACCACCAGTCACACACCAGCCAGCATGTGACACCACCAGTCACACACCAGCCAGCATGAGACACCACCAGTTTCACACCAGCCAGCATGTGACACCACCAGTCTCACAGCAGCCAGCATGTGACACCACCAGTCTCACACCAGCCAGCATGTGACACCACCAGTCTCACACCAGCTAGCATGTGACACCACCAGTCACACCAGGCAGCAAATGACACCACCAGCCAGCATGTGACACCACCAGCCAGCATGTGACACCACCAGCCAGCATGTGACACCACCAGCCAGCATGTGACACCACCAGTCACACACCAGCCAGCATGTGACACCACCAGTCACACACTAGCCAGCATGTGACACCACCAGTCACACACCAGCCAGCATGTGACACCACCAGTCACACACCAGCCAGCATGTGACACCACCTGTCTCACACCAGCCAGCATGTGACACCACCAGTCTCACACCAGCCAGCATGGGACACCACCAGTCTCACACCAGCCAGCATGTGAGACCACCAGTCACACACCAGCCAGCATGTGACACCACCAGTCTCACACCAGCCAGCATGTGACACCACCAGTCACACCAGCCAGCATGTGACACCACCAGTCACACGCCAGCCAGCATGTGACACCACGAGTCTCACACCAGCCAGCATGTGACACCACCAGTCACACACCAGCCAGCATGTGACACCACCAGTCACACACCAGCCAGCATGTGACACCACCAGTCTCACACCAGCCAGCATGTGACACCACCAGTCTCACACCAGCCAGCATGTGACACCACCAGTCTCACAGCAGCCAGCTTGTGACACCACCAGTCTCACACCAGCCAGCATGTGACACCACCAGTCACACACCAGCCAGCATGTGACACCACCAGTCACACACCAGCCAGCATGTGACACCACCAGTCTCACACCAGCCAGCATGTGACACCACCAGTCTCACACCAGCCAGCATGTGACACCACCAGTCACACCAGCCAGCATGTGACACCACCAGCCAGCATGTGACACCACCAGCAAGCATGTGACACCACCAGTCACACACCAGCCAGCATGTGCCACCACCAGTCTCACACCAGCCAGCATGTGACACCACCAGTAACACACCAGCCAGCATGTGACACCACCAGTCACACAACAGCCAGCATGTGACACCACCAGTCACACACCAGCCAGCATGTGACACCACCAGTCACACACCAGCCAGCATGTGACACCACCAGTCACACACCAGCCAGCATGTGACACCACCAGTCTCACACCAGCCAGCATGTGACACCACCAGTCTCACACCAGCCAGCATGTGACACCACCAGTCTCACACCAGCCAGCATGTGACACCACCAGTCTCACATTAGCCAGCATGTGACACCACCCTTCACACCAGCGAGCATATGACACCACCAGCCAGCATGTGACACCACCAGCCAGCATGTGACACCACCAGCCAGCATGTGACACTACCAGCCAGCATGTTACACCACCAGCCAGCATGTGACACCAGTCTCACACCAGCCAGCATGTGACACCACCAGTCACACACCAGCCAGCATGTGACACCAGTCTCACACCACCCAGCATGTGACACCACCAGTCACACACCAGCCAGCATGTGACACCACCAGTCACCAGCCAGCATGTGACACCACCAGTCTCACAGCAGCCAGCATGTGACACCACCAGTCTCACACCAGTTATCATGTGACACCACCAGTCACATACCATCAAGCATGTGACACCACCAGTCACCAGCCAGAATGTGACACCACTAGTCACACACCAGCCAGCATGAGACACCACCAGTCTCACACCAGCCAGCATGTGACACCACCAGTCTCACAGCAGCCAGCATGTGACACCACCAGTCTCACACCAGCCAGCATGTGACACCACCAGTCTCACACCAGCTAGCATGTGACACCACCAGTCACACCAGGCAGCAAGTGACACCACCAGCCAGCATGTGACACCACCAGCCAGCATGTGACACCACCAGTCACACACCAGCCAGCGTGTGACACCACGAGTCTCACACCAGCCAGCATGTGACACCACCAGTCACACACTAGCCAGCATGTGACACCACCAGTCACACACCAGCCAGCATGTGACACCACCAGTCACACACCAGCCAGCATGTGACACCACCTGTCTCACACCAGCCAGCATGTGACACCACCAGTCTCACACCAGCCAGCATGTGACACCACCAGTCTCACACCAGCCAGCATGTGACACCACCAGTCTCACAGAAGCCAGCTTGTGACACCACCAGTCTCACACCAGCCAGCATGTGACACCACCAGTCACACACCAGCCAGCATGTGACACCACCAGTCACACACCAGCTAGCATGTGACACCACCAGTCTCACACCAGCCAGCATGTGACACCACCAGTCTCACACCAGCCAGCATGTGACACCACCAGTCACACCAGCCAGCATGTGACACCACCAGCCAGCATGTGACACCACCAGCCAGCATGTGACACCACCAGTCACACACCAGCCAGCATGTGCCACCACCAGTCTCACACCAGCCAGCATGTGACACCACCAGTAACACACCAGCCAGCATGTGACACCACCAGTCACACACCAGCCAGCATGTGACACCACCAGTCACACACCAGCCAGCATGTGACACCACCAGTCTCACACCAGCCAGCATGTGACACCACCAGTCTCACACCAGCCAGCATGTGACACCACCAGTCTCACAGCAGCCAGCTTGTGACACCACCAGTCTCACACCAGCCAGCATGTGACACCACCAGTCACACACCAGCCAGCATGTGACACCACCAGTCACACACCAGCTAGCATGTGACACCAACAGTCTCACACCAGCCAGCATGTGACACCACCAGTCTCACACCAGCCAGCATGTGACACCACCAGTCACACCAGCCAGCATGTGACACCACCAGCCAGCAAGTGACACCACCAGCCAGCATGTGACACCACCAGTCACACACCAGCCAGCATGTGCCACCACCAGTCTCACACCAGCCAGCATGTGACACCACCAGTAACACACCAGCCAGCATGTGACACCACCAGTCACACACCAGCCAGCATGTGACACCACCAGTCACACACCAGCCAGCATGTGACACCACCAGTCACACACCAGCCAGCATGTGACACCACCAGTCACACACCAGCCAGCATGTGACACCACCAGTCTCACACCAGCCAGCATGTGACACCACCAGTCTCACACCAGCCAGCATGTGACACCACCAGTCTCACACCAGCCAGCATGTGACACCACCAGTCTCACACCAGCTAGCATGTGACACCACCAGTCACACCAGGCAGCAAGTGACACCACCAGCTAGCATGTGACACCACCAGCCAGCATGTGACACCACCAGTCACACACCAGCCAGCGTGTGACACCACGAGTCTCACACCAGCCAGCATGTGACACCACCAGTCACACACTAGCCAGCATGTGACACCACCAGTCACACACCAGCCAGCATGTGACACCACCAGTCACACACCAGCCAGCATGTGACACCACCTGTCTCACACCAGCCAGCATGTGACACCACCAGTCTCACACCAGCCAGCATGTGACACCACCAGTCTCACACCAGCCAGCATGTGACACCACCAGTCTCACAGAAGCCAGCTTGTGACACCACCAGTCTCACACCAGCCAGCATGTGACACCACCAGTCACACACCAGCCAGCATGTGACACCACCAGTCACACACCAGCTAGCATGTGACACCACCAGTCTCACACCAGCCAGCATGTGACACCACCAGTCTCACACCAGCCAGCATGTGACACCACCAGTCACACCAGCCAGCATGTGACACCACCAGCCAGCATGTGACACCACCAGCCAGCATGTGACACCACCAGTCACACACCAGCCAGCATGTGCCACCACCAGTCTCACACCAGCCAGCATGTGACACCACCAGTAACACACCAGCCAGCATGTGACACCACCAGTCACACACCAGCCAGCATGTGACACCACCAGTCACACACCAGCCAGCATGTGACACCACCAGTCTCACACCAGCCAGCATGTGACACCACCAGTCTCACACCAGCCAGCATGTGACACCACCAGTCTCACAGCAGCCAGCTTGTGACACCACCAGTCTCACACCAGCCAGCATGTGACACCACCAGTCACACACCAGCCAGCATGTGACACCACCAGTCACACACCAGCTAGCATGTGACACCACCAGTCTCACACCAGCCAGCATGTGACACCACCAGTCTCACACCAGCCAGCATGTGACACCACCAGTCACACCAGCCAGCATGTGACACCACCAGCCAGCAAGTGACACCACCAGCCAGCATGTGACACCACCAGTCATACACCAGCCAGCATGTGCCACCACCAGTCTCACACCAGCCAGCATGTGACACCACCAGTAACACACCAGCCAGCATGTGACACCACCAGTCACACACCAGCCAGCATGTGACACCACCAGTCACACACCAGCCAGCATGTGACACCACCAGTCACACACCAGCCAGCATGTGACACCACCAGTCACACACCAGCCAGCATGTGACACCACCAGTCTCACACCAGCCAGCATGTGACACCACCAGTCTCACACCAGCCAGCATGTGACACCACCAGTCTCACACCAGCCAGCATGTGACACCACCAGTCTCACATTAGCCAGCATGTGACACCACCGTTCACACCAGCCAGCATGTGACACCACCAGCCAGCATGTGACACCACCAGCCATCATGTGACACCACCAGCCAGCATGTGACACCACCAGCCAGCATGTTACACCACCAGCCAGCATGTGACACCAGTCTCACACCACCCAGCATGTGACACCACCAGTCTCACACCACCCAGCTTGTGACACCACCAGTCACACACCAGCCAGCATGTGACACCCCCAGTCACCAGCCAGCATGTGACACCACCAGTCTCACAGCAGCCAGCATGTGACACCACCAGTCTCACACCAGTTATCATGTGACACCACCAGTCACATACCATCAAGCATGTGACACCACCAGTCACCAGCCAGAATGTGACACCACTAGTCACACACCAGCCAGCATGAGACATCACCAGTCTCACACCAGCCAGCATGTGACACCACCAGTCTCACAGCAGCCAGCATGTGACACCACCAGTCTCACACCAGCCAGCATGTGACACCACCAGTCTCACACCAGCTAGCATGTGACACCACCAGTCACACCAGGCAGCAAGTGACACCACCAGCCAGCATGTGACACCACCAGCCAGCATGTGACACCACCAGTCACACACCAGCCAGCATGTGACACCACCAGTCACACACTAGCCAGCATGTGACACCACCAGTCACACACCAGCCAGCATGTGACACCACCAGTCACACACCAGCCAGCATGTGACACCACCTGTCTCACACCAGCCAGCATGTGACACCACCAGTCTCACACCAGCCAGCATGGGACACCACCAGTCTCACACCAGCCAGCATGTAAGACCACCAGTCACACACCAGCCAGCATGTGACACCACCAGCCAGCATGTGACACCACCAGTCTCACACCAGCCAGCATGTGACACCACCAGTCACACCAGCCAGCATGTGACACCACCAGTCACACGCCAGCCAGCATGTGACACCACCAGTCTCACACCAGCCAGCATGTGACACCACCAGTCACACCAGCCAGCATGTGACACCACCAGTCACACGCCAGCCAGCATGTGACACCACGAGTCTCACACCAGCCAGCATGTGACACCACAAGTCACACACCAGCCAGCATGTGACACCACCAGTCACACACCAGCCAGCATGTGACACCACCAGTCTCACACCAGCCAGCATGTGACACCACCAGTCTCACACCAGCCAGCATGTGACACCACCAGTCTCACACCAGCCAGCTTGTGACACCACCAGTCTCACACCAGCCAGCATGTGACACCACCAGTCACACACCAGCCAGCATGTGACACCACCAGTCACACACCAGCCAGCATGTGACACCACCAGTCTCACACCAGCCAGCATGTGACACCACCAGTCTCACACCAGCCAGCATGTGACACCACCAGTCACACCAGCCAGCATGTGACACCACCAGCCAGCATGTGACACCACCAGCCAGCATGTGACACCACCAGCCAGCATGTGACACCACCAGTCACACACCAGCCAGCATGTGCCACCACCAGTCTCACAGCAGCCAGCATGTGACACCACCAGCCAGCATGTGACACCACCAGCCATAATGTGACACCACTAGTCACACACCAGCCAGCATGAGACACCACCAGTCTCACACCAGCCAGCATGTGACACCACCAGTCTCACAGCAGCCAGCATGTGACACCACCAGTCTCACACCAGCCAGCATGTGACACCACCAGTCTCACACCAGCTAGCATGTGACACCACCAGTCACACCAGGCAGCAAGTGACACCACCAGCCAGCATGTGACACCACCAGCTAGCATGTGACACCACCAGTCACACACCAGCCAGCGTGTGACACCACGAGTCTCACACCAGCCAGCACGTGACACCACCAGTCACACACTAGCCAGCATGTGACACCACCAGTCACACACCAGCCAGCATGTGACACCACCAGTCACACACCAGCCAGCATGTGACACCACCTGTCTCACACCAGCCAGCATGTGACACCACCAGTCTCACACCAGCCAGCATGGGACACCACCAGTCTCACACCAGCCAGCATGTGAGACCACCAGTCACACACCAGCCAGCATGTGACACCACCAGCCAACATGTGACACCACCAGTCACACACCAGCCAGCATGTGATACCACCAGCCAACATGTGACACCATCAGTCACACACCAGCCAGCATGTGACACCACCAGTCATACACCAGCCAGCATGTGACACCACCAGTCACACACCAGCCAGCATGTGACACCACCAGTCGCACACCAGCCAGCATGTGACACCACCAGTCACACACCAGCCAGCACGTGACACCAGTCTCACACCAGCCAGCATGTGACACCATCAGTCTCACACCAGCCAGCATGTGGCACCACCAGTCTCACACCAGACAGCTTGTGACACCACCAGCCAGCATGTGACACCAACAGTCACAAACCAGCCAGCATGTGACACCACCAGTCACTAGCCAGCATGTGACACCACCAGTCTCACAGCAGCCAGCATGTGACACCACCAGTCTCACACCAGCCAGCATGTGACACCACCAGTCATATACCAGCCAGCATATGACACCACCAGTCACCAGCCAGCATGTGACACCACCAGTCACACTCCAGCCAGCATGTGACACCACCAGCCAGCATGTGACACTAGTAGTCTCACACCAGTCAGCATATGACACCACCAGTGTCACACCAGCCAGCATGTGACACCACCAGTCACACACCAGTTAGCATGTGACACCACCAGTCTCACACCAGCTAGCATGTGACACCACCAGTCTCACACCAGCCAGCATGTGACACCACCAGCCAGCATGTGACACCACCAGTCTCACACCAGTAAGCATGTGACACAACCAATCACACACCAGCTAGCATGTGACACCACCAGTCACACACCAGCCAGCATTTGACACCAGCAGTCTCAAACCAGCCAGCATGTGACACCACCAGTCACACACCAGCCAGCATGTGACACCAGTCTCACACCAGCCAGCATGTGACACCTTCAGTCTCGCACCAGCCAGCATGTGACACCACCAGTCTCACACCAGCCAGCATGTGACACCACCAGCTAGCATGTGACACCACCAGTCTCACACCACCCAGCATGGGACACCACCAGTCTCACACCAGCCAGCATGTGACACCACCAGCCAGCATGTGACACCACCAGTCTCACACCAGCCAGCATGTGACACCACCAGTCTCACACCACCCAGCATTTGACACCACCAGTCACACACCAGCCAGCATGTGACACCACCAGTCACCAGCCAGCATGTGACACCACCAGTCTCACAGCAGCCAGCGTGTGACTCCACCAGTCTCACACCAGCCATCATGTGACACCACCAGTCACATACCAGCCAGCATGTGACACCACCAGTCACCAGGCAGCATGTGACACCACCAGTCACACACCAGCCAGCTTGTGACACCACCAGTCTCACACCAGCCAGGATGTGACACCACCAGTCACACACCAGCCAGCATGTGACACCTCCAGTCACACACCAGCCATGATGTGACACCACCAGTCACACACCAGCCAGCATGTGACACCACCAGTCTCACACCAGCGAGCATGTGACACCACCAGTCTCACACGAGCCAGCATGTGCCACCACCTTCACACCAGCCAGCATGTGACACCACCAGCCAGCATGTGACACCACCAGCCAGCATGTGACGCCACCAGCCAGCATGTGACACCAGTCTCACACCAGCCAGCATGTGACACCACCAGTCGCACACCAACCAGCATGTGACACCACCAGTCACACAACAGCCAGCATGTCACACCAGTCTCACACCAGCCAGCATGTGACACCACCAGCCAGCATGTGACACCACTAGTCTCATATCACCCAGCATGGGACACCACCAGTCTCACACCACCCAGTATGTGACACCACCAGTCACACACCAGCCAGCATGTGACACCACCAGTTACCAGCCAGCATGTGACACCACCAGTCTCACAGCAGCCAGCATGTGACACCACCAGTCTCACACCAGTTATCATGTGACACCACCAGTCACATACCAGCCAGCATGGGACACCACCAGTCACCAGCCAGAATGTGACACCACCAATCACACACCAGCCAGCATGAGACACCACCAGTCTCACACCAGCCAGCATGTGACACCACCAGTCACACAGCAGCCAGCATGTGACACCACCAGTCTCACACCAGCCAGCATGTGACACCACCAGTCTCACACCAGCCAGCATGTGACACCACCAGTCACACCAGCCAGCATGTTTCACCACCAGTCACACACCAGCCAGCATGTGACACCACGAGTCTCACACCAGCCAGCCTGTGACACCACCAGTCACACACCAGCCAGCATGTGACACCACCAGTCACACACCAGCCAGCATGTGACACCACCAGTCTCACACCAGCCAGTATGTGACACCACCAGTCTCATACCAGCCAGCATGTGACACCACCAGTCTCACAACAGCCAGCATGTGAAACCACCAGCCAACATGTGACACCACCAGTCACACACCAGCCAGCATGTGACACCACCAGTCACACACCAGCCAGCATTTGACACCACCAGTCACACACCAGCCAGCATGTGACACCACCAGTCACACACCAGCCAGCATGTGACACCACCAGTCTCACACCAGCCAGCATGTGACACCACCAGTCTCATACCAGCCAGCATGTGACACCACCAGTCTCACAACAGCCAGCATGTGAAACCACCAGCCAACATGTGACACCACCAGTCACACACCAGCCAGCATGTGACACCACCAGTCACACACCAGCCAGCATGTGACACCACCAGTCACACACCAGCCAGCATGTGACACCACCAGTCACACACCAGCCAGCATGTGACACCACCAGTCTCACACCAGCCAGCACGTGACACCACCAGTCACACACCAGCCAGCATGTGACACCACCAGTCACACCAGCCAGCATGTGACGACACCAGCCAGAATGTGACACCACCAGCCAGCATGTGACACCAGTCTCACACCAGCCAGCATGTGAAACCACCAGTCGCACACCAACCAGCATGTGACACCAGTCACACACCAGCCAGCATGTGACACCTTCAGTCTCGCTCCAGCCAGCATGTGACACCACCAGTCTCACACCAGCCAGCATGTGGCACCACCAGCCAGCATGTGACACCTCCAGTCTCACACCACCCAGCATGGGACATCACCAATCACACACCAGCCAGCATGTGACACCACTAGTCACCAGCCTGCATGTGACACCACCAGTCACACACCAGCCAGCATGTGACACCACCAGTCTCACACCAGCCAGCAGGTGACATCACCAGTCACCAGCCAGCATGTGACACCACCAGTCACACACTAGCCAGCATGTGACACCACCAGTCTCACACCAGCCTGCAGGTGACACCACCAGTCTCACAGCAGCCAGCTTGTGACACCACCAGTCTCACACCAGCCAGCATGTGACACCACCAGTCTCACACCAGCCAGCATGTGACACCACCAGTCACACCAGCCAGCACGTGACACCACCAGCCAGCATGTGACACCTCCAGCCAGCATGTGACACTAGTAGTCTCACACCAGCCAGCATATAACACCACCAGTGTCACATTAGCCAGTGTGTGACACCACCAGCCAGCATGTGACACCACCAGTCACACACCAGCCAGCATGTAACACCACCATTCTCACATCAGCCAGCATGTGACACCACCAGTCCCACACCAGCCAGCATGTGACACAACCAGTCACAAACCAGACAGCATGTGACACCACCAGTCACACACCAGCCAGCATGTGACACCACCAGTCACACACCAGCCAGCATGTGACACCACCAGTCACACCAGCCAGCATGTGACACCACCAGCCAGCATGTGACACCACCAGTCATACACCAGCCAGCATGTGACACCATCAGTCTCACACCAGCCAGAATGTGACACCACCAGTCGCACACCAACTAGCATGTGACACCACCAGTCACACACCAGCCAGCATGTGACACCGGTCTCACACCAGCCAGCATGTGACACCTTCAGTCTCGCACCAGCCAGCATGTGACACCACCAGTCACACACCAGCCAGCATGTGACACCACCAGTCACACACCAGCCAGCAAGTGACACCACCAGTCTCACACCAGCCAGCACGTGACACCACCAGTCACACACCAGCCAGCATGTGACACCACCAGTCACACCAGCCAGCATGTGACGACACCAGCCAGAATGTGACACCACCAGCCAGCATGTGACACCAGTCTCACACCAGCCAGCATGTGAAACCACCAGTCGCACACCAACCAGCATGTGACACCAGTCACACACCAGCCAGCATGTGACACCTTCAGTCTCGCTCCAGCCAGCATGTGACACCACCAGTCTCACACCAGCCAGCATGTGGCACCACCAGCCAGCATGTGACACCTCCAGTCTCACACCACCCAGCATGGGACATCACCAATCACACACCAGCCAGCATGTGACACCACTAGTCACCAGCCTGCATGTGACACCACCAGTCACACACCAGCCAGCATGTGACACCACCAGTCTCACACCAGCCAGCAGGTGACATCACCAGTCACCAGCCAGCATGTGACACCACCAGTCACACACTAGCCAGCATGTGACACCACCAGTCTCACACCAGCCAGCAGGTGACATCACCAGTCACCAGCCAGCATGTGACACCACCAGTCACACACCAGCCTGCAGGTGACACCACCAGTCTCACAGCAGCCAGCTTGTGACACCACCAGTCTCACACCAGCCAGCATGTGACACCACCAGTCTCACACCAGCCAGCATGTGACACCACCAGTCACACCAGCCAGCACGTGACACCACCAGCCAGCATGTGACACCTCCAGCCAGCATGTGACACTAGTAGTCTCACACCAGCCAGCATATAACACCACCAGTGTCAAATTAGCCAGTGTGTGACACCACCAGCCAGCATGTGACACCACCAGTCACACACCAGCCAGCATGTAACACCACCATTCTCACATCAGCCAGCATGTGACACCACCAGTCCCACACCAGCCAGCATGTGACACAACCAGTCACAAACCAGACAGCATGTGACACCACCAGTCACACACCAGCCAGCATGTGACACCACCAGTCACACACCAGCCAGCATGTGACACCACCAGTCACACCAGCCAGCATGTGACACCACCAGCCAGCATGTGACACCACCAGTCATACACCAGCCAGCATGTGACACCATCAGTCTCACACCAGCCAGAATGTGACACCACCAGTCGCACACCAACTAGCATGTGACACCACCAGTCACACACCAGCCAGCATGTGACACCGGTCTCACACCAGCCAGCATGTGACACCTTCAGTCTCGCACCAGCCAGCATGTGACACCACCAGTCTGACACCAGCCAGCATGTGACACCACCAGTCTGACACCAGCCAGCATGTGACACCACCAGCCAGCATGTGACACCACCAGTCATACACCAGCCAGCATGTGACACCATCAGTCTCACACCAGCCAGAATGTGACACCACCAGTCGCACACCAACTAGCATGTGACACCACCAGTCACACACCAGCCAGCATGTGACACCGGTCTCACACCAGCCAGCATGTGACACCTTCAGTCTCGCACCAGCCAGCATGTGACACCACCAGTCTCACACCAGCCAGCATGTGACACCACCAGTCTCACACCAGCCAGCATGTGACACCACCAGCCAACATGTGACACCATCAGTCACACACCAGCCAGCATGTGACACCACCAGTCATTCACCAGCCAGCATGTGACACCACCAGTCACACACCAGCCAGCATGTGACACCACCAGTCGCACACCAGCCAGCATGTGACACTACCAGTCACACACCAGCCAGCATGTGACACCAGTCTCACACCAGCCAGCATGTGACACCTTCAGTCTCGCACCAGCCAGCATGTCACACCACCAGCCAGCATGTCACACCACCAGTCTCACACCAGCCAGCATGTGACACCACCAGTCTCACACCACCCAGCATTTGACACCACCAGTCACACACCAGCCAGCATGTGACACCACCAGTCACCAGCCAGCATGTGACACCACCAGTCTCACAGCAGCCAGCATGTGACACCACCAGTCTCACACCAGCCATCATGTGACACCACCAGTCACATACCAGCCAGCATGTGACACCACCATTCACCAGGCAGCATGTGACACCACCAGTCACACACCAGCCAGCTTGTGACACCACCAGTCTCACACCAGCCAGCATGTGACAGCCACCAGTCATACACCAGCCAGCATGTGACACCACCAGCCAGCATGTGACACCACCAGTCTCACACCAGCCAGCATGTGACACCACCAGTCTCTCACCACCCAGCATTTGACACCAGTCACACACCAGCCACCATGTGACACCACCAGTCACCAGCCAGCATGTGACACCACCAGTTTTACAGCAGCCAGCATGTGACACCACCAGTCTCACACCAGCCATCATGTGACACCACCAGTCACATACCAGCCAGCATGTGACACCACCAGTCACCAGGCAGCATGTGACACCACAAAGTCACACACCAGCCAGCTTGTGACACCACCATTCTCACACCAGCTAGCATGTGACACCACCAGTCACACACCTGCCAGCATGTGACACCTCCAGTCACACACCAGCCAGGATGTGACACCACCAGTCACACACCAGCCAGCATGTGACACCACCAGTCTCACACCATCGAGCATGTGACACCACCAGTCTCACACCAGCCAGCATGTGCCACCACCCTTCACACCAGCCAGCATGTGACACCACCAGCTAGCATGTGACACCACCAGCCAGCATGTGACACCAGTCTCACACCAGCCAGCATGTGACACCACCAGTCGCACACAAACCAGCATGTGACACCAACAGTCACACAACAGACAGCATGTGACACCAGTCTCACACCAGCCAGCATGTGACACCACCAGTCACACAACAGCCAGCATGTGACACCAGTCTCACACCACCCAGCATGGGACACCACCAGTCTCACACCACCCAGCATGTGACAACACCAGTCACACACCAGCCAGCATGTGACACCACAAGTCACCAGCCAGCATGTAACACCACCAGTCTCACAGCAGCCAGCATGTGACACCACCAGTCTCACACCAGTTATCATGTGACACCACCAGTCACATACCAGCCAGCATGGGACACCACCAGTCACCAGCCAGAATGTGACACCACCAGTCACACACCAGCCAGCATGAGACACCACCAGTCTCACACCAGCCAGCATGTGACACCACAAGTCTCACAGCAGCCACCATGTGACACCACCAGTCTCACACCAGCCAGCATGTGACACCACCAGTCTCACACCAGCCAGCATGTGACACCACCAGTAACACCAGCCAGCATGTGACACCACCAGTCACACACCAGCCAGCATGTGACACCACGAGTCTCACACCAGCCAGCATGTGACACCACCAGTCACACACCAGCCAGCATGTGACACCACCAGTCACACACCAGCCAGCATGTGACACCACCAGTCTCACACCAGCCACCATGTGACACCACCAATCTCACCAGCCAGCATGTGACACCACCAGTCTCACACCAGCCAGCATGTGACACCACCAGTCTAACACCAGCCAGCATGTGACACCACCAGTCTAACACCAGCCAGCATGTGACACCACCAGCCAACATGTGACACCACCAGTCACACACCAGCCAGCATGTGACACCACCAGTCACACACCAGCCAGCATGTGACACCACCAGTCACATACCAGCCAGCATGTGACACCACCAGTCACACCAGCCAGCATGTGACACCACCAGCCAGAATGTGACACCACCAGCCAGCATGTGACACCAGTCTCACACCAGCCAGCATGTGAAACCACCAGTCGCACACCAACCAGCATGTGACACCACCAGCTAGCATGTGACACCTTCAGTCTCGGTCCAGCCAGCATATGACACCACCAGTCACACACAAGCCAGCATGTGACACCACCAGTCACCAGCCTGCATGTGACACCACCAGTCACACACCAGCCAGCATGTGACACCACCAGTCTCACACCAGCCAGCAGGTGACATCACCAGTCACCAGCCAGCATGTGACACCACCAGTCACACACCAGCCAGCATATGACACCACCATTCTCACACCAGCCAGCAGGTGACACCACCAGTCTCACAGCAGCCAGCTTGTGACACCACCAGTCTCACACCAGCCAGCATGTGACAACACCAGTGTCTCACACCAGCCAGCATGTGACACCACCAGTCACACCAGTCAGCACGTGACACCACCAGCTAGCATGTGACACCACCAGCCAGCATGTGACACCACCAGTCACACACCAGCCAGCATGTGACACCACCAGTCACACACCAGCAAGCATGTGACACCACCAGTCACACACCAGCCAGCATGTGACACCACCAGTCACACACCAGCCAGCATGTGACACCACCAGTCTCACAACAGCCAGCATGTGACACCACCAGTCTCACACCAGCCAGCATGTGACACCACCAGTCACACCAGCCAGCATGTGACACCACCAGCCAGCATGTGACACCACCAGCCAGCATGTGACACCACCAGCCAGCATGTGACACCACCAGCCAGCATGTGACACCAGTCTCACACCAGCCAGCATGTGACGCCTTCAGTCTCGCACCAGCCAGCATGTGACACCACTAGTGGTGTCACATGCTGGCTGGTGTGTGATTGGTGATGTCCCATGCTGGGTGGTGTGAGACTGGAGGTGTCACATGCTGGCTGGTGGTGCCACATGCTGGCTGGTGTGAGACTGGTGGTGTCACATGCTGGCTGGAGCGAGACTGAAGGTGTCACATGCTGGCTGGTGTGTGACTGGTGTCACATGCTGGTTGGTGTGCGACTGGTGGTTTCACATGCTGGCTGGTGTGAGACTGGTGGTGTCACATGCTGGCTGGTGTGAGACTGGTGGTGTCACATGCTGGCTGGTGCGAGACTGAAGGTGTCACATGCTGGCTGGTGTGAGACCAGTGTCACATGCTGGCTGGTGTGTGACTGGTGGTGTCACATGCTAGTTGGTGTGCGACTGGTGGTGTCACATTCTGGCTGGTGTGAGACTGATGGTGTCACATGCTGGCTGGTGTATGACTGGTTGTTACGGCCCTCTCGGGACGCAACGGGGTTCTTACTCTGATGTCGTTAGAGGAAGATATATATCCGACCCCAAGCCAGTAGAGGCTTTCAAGGGATGCGATCCGTGACGCAAGTAACTTAAAGGGAGTAGGGAAAGAAAGCTAAGAACTTAATATAATATAATGTTCACCTTCACCGTTTAATATATATAATAAAAGAGTACACAAGGGGGAGGGGTATTAACACTTTACAAAGGGGATCAACACTGTAGTCTTCTGCTGGAGACTATGGATCCTCGAAGCTAGGTGCTGAGTCCGCGGTGCTTTCTTCGTGGCCTCAAGACGTGTCCTCTGAGAACGCCGAGTCTACCCTGGCCACAGGTCAGCCACAACACAGGTCCACTGGGGGCACCGTCGTGGAGGCCGTCAACCACACGTCCAGCAGGTCTGCTGGCAGGTACTGAGCCACCAAGGCTGGTACGGCCACTCCACGAGCGATAAAAGGGGTACGCCCTAGACAGGAGTCTCGTGTGATATCGCAAATCACCCTCCTGTCCTCAATACCCCAGTGGATTATCGTCTCCAACCGTCGGTCCCGGGTAAATCCTTCCACTGCCACTCCACTGGCAGGCTTAACACACCACAGTGTTCTTCCGGGGGGACGACGTCACGACAGCTGCAGCAAACTTCACTGTATGGAGACTGGCTGCCTCGGGTAGACTGACTCCACCTTCAACACAATGGTCCCAGGTCGGCTCTGTAAGCAGACACGTCATTAATAACCGGGACACTAATACACCACACTCACAGGCTCAGATACAAACGCCCGACATATCCACTCCATAGATGGCGCTGTCGTCGGAGCACCACCTCACCAGAGGTCAGGAGCGGCGGTGTTGAGCGCTGAACCAGACTGGAAACTGGTCCTCGAGGCCAGTACACGCTGTCCTCACTAGGTGTCGTCGTTCGTTTGGCGGGGGTTTCGGGAGCTGACCCACAGATGGCGTGTTTGTCACTGCTCCAGGCACGGACGCTGGATCCGGGTTCGTAACACCTCCCCACCAAAAAGAATTTGGTTTGGGGTTCTATAAAAAACACAAACCAAATTAGCAGGGCGACACAACTCCAAATGGACTTACTTATACTATGAACTGGAGTGATGAGGCTGTCTTGTCCACAGAACTTTTCTACTAGCCATTTCCGGCACAACGGGAACTTGCAGATAGAAGGCAATGATCTGCCTGACGTAATCTTCCACACCTTCACTGTCTCCACCGAGATGTTAATCCGGAGCATAACCTCACACCTCTCGAGTAAGGATCGGTGTAGACACGATCTGGGGTGACTCGACACTTCCTTATGTCGTGGCACCGATGATGGCTGACCACAGACGGCATTTCTGGTGCCAGTCCGATGGTCCTTCAGGGAGACAGGAACCTGGAATACAGGGGTCTGATAATTCAGAGTGATAGCGACCGCGAGTAAAACAGTACTTACAGCATACTCTACTAGGTCCACACCTAGTCCCAACGGGGCTGTTCGTACGTCGCAGGTGGCATTCGCTCTGCCACCGTCAGGTCGACCAACGTTCCACATAACGCTGCATTGAGGCTCAGCAGTCACGCGGGGGGAGTCAACCTGTCGGAAACAGTCACTCACATTATCACATGTCGTACCTCCTGTATCATCTATTACCTCCCAGGTCCCTTCTTCAACTGCAACACTTGCAGTACAACTCTCCAATCCCTGGGACCTCTTCTCGATGTTCACGGGAGCCATCATCCTTCGGGTCGTCCACTGATCCTTACTGAGAACACAGAGAGCACATAGGAGAATAAAACAAAATACCGATATGAAACATTTGGTAAGTCGAGGGATAAGTTTCCTGAGCTTGTCATGTCCATAGCCGGCACCATCCACTAGCCTGGCTTGGACCAAAGAGGGCACTAGACCTTTAGAACATACCTCACATACCTCTGACGTCTGGGGAATCT